>NW_024340692.1:12802060-13218777 GCF_902729225.1 Pteropus medius
CTTCCTTCCTTCCTTCCTTCTTTCTTTTTTTTAAGTCAATAAATAGCACAGGTATGTAGAAGAAATGACTAAATAAGCTAAGCTCCTATGGAGGCAGCTTTGTCACTGATGTGACCTGTGACCTGATTCTACCCAAGCTCCTGATCAGGCCTGTGTTTGCCTCCTTCTCCCATAGATGTCCCACTTCTGTAGCCACAAGCCCATGGGCCCTGTTGAATTCACTCTAGATCACATCCTCATGTGACTCTTACCAAGGTGTTTATTGCTAACCCTTAAATTCAGGTGGTTCCTTAGCGAATGGGAAAATATATTTATTTATTCTCTGCCTTTGAAAGCTCCTATGGAGTTGTGAGACAGCTGTAGAGTACACCACAGGCACTGGTCCATTCTGAAATCAAGCAGTGACCATGAAAGGCAAGGTCTCTGCCTTCATGGAGCTGATGTTTTGGCCAGTGTGCTTTGTGACTGTAAGTAAGCAGTTTACCCTCTCTGAGTCATAGTGTCTTCATCTCCTAAAGGGAAGAGACCTTTGGAAGGCTTTGATCTCACCTTAAACATTTGCTCTTTGTTCCCCTTTCTTTCTCATTCAAATAGCAAGAGATTTGATCATTCTGAAAAGACACAAACATGGGTAAGAACATGCACACTTTGAAGGATCCTGTAAAGTAACCTGACTTTTTGTTTTGACCTTAAAGTAAGTACTTGGAGGCTTCTATTTGATAAATAGAACAGACAAAAGGAATCAAAGCCTGAAGCAAACTTACCTTAAGGACCTTTAGTAAGCTTCTTTGTCTTTACCTTAGGAACAAACACAACCAGCTGCAGTGTTGACAGTCTGCCTGTGCCATAAAGAAAGGTAGAGCCTTAAGTGCACAACTGAAATCTAAGCATTTTATAATTGGTCAGTGATGTCATAAATTGGGCCGGTCTTTGGGGCCCTATTCCTTTCTCTTCTTTGGGCTTTTGAGCCAGTTGCCATCCAGAATTGTTCTTTCTTTATGAAGAAAGAAAATGAATAGGTACTGAATCTGGCTCTTCCTTCATTTTATAGGAATTCTTTTTTGCCTTGAGCACTATTTAGGGGTTTGTCCACCAAATAAATAAATGCCTACTGTGTGCCTGGTACTGGCTTAGGCACTGGGGATATAGTGGTGAACAAGATAGGAAGAGTCCTGCTCTCATGAAACTTAAATTCTACCAAAAAGAGGTAGACAATTAACAAGTAAATGAATAAGCGAATAATATCAGAGAATCTGAAAGTGCTGTGAAGAGAATGAAACAGGATGAGAGTCTAGAAGTATCTGGGTTTAGGGGAAGGAGTTATTTTAGTTGAGTGACTAAAAGATTTTATCTGAGGGGGTGACCAGTGAGGTGAACCCAGACAATATGGAGAAGCCAACTGTAACTGTTTATTCCTACATTGGCCACTCATGCTATTTAATAATAGTTATAAAATTAAACACAAATGTAAAATGAGGCGACTCTTGAGAAACAAGTTTGGTGGTTCCTCAGTAAATTAAACATAGAATTACCTTATGGCCCAGCAATTCTACTCCTGGGTATATACCCAAAAGAATTGAAAACAGATGTTCATACAAAAACTTGTACATGAATGTTCTTAGAAGCACTAGTCACAATAGCCAAAAGGTGGAAAAACTCCAAATGTCTATCATTAGATGAATGGATAAACACTATGTGTTTTATCCATACAATGGAATATTATTCATTCGTAAAAAGGAATGAAGTACCGATAGATGCTACAACATGGATGAACCTTGAAAACACTATGCTAAGTGAAAGAAGACACATTATGACATGTCCAGAATAGATAAATCCACAGAGACAGATAGCGGATTAGTGGTTGACTAGGAGTTAGGGGAGGTGAGGAATGGGGAATGACCCCTAATGGCTATAGGGTTTCCTTTCAGGGTAATGAAAATATTCTGGAACTAGATAGTGGTAATGGTTGTACATCACTGTGAATATATACTTAATATATTTTAAAATGAATTGTATACTTAATACATTTTAAAATGAATTGTTCATTTTAAAATGGTTACAATAGTATGTGTATTTTACCACAATTTAAAAATTTAAACCTAAGTGTGATATTTGACACCAGTCCGTACCCAGAGATATTTATATAGACTTGGAAAATATCCTGAAAAATAATTGTAGACTGTCTGGCTTAGCTTTTTATTTCAGGGAAGAAAAGTTTTACTTGGTATTTGTTTAAGCCCACACCCTCTGAAAGGGGGCTTTAAGGGACTTATCAAAAGAGAATTGAACACTAATACAGGCTTATAAATATGCAGGTGTGCACATCTCTCCAATGACTCCATTGTTTAAAGCCCTAAACTGCTTAGAAGTGAACAGGACATGCTTTATACATGGGCCTCCCCCTGTGCACTCTAATCTCAAGTTGTTTTTTTATATGTGAGGAACATTCTCACCTGTGATCTTATTGACTGTCTCCAGGGTCTTAGTGAAAAAGAGAAAGCTCTGGGGATGAGGAGTGGGTAGGAGAGGGTGATATTTCTTATCAAGAGCACCAAATCTTAGAATTAAAACAGGTGGAGAGGTTTTGGACAGGTCTCCCAAAACTAAGTTGAAGATGTCGCTATAGATAGTGGTAGCACTGGGCGGAGAAGGGCAAGAACACTGACCTGGCATTCAGAAGGCCTGGTTTTAGTCTTGGCCTTGCCTGCTAGCAACCTGCCTTGTGTCTCTGGGATGTCATTTTAATTCACATATATATGTATTATCTATGAAAGTTAGTACCTTCCACTAGCCTAGCATCCAAAGTAAATATAAACAGGGGAAAATAAACAGCTTTGATAAAATTTTAAAATTTTAGCCATAGCAGTAGTTTCTTATTTCTTTGTTGAATTTGATAACTTATCTATCTGACATTTCTTAGAATGGGAGAAATTGGTGAAAATTCAATAGTCCAGAAAAAATATTGATGGCATCTAAAGAGTTTTCGAATCTCTGGGAAGAGTGATTGCCATATTCTTTTTTAAAAAATTATTTCACAAGTAATAGTCAGCATCTCAAGTTGTTACAACCCTATTCTTTCTTTGAGTGACATGAATAAAATATTAGCGAGGCTCTTTTTTTTCTACCAATTCCTCTGATTCTACATAGTTATTAGGAGGTGGAGGAATATTTAGATATATTTTTGAAGAGATGGATTTTGGTATATTTAGGCTTAGATATAAAGCACACCACCAGACTGGCTTAGAAAATATTGGGCCTCTCACAATTTCCAACAATCCAGAATGTTCTGTATTGGTTCTGTCTACCAAACCACTTGTCAGTGGCAGCTTCCCATTCCCATCCCTACCACTTACACATTTCCTTTTTCTCCGTCTACTTTTTCCTACCACACTCAGTGTTAGAAATAAGCAATGCTATCTGTCGTTTAAGCAGCATTCGAATTCCCTCATAAATACATGAGAGAAGAGAAGTGTAGTCTGTTCTGTTTGTTTGAGACCCATTGTCTGCTTTCATTTTGACCCAGTTTCTTTTGGGACTGGGAGTAGAGGGAACATTTAGGCCTCACAGGAGATTATCAATGGATGCTTTCAGGTGGTTCTCTGTAACGTGTGCCTGAGTAGTAATTACTTACATAGGATCCTATATTTACCAGACAGAATTATTTGTTCTCAAACAGCAGGAAAAATAAATCTTTGTAGTTTAATGTGAAACTTTCAGCTTCCCCCAGCTACAAGGACCCCAATGGCAGGTTTAGAGTTTCACCTGCAGGTGTGAAGGCTTACTTTCTTTATTCCCTCTTACGTGGAAGCTTTTCTCTGATAGAGGGAGGTAGAGCCTAGGTAGGCTAATAAAAGTGATGCTAGTGACTTTAAGTGGACTCCAGTATTTGAAGATTGAAAAAGTCACCACTAAAAGATCTGAATCCTGCAAGAAAGGTATGAAAACAATCCAGTCAGAATGGATGCCAACTACATTGCTGAAGCAGGGTCCTAGACAGCCCATTTTGTGCCAGACTTTTATCCTTTAGCAATCATGTTGTTGGGGAGATGGTAGGAGGGGTCCTGCAGGAGGAGCCCAGGTGGCCAGACTTGTGGCAGTGGTAATTTACCAATCATTGTGGATGGATTTGAATATTTCAACAACCAGTACATGAGCTGCAGCTCTGAAAAATCTCTTTGTATCCTAGACTTCTGAAGCAGTTCCTGTCAAGATGTAGTCTATTTGGTTGTTGTTGTTGTTAGATGTTTGTTTATTGGCTAGTATGCTTGTGTGAAAATTTGTTCATATATCCTTGGTGTTCATCTGAACTGCTGCCTGGTTAGAACCCGGCCATTTGTCCTCAGTAAGCTCTATGGCTATGCTATTCGGTATAGATAGAGAGGTCTGCTGACTATATCAGGAACCCCAAAGTATTTTGAGTCCTGGCCTGCTCTGAACTCATCTTACCACTTGTTGGTGACTATTACAAAGTGAAAGAATCCAGAAAAGTCCCTGGCATTCCAGAGATTTTTTTTTTTTTTTTTTTTTTAAGGAGGACTACATTGCTTAATTTCAGAAAAGAAAAAAAAAAACTAAAATGTTGGAAGTAACAAAAAGTTGTTGATAAGATGTTTGCGTAGGGGTCCTAAGAGGTGTATATGCTAGACCTCATTGCCTCATGGGTGGCTGGAAGGGACAGCATTTGAGAAGGATGAAGATTATAGAGCAGATTTGCAGCTGAGACATCTGATCACCACAGAGAGGACTACATTGCTAGAAGTGACATTGTCACCTTTCAGTCCTGGTCTTAAATGGTGCTTTCATGTGCTGCATGAAGAGCTGCTTCTCTCTTCATTAGGTCATTGCCTTCAGAGTGATTTAATGCAATTTAAAAATAAGCACACAGTTGAATACCAAAATATAGTTAAGCAAGCTGTTTCTGACTGTGCGAGCTAACTTTTTTCCTATTTATGAGAGTGACTTATATTATATTATGCACATACTGAGCCATGGTGTGACTATATGATAGCCCCATAAAATACCAGCATTTAAGGTGGACTGTTTAAATAGATCCATAGGAAAATAAGTTTTCAGCAGGATCCCTTACAATGCACGAACCATCTCACAGCTTGATTTATACCTTCACATCTTCTGCTAAATATGTTTTCTTCTCTTGATCCTCATGAACATTATTCTGAATTAAAAAATACTGTTTGCTTTCTGTAGTTCAGCTTAAATGTTGCATTGTTTAACTGTAACATGTCCTTATGATAAAGATAGAGTTTGCTAAAGGATCAGAGTAGGGTTTGGTGCTCAAGTGTTACTCCTCACTGACCCCTCTTCTTCAGCCTTTGGCTGAATTCATTATGAACACACAAAACCACAATAAATGGGACAAAGTATCAGTTTTATGTGGGGTTCTATGATCATGGGTTAGATTGGAGAGCACACTGGTGCCCTTTACCTTACTGCCTGAATCTTGAGTGTTACTCAGACTTCCTACCTAGAGACTGCTGGAAAAGTTGGGGACTAGAGAACAGAGATCTTCCTGGGTCTATCAGATAGCAGTGGATCGTGGAGGGTTTAACTAACTCCTTGGTTAACTGAGTCCAGCGGATCTCAAGGTCTCCTTAGTATTAGTCCCTCTCCTTCCCCAGGGAATGGCTAGGAGGACCAGAAGCTGTACATGGAAAAGCTATTTTCTAAGAAGGGCCTTGGATGAGATTTAATTTTAGTGAAATGACATGATCAGAATAGCATATAATATTTAAAAAGTAATTTTTAAATATTAAAAATAAAATTTAAAGCATAGACTTAAGATTTAAAAGGAATTTAAAGGATTACCCATTCCAACTACCCATTTTTAAGTTGGTGTTCCTCTATAACTTTCCTATTAGTGGTTATTGGGCCTTTGAACACCTGCCAAGGCAGCCTATTATATTTTCACAATGAGCTAAAATATCCGCTGTAGCTTTAGCCTTAATTTTGTCCCTTGGGGATAACTAGACAAGGTGTTGCCTCTCTTCCACATGATAACATTTCATTTATGTCAAGAAAAACTGCCATATTTCTTTACCGATATTTGCCAAGTGAACAAACCCAGTTCATTCAACCATTCCTCATATGATACAAATTTAGAGTTCCTGTACTATCCTGGTAGTTATCCTCTAAGTATATTCTTATGAATGTTTATTCCTCAAAAAACAAACAAAAAACCCACATCACTGGAACTGAAGGGGATATTCCAGGTATGGTCCAGAATAGAAAGGGTTTATTTTCTTTCTAATCAGAGAAACCATATGCACATTAAATACAACTTACTTGATTAGCTTTATTGATGACTTTGTCCCATCTCTGAATCGTATTTAACTTTCTGTTGAAGAAAGTTGTCCTATGCTGCTGCTTAAGCCTGGTATCCCCTAGCCTTTACTTCTATAATTACTTATTTAGACTCAAGTAGAGTATGTTACAACCTTTAGACCAATGGTCCCCAACCTTTTTGACACCAGGGACCGGTCCTCCTATGAGAATCTAATGCCTGATGATCTGAGGTAGAGCTAAGGTGGTGATGCTAGTGCTGGGGAGCGGCTGCAAATACAGATGAACTTTTCTCGCTCACCTGGCTGCTCACCTCCTGCTGTGTGGCTTGGTTTGTAACAGGCCATGGACCAATACTGGTCCATGGCCCGAGAGTTGGAGACTCCTGTGTAGACCTAACCCATCTTTCATGCCTGTCAAACCTCTCTGATTCCATACTCTGATTCCATTCGATGTATTTGCTACCATTCTTGGCACTGTGGCCTCTAAATATTTGATAGGGATACCCTTACTGTTACTGCATTTATCCAAGTTCATGAAAATGTTGAACTGGACAGGCGAAGAATAGAGTTCTGTAGCAAGTTGCTAGAAACCTCTCTTGAATTGGACATTAACGTTGTGTTTTAAGTTTTATATCCCCCACCCCCCAAATTTCTAAGATTATCATAAGAGACCTTGTAAAAAGCATTGTTGAAGTCTGTATTTTGGTATAATCAAAAGGAACAATGAGCTTAGGCAGACATGATCAATTCTGAGTAAAATTTTGCTGCCTCCTGGTGATTGCAGTTTTTTTCCCTCCAACTTTTCATGAACAATCCTGTAAATAAACTAGTTTTGATTTTTCCCAAGATCTCCCAAGGTGACCGCTATACAGTTTTTTGAATCCACCTTCTTAATAATTTGAAACATGAATGACATTTGCCAGTCCCCCAGCTTTGACATATCTTCCGTTTTCCACAATTACTCAAAGATTTCAGATGGGCTAGAGCATTACTGATCTCTATTGCAAGGACTTAAAATATCTAGTCTGTGATTCTGAGGCTATGTTTAATTTCATCTTAAGACTGCTGTCTGATTTTTTCCAGACCTTGGTTGCTGGGACCAGATTTCTTTCTTTCCAAATTATTTCATGGCATATACAAAAGAAAAAAAAAATTATAGCAAAAAAGTCTAGAACACTTCATCTTCATGCAACTTTCTAGTTATGTTAAGTGCAGAAGGCCCAGTGTGTTTATAGGGTCTTTCATTTGCAAATGGCTTCTTGGAGTAATAGAGTTTATACAAATATACAAATAGAGGATACAAATGGCAAGAATAGCAAAAATGGCCCCTTGGAAACAGAAAATTGAATCAGGAAATATCTAGGACTTGGAAGTGGAAAATCTGTGACAACTCGTTATTGTGCTATCTGGTTACTGCTGTAGTAGCAGCAGTTTGATGACTGCTCCCAGCCTGGCTCTAAGCCAAGAACAGGCTCAGCTCCTTTCTTTTTCTTTCCTCCTCCTCCTCCTCCTTCTCCTCCTCCTCTCCTCTTCCTCTTCCTCTTCCTCTTCCTCTTCTTCTTCCTCTTCCTTTTTTTTCTTGCCCCTAGAGCTGACCTCAGACTTAGTTTATTTATTTTTTTCTCAACTCCTTTCTTTGCTTTGTCTTTTACTCCTGTGCTACCAAACAGTTTACTGACTCATTTTTCTACCTTGGAATTTGCATTTACCCATATTTTTGGCTCAGTCAAAACTTTGCTTCACTCATGGCATTGTGGTCTATTTTTTTACCCATTCTCTTGTCCAGGAGGACCTTTAAAATAGTGTCTGGAATAATTTAAGAATGAATCTGCCCAAAGACTTTGAGAAATTAAATCATCTGTTTGTCCTAATGGAACTGAATATTATTCAGGTTTTGGCTTTTCAAACAGAAATGAGAAAACTTGCTAATGCCTCCAACTCTCTGACAGTATTGTGAACAGTCACTGTGTCAGTTAGGTCAGCAGTCTCTTACTGAGGAAAACTGCTCACCTTCTGGACCACTGTATTCTATTCCACTTGACCTTGGATCAAATATGGTTGACTGGGTGATAGAAGTGCAGCTGACCGAAGGACAGCCTGTCTGTGGGCTGGCCAACAAAAAGCTCTTCTCTGACCAGTGTACTGTATACTTTAAACTAATAATAAAATAAAATAAAATGCTAAAAAGAAAATCTCTTATCACACAAGGATGAGATGAGCCAATTGAATTCCTTCTCTCTGAAGGATTTTAACTAAAAAAATAGGAATAGAACCAGGCAAACAGTAGCAGATAATGAAAATCTAGAAGAAGAACATGAGAGACGAGAGTTTAGGTGCTGTTTTCCTAAGAGAAAGGGACAAAGATTATTTAATGTCTCCTAGTCTTTGGGCAAATCCATATAATCATTACATAAATACTTTATTCCTATTTTATAGAACTTGGCTCTAGGGGTTGTAGAGTGGAAGGTTTTGCAGGTAGAGTTAGGAGCCGCACACTATTTCAAGGACTTTATTCTTTATTCTGTCATAGGAGCTCTGTTCTCCTCTTGAGTAGATCCTTCCCTTCCTTACCTTTTGCCAGGCATCTCCAGGTAGCCTCCTAACTTCTCTGGGATGCTGAAAGGTGTCTGCTAGTTTCTTCTTCTGTTTTGGCCTCTATTGGTGATAATTGCCCCCTTTGCCTCTTGGCCCTTACCTGTGCTCTTGACAGTGCCCAGTGTGCTGCCATCCAGTGCTGGTGATACCAGCTGGCTGTGAGTGCTGGTCAGTGTACTAGATGCCAGGTTGTTCTGCTCCTGCAGTGGGTATAACTGTCAGAGAGTACCAGGGCTGGACACTAGTTAAAGTGGTAAAGATATATTTTCAGTAACTATTGGAATAGAGGAAAAGAGACTCCAGTATAGAACTGGCCTCAATTCCAAATACAAAGATGTGTGGGAATTCGTAGTCAAGGAGCAGGGTGAGAAGGTCAATGGATGGCAAATTACTAAGAGGAGATCTCAGGGGTGGAGGGATTCTTGCTAAAATGACTTAGCAGAATTCTTGCTACAACTGGACTAGACAGGCCAAAGGCAGTGCTCACAGATGAGGTCTAGTTGAAAAGAGGGCTCAGAGGAAGCTGTGTAAAGTTTGGTCAAGGAGAGAGTCTTTCTCAGGTTCCAACCCACCAAATTTGTATTATGTTTCTGGAATCACAGATGAATTGAAGCTGCATCTTATTCTTACCTTAAATGAGATTCTCTTCTCCCAGTTGCTCAAACATGGTGGTAAAACAAGTCTTCCTGTTTATTTCTTCGGGCTTTATTTACAAATCTCGGGACTTGTGAGGTGAAAAGGTTTGCCTGGGAGAAATCTGAGTAATAGACAAATTACTATACTCTAAACAATGCCTTCCTAGCCCTCCAGTAACTGAAACATTGTTTGGGACCAAACGTGTGGGCCTGACCATCTCTTTCCTTAGGATCTTATGGGATAGTCCCTCCCTAGCCCTATCTGCCAGCTGAGCCTGGTAAAGTTGTCAGCCTGTCAGTCACTTCAGACCAGCCACACCAGAATATCACCTGGGGGTCCAAACAAGGCTCGAGCCAGAAAGGCTCCCCACCCTCTCTCCACCCTCCTTAGTACTTGGAAAATAAGAAAATAAGTAAAAAACTCAATGTACCTAATCTGACCCCTGCCTCTAAACTAAAAAGAAAAAAAAAAAGAAAACAAAACCTAAAAAAAAAAAAATTTCTTTCTCAACACTCTACAGTTCATACTTTAAAAAATAATAATATTTCTGACAGAGCTACCTCAGGCTCCTTTCCAAAGAAGTGTAGTTTTACTGAAAGTGATTGGAAAGAAATAAATGGGTGTTTAAAAGCATTAAAATGTGGGAGTTAAATTTGGACCTTGAGTGGGACTGTGAAAAGAGGAGGGGGCTAGAGGACAGTAAGTGCAAAGAGAACCACAGCTAAGAGCATTGCGGCTCTGAAACTGGGAAAGAAAAATACATTTTGGTTCTCAGTAGAAGAATAGCCATTTCTTTTGATATTTCCAAATTTGCCAGTCACAGGGTTTGCATTGCTTTTTCAATTTACCTTTTTTTCTTTTTGAGAAAGTGCTAATGATTTGGCAACCTGTCACACAGCTGCACTTTCCTTATAAATGTGTACGTTCAAGTCTTACTCAAACTCAATATAATTTCCTTTAGAAAAGCATTTATCAGGAACACTGTATTAATACAAGAAAGCTCTTGCTGCTTTTATTGTCGCTAAATCGTATATTGTTTTTCACAAAATACTGCCATTTGTTTGTATTTCCCCACAGTTTTCGTTTTGGGGAGTTTTGTTCTGTTCTAGTGTCAGCTGAAATGATTTTGAGTGTTTGCAGCATGATGTTAATTAACCAAATGTTTCAACCTGAAACTTTAAACACCTGAGCTGGCATAAATTGCTCTGAATCAGACTGGAAATCTTTGAAACAGTAGATGTTGAAGATTTGGGGTAAAACAGACAGTAGATGGTGAGAGGTTTTTATGCAAAATAAAAACAGATGAGTAAGTGTTGGGCTTTTTAGCAGAGTTTATTCTCAGTAACAGGCATATCTTATGTACTCACAGGCTAACTAGCAGTGGCTCCCTGTACCACCTGTCTGAATGCAGATAACTTAGGTTTAGTCTACGTTTGACCTTGTTCCTATTTCACTTCTCTATTCTGCCTACCCTTGGGCTTGGTAATTTTTAAAACTTGGATAATTGCAAATGAAGGGTCAAGGCTGGTCATGGGAAATGCTAAGGTGTCAGGTGAGGTTTGGTACCTAAATCCTTGTACTCATCCTTTCTTCCTTCTGGGGTATCCTGAGCAACAAAGATGTGCAAAAAAACTTATATACAGTGGAAAACGAATCACCATTTTATTAACAATTGAGCAGGCACCCGATGACTTCATACAGACTCCTGCACAAGAAGCGGGGCTCTAATAAGATTATAGTGAGTCAAAATGGCTGTGCCTGTGGAGCAGACCCATCCTTTATTCCACCCGGGGTAAGGTGAAAGAGCTAAAACAGATTGAGAAGAATAGTTGGTTTGTCTATAGCAGGATTTCCCAAAAGTAGCACTAATGACATTTTGGGCCAGATAATTCTTTCTTGTGGGGGGCTGTCTTATGCACTGTAGGATGTTTGGCTGTCTTCCTGGCTCCTTCTCACTAGATTTCAGTAGCAAACTTCTTCCACTCTTGTTCCAGCAACCAAAAATGTCCCCAGACATTGCCAGACATCTCCATGTTGGGGTGGGAATTGTCCCCGGTTGAGAACTGCTGGCCTGTGGGAAGCAGACCCCAATAGGTCTGGGTTTCCCATTGGTACCTAGGTTATGAAGCACAAGCGTAATCATAGACTCATGAGGAGCAGGTTTAGGATAAGATTTTTAAATCTTCTTTAAATTGAGTACGAAATATAATTGAAGCTCTTTCATACATTGGTTTCCGAATGTTAGTTATTAGACCATCTGGGGAGCTTTTAAAAATCCTAATGCTCTAGCCACACCCCAGTGTCAATTAAATCAGAATCTTGAGTTGGGCGTTTGGGACTGGACCATCAGGTTTTTTGTTTTTGTTTTTGTTTTTGTTTTTTTTTTAAATGCTTCCAGGGATTCCTGTGTGCAGCCAAATTTGAGAACCAGTGCTTTAAAGTGCTGTCACTAGTAAGACATGGCCAAATTGCCTGACTTGCAGATAACTTGTGTAATGAACAGCTTTTTGCTGTTATTTATTCCAGGGGCCTGATGTTTTGCATTTCTCAAAAGTTCCCAAGTGGTACTGATGCCATTAGACCAGGAACCACTTTGAGAACCACTGCTGCGACCATCACTTCAACTTTCTTACCTGAGGAGCAGTGGCCCAACTGTCCCAGTGAACAGCACCACCCACTGACAGACAGAACTACCTACCAAACATTCTCGTTCCCTCACCTGTTTTCATCTTTCTCCTTTCTCCGTCTTTCATAACTCACAGCCCACTTGGTTCTGTGGAAAGCACTCTGTCATTTGTTATCAGCTTTAATAGTCCTAGGAAGTGCTCAGAATTTCTATTCACAAATTTCACATGTCTTCCATGTCCATATTTATCGAATCTGTTTTTCTTCATTTGCTAGCATTAAAGATTTTAGGAAAAGACCTCTTATTTAGTTTTATTATTTTCAGATTGCCCTTATTTGGTGATATACTGTCAATGGGAATGTCTTCCATTTTCACTGCAACTGTAGCATGTTGTAATATATTGTTATTGAAATAAACTTTGGGAGCTAACTTAGAAATCTAACAACCATTTTCAAATGATAAATTAATTTTTGACAGAAAATATTTGGAATGAGGAGACCATATATTCAATGTGGCAGGTTTTTTTGTTTTTGTTTTTTTTTCCTTAATTTCTTTTAACCTGTGAGATGCAAGGCTCCATATTTAAACATGTTATTTAAACATGATTATCTTGCTTTAGAAGCTTCGAACTCTTTTTAGATCAAAGCCATAACTAACATGTTCCTCTTTATATCTCCCATTAAAATGACTGCCCATACAGAAATAAAGAAGGTTTTAATGGGTGAATATTCAGTCAGTTAAGTTCTAGGGCTATACAGGGGGCTTTTCTGCAGGATGCCCAGAGAATGTCATTGAATTAAACAAGAGGTCTCAGTTACTCAGTTACTACTTGGAATCCTTTGAAACAGGGCCGCCTGCCCTTGTCTTGCCTCTTAACACTAAGATCTTCCCAAACAGTTTGGAATGGACTGGCCCTGTGTTTGGTATTTGCCCACTGATTTTGCAGAGTCGGCTTCTCACAGACATTTCTGTGACCCTAGTATAAGCTGTTAGGACAGATTTTGGAAAGAAAATGAATATGTCTTAATAAATATAGTGAGTAGGAATGAGCACTGGGCCTGGGAAGCCAGAACTGGCCTACAATCCAGACTCTGGAACCAGCTAGTGGTGTGACCTTGGACAAGTCACTTCAGTTATCATGCCTTCATCTTTCTGGTCTGGAAAATTGAGGGAGTTAAACCAGGAACTCTGTAAGCCTCTCTCTAGTGCTGCTGTCCTGTAATTCTACAAAGTTATACATATTCTGTAGATTAAAGACCTATGGGAGCAAAACTACTTCAGTGAAGCATGAGCTGCTTTCCACAGTCAGCAACTCAGGGTATTGAGTTTGAAGGAGGGAAAGGCAGTGTTTGGACACCAATAGAGAATGTCTGGCAGCTTCTCTGTTTTCCCCTTCAGTGGCTAAATAATACTGTATTGGGAAGCTAGGAAAAAAAAATTTTTTTTCCAGTTAAGCCCTGGAATTTTAGCCCTTGGAACTAATTTTAATATATGCAAAAATACCTTATTGAATGAGTATGCTGGATCTTCTCCAAAAGATAAGTGGGTGGCCTGTTAAGTTCCTATTAAGCAGGTAGAGCACTCAGGTGTGAAAAGGGTCATTTAAAATGTTCCTTCTTAAAAACTCCTAAAAAGTCAGGATGAGAGTAAGGTCCGGTGTCCAAGCTCCTTATGTTGGTTTTCCATTTTTGCCCCGAGTTTGTAAGAGATTGATGGTTCCTAATGTTGCGGCGGGCTCTCCAGCTTTACCAAAGTCTCACAGTGAGAAAAGACATGAAGATATCAGGCAGTTGATCAACAGTGTTAATTAGTCTTCCTTGGAGATCAGTGGGGGAGAAAGGCAAGCAATCGGAGCTATGAGGGAGTCCAGTGTGTCATCTTCCTAATGTTTCTACAAACAGGAATACTTGTATGCATAGTGTTTAATGCATATAAAGGCTGAGTGGATGCCTTTAAGAAATCAGGATCGAGGAAGCTATACAAATGTAAACTTTCAAGAAAAAGAAAGAACAGAAAAGAACTAGAGGGTTGAATACATATGGCCGAACTATGTTACAAGCCAAAGGGCTGGTCATCTCTATAGAATACTAGCACAGTGGTTTATAGAATGGATTCTCATGCCCACTCTTAGAGTAAAAACATTGAAGAGACATGCCCAGGAAATTCCTTTTCCTTTTAATCAAAGTAAAGAAGCCTATTGAGACCTGGGAAAACATATTGGATTTCACCTTTAATCTTCCAGATGTCAGTCTCTTTATTAGTGGTCATTCGCTGAAAGTATAAGTCAGGAGTGCTATGGCTTTGAGATCCAGAATGGCCTTTATCATCTTGATGACAATTTTTCCAATTTAGTTAACGGTTTATGCAGTTGTAAAACTGTAGTGACTCATGTAATTAAAGGTTTCTCTCTGTGTCAACAGAGAGGATTTTCAGAGCTTGGGAAAGAGTTGGACAGCTTTTCTACTGCACTTCAAAAGAAGTAGCCAATCATGGGATCATATATTTAGAATGTCAGAACTGGAATATAGCCGACTGCTAATCATCCTCATATAAAATTCTTGATTAATTACAAAATAAATTAATCCAAGAATGACAAAATTTACTTGGGCTCATTGAAGTTTTACTAGGTTACCTCCTCCATGCCAGGTGAACAGGAAAAGGGAAAAGATGTTCTTCCTAATTAATGCTCCACTTAAAATAAACACACAAACAAAAAATAAAAAGCTACAGAGCTAACTAAACGGATGGGAGATCTTGTAAAAGTTGCATCCAACAAAGTAAATTTTTTGCCTTTGCCTGGATTTTGTGTCTTCCCTGAATGTAAGCAGCAGGAAGGTGTGTATAAAATATTCCTGAACACCGAAGTGAAATTTCTCCACAGCTGTCATAATAATAGTTTGTTAAATAAATGCTATTAAAAAAAAAAAAAGACGAACATTTCATGACCATAAATGAATCACAGCAGCTCTTGGAGAGATACTGCAAATTAATTAAGCGACCACAAATGCAGGATGAAAATCTGAAATTTGCAATTTAGGAGAATTCCAGCTATGAGTTCCTTATTTGTCACCTGTTTTTCTGCTCCTGAGAAGTATATTATTTATCTTCTAATTGCTTGGGTCATAGGTCAAGATAATGCCTACCCCTGTGAAAGTTCTTCCAAGATCCACTATTATTCTGTTTGTGTGTGTGTGCGGGTGTATGTGTGTGTGTTCTCCCCCACATCACTCAGCGTAGTACCTGGCTTATGGGATATTCACAATTAAACACATATATAATATTTCTTATATACGAGGTACTAATTTAGATTAAAAAAAAATTTAATTTTGATGTAAACCTATCAGATAGGCACTCATCCTATTTACAAATGAGAAAACTGAGCTTGGAGAGGTTAGTAATTTGCCCAAGGTCACAAAACTAAGAAGTGACAACTGGAATTTAAATCCTGGTCCATGTGGTTTTACAGTCCGTGATCTATGCACATGTGCTGTGTTGCTTCTCTCAAATCTTTGTTGAAATGAAAATAATAGAATTGTCTATGAAGAGTTTATAAAGCAAATTCACATGTCATTCTATTTGATCCTCAAAATACCCAGTAAGGAAGGCATAACTTATTCCTCTTTTAGGATGGAGAAAACTGAGTCTTGCACTGGTGAATGATTTTTCCAAAGTAACCTGGCTAGTAAGTTATGGGGACAAATGGCTGGAACCTGGAGCACCCTGACTTCAGCTCTGACTTTCTTTCTTCCTTAGCTTCTCTGCTATGAGCAAGAATCCACTGCGATCTGCCTTTTTTATTTCCAGCTCCCACCACTGGTTTTCATTTCTCCTTAGATCAATAGGTACACTCAAATGTGAGGAGTAGGAGGGATCTTTGCACCAAGGAGGGTTCCTACGAATACCAGCTTTTCTGCAGTTTCTACTAGTATATCATACATAGTTTTCCTTAAACCTCTGCCCCATGCAATCATTTATTATGTTGGGAATTGATTTGGGAAGTCCAAGTAAAAAATTCTCAAGTAATGAATGCTCTGTTTACTGGGTATCTATTTAGTATCTGGGCCTAAAGGCTTAAGGCTGTAGGTCTTCAGAATAGTGCCTCCCCATTTTCTCTGGTAGCACCCTTTGAGTCTCAGAGAGCTAACTACTTTCTTGTTTCTGACCTATATCCTCCCCTTTTGGCTATTGACAGAAACTGTAATGAATATGAGCTGAGTTCTCAGTAGGAATCTTACTTGCAATCCAAGTTGCAATTATTTCTTAAGAAACCTAATCTTTACTTACATATCTATTTATTTATATACCATTTTGTTCCATAGAAGTTGAGATAAATTAAAGGAAACATAAAATAGTAAAATACAAGTAGAAAGTAGAAAAGAAAGATCGTAGAAGATAGAAATTAAAATAAGGACAGAGCTTGAGGAAAAAGAGATTTGACTTTTAGTTCTTAGCATTAAAAAAAAGGTGAAATACAGTCTATTCCAGAATTCTTGATGCTGAAGAGGAGGTAAAAAGGCCTGTAATTCTAAATGAACTTAACTTGAGCTTCCTTTCAGATGGTACTTCCCTGTGAAAAGCATTAGGTATTATGGTTATAAAGATAACCTTGAATCTTTCAGCATAGCAGGTGAGTCAGGCAAATCAGAACCTATGGAATAAAATAAACGCAGTTCAAGGGCAAGTCAGTATGAGAGTAACTAGGAAAGAAAGACTCATTCTGACAGAGGGATCTGGGTAGGTGACAAGAGATTCCACCTTATTAAGCCTTGAAGGAAAGATTTAATTTTGATTGGAAAAGAATAAAGAGATGGGCATTCCAGCCCTAGGGAATGGGAAGAGCCATAGTCAAAGTTATGGGTTTGGGTTTGGGAGTGGAACAAGGAGATAGTCATTTGGGTCAAGTATGAGAAAACCGATGTGGAAGGCAAGACAGGAAGGGAGGTTAGTATAAGAGCCTACTTTTTACGAAGTTAGATGATTTCTGAGGAAGGGCTATGTCCCGAACTTGCTTAGGGAAGCTCATTCTGGCACCAGGTTGAAGTACGTGTCACAGAAATGAGGGGCTGAATGTAGGGGGGTCAGTCAGGGCACTGTCGCGCTAATGAGAGAAGTAACCAAGCCCCAACTAAGCCAGTGACAGTGGAAATGAAAAGCAGAAAATGGAGAATCTATGGGAGCTAAAGTTGAAAAGATTTGTTCATATATGGAGATTTAACTAGGAGACAAGTAGGAAGTGGAACAGGAGAAAGTTGGGAGGTGGGGTTGGGATGTGCTGAGGTTATCCAACATGCAGGGGTCTGACTGGATCTTCTGGAGTCTTTTCTGGTTTTGCTACAGTCTAATACACTGGTCAGGAATTTTAACCTTACACAACGATGTGAAGTACAACATAGGGAATATGGTCAGTAATATTGTAATAACTATGTGTAGTGCCAGGGGGATCACTCTGTATGTTTTATAAATGTCTAACCACTATGCTGTACACCTGAAACTAATATAAAATAATATCGAATGTTAATTTCAATTGAAAAATAAGAATTAAAAGAAAAAAAGAACTTTGACTTTAGTTGATTAGGCCTAGTTTTGAATCATGGCTCACTAGCTATGTGATCTTCCAGAAGCAATCCAAACCTTAATTTTTCCATCAGTAAAATGGGGATAACATCTACCATTAATAGTATGGTAAAGACTGAAGGAGAATGCACGTTTGGAAAGTGCTTATCATACTGTGCAGCTATAGTAAGCAGTCTTGTTGGGATTATTTCTACTCTTAGTACTTTTAGGCTGATCTTGCACCTTCTTCTCTTTGTATTTCTGCTTTATTGTCTCATCACGATTCTATTGGAAACATGGATTTCTCAAAACTTTTTCAGAACCCCATTGTCCTGGCTCACTTGGCAATAATAGTACACACAGCAGCATGGTGAAGTCAAGCACCATTTTGCTGCTGCCAGAAAATCTGAAGTAATGAAGATGTCCTCCTGCTCCCTAAACACTCATATATGGCCTCACTCACCACTAGACAAAGAGGAGGGGCACTGTTGGGAGACCAAGAGACATTCAAGTTCTGTACTGTGGAGTGTGAGGAGCTGTACTGCTAAACTCTTCAACCAGGAAGTGCTCCAGTTGAAGTTAAAGTGCCCCTAAGACAAAAAGGCAGACACTATTGAAAAAGAAAGTACCAGCGATTCCGGTGTCACTTGGCTCCCCAAACTATTTCTTGAAGACTTGCAAATGTGACAGTCTGCAAAAGCAGCAGCAAAAATGACAAGCGGGAAAAATTGTGATGTGGCCTTCTGTGAATCCCCGAGGGCAGCTAACACTAGGAAAGGGTTTCTAAAGGGTCAGTTGATTGTTATAACATTCCTAATTATCAGGTGTTGTGTTCTTACTGGGAAATTCTCTCTCTAATTAACATATTCTTGCTCTGAACATGCTCACAGGTCTCTGCTAACTCAAGAAAGAGTGAGAAAACATACCAAGAGCTCAGCTTTAATTGAAAATACAATAATTAGATTGTGGGATCCTACTTTTAATTATAGAGCCAGATTTCTCTCAGTATCTAACTCATTTTCTGATTATGCCCTGACAGAATTAATAAAGTTTCTGGGGAATCTGTTATAATTTTTAAAAACTCTTGTGAACCAGACATGTAGATGTGACCCATGTCGTTCCAGTTTCCTTGGATCCTTTGCCTGAGTTGTTGAGGAATTAAATAAAATCCTCATGTTGTCATGCAGATTAATGGAACATTGTTTCATCTGAAATAACTGATATTCATTTTCTAAGTCGGTTTAAATAGTATAGTCAAGTAATCTACAGTCGCCAGACACAGCATCATCCTTTCATTGAGACAGAAGAGGCCCCTGTGCTAGTACCCATACTTGAACTTGAATGTGCATAGAAGGTGCCTAGAAATTTTGAATGAGTAGGTCTATAGTGGGACCTTGGATTCTCCATTTCTAGAAGGCTCCCAAGTGTTGTGTACCCTTCTGTCGATAGAGCAGACTTTGAGGAGCACAGGTCTGAAGGGACCCACTGTAGCCTTTCTTATCTTCTCCCCTCCCCATGAGACAAGGAATCCACAGGTTCAAGGGATGTGCTTACCAACCTCCTGTGCCCCCTCTTTCTAGACCTTCTTGTGCTAGACTTGGAGTGCTATAATTACCTGCCCAAATGGCCTGGTGCCTTCTCCTAGGGTCTTCTCTGGCCTTCTCCTCAGATCCGTTCACCCAAAGTGGGTACATTCCAGGTCTGAGGGGTGGCTGAGGAACAGCTGTTGTGGGTATTTGTTCAAGGCCCCTCATGGTTTAAGATAGAAGTGAGGTGAAAAGAAGAGGGCAAGTGAGGGTGTGGGCAGCTCTCCTGGCATTGCTCTATTCTAGTGTAGAACTGTGAGAAGTTAAAGAATTCAACCTGGATTCCAGCCTCAGGTTCTTTGAGGAACTTAAAATGAGAATGCCATTGTCAGTAATGCCTGGGGACATCCTGTGGTCAGAGTTACCTATCTTGAATTGGTGGGGACACATGAGCAGATACCTCTTGGCATCTGATCTATGGGCCTCCATTTGTACTCTTGCCCCTATCATACAAATTTTAGGATGGGTCTAACAGGAAGTTGCCTCATTTGATATTTCGCACAAATTTATTTTCCTCGATACACATCAGAAACATTCAAATTTGTTAGACCGCTACATGGTGCACAGTTCTACACCTTTAGTTTGTTTTATGGACCATTCTGCTATCTTTAAATGTCAGCTGACAAGCTTTTTTTTAAAAAAAATAAAAATTTAAAAATTATAAAAGAATATAAAATTAAAAAGATTTATACTCTGAGGAAGAAAATACAATGAAATGCTTTTACATTTTATAATTTTGGCAATTTCAATAAAAGTTGGTTCTTGGGGATTAGACTAGTGAGGACCCAAGTTCCTAGCTGGATGCAGATTTTGGGACTAATACTGAGTGAAAGGAGTGAAGGGCCTTCTACTGAATCCAGCACCTTTTGCTCTACTTTAAGTGTTCATATGCACTTTAGGAAGCTCGTTCTGTATGCAGTGAGCATCTGTGTTCTAGGGCCCTCATGCCCAGCATAGGCAGTCTTAGCATGACTGAAGGCACTTAGGATCTGGCGCTCAGGATGGGTATCTATCTCCCTTGGTATTCCTAACTCCGCAGTGCTCCTGTTCTGTCTGACTTTCTGGACAGCCCACCCTTCCTGCCAAGGTGGAGAGAACCTGCTCTGCTCTTTAGATTTTGCTGAACTTAACCTCGTGTCTGTCTAGATTCTCTGTACCTGCTAGGCCTTTCCTGGCTAGATGGAGTTTAGGCTTCTTGCTACCTACATGTTGGCATGAAAAATGAGGGTTTAAAAGAATGATTTCAAGTCTTTATTGTATCACCAAAGAGAAAGGGACTGAACTGTTGGAGCAATTTCTAACTGATTTCTCAGTTGACTTGCCTGGTTGTTTTCTCATCACCTCTATCTCTCGTGGAGGGATTTCTTTCTTTGGCACCTATGAGCAGTTTCCATTTTCTCTCTAATTTTTCCTCCCTTTTTATTTTTTGTTCTTTTTTTTTTTTCACTTAAAAAATTAAGACGAAGTTACAGAATGGAAAATTAACTATGAAGTTCTATGCAGAACATTATGAATATTTATGTAAATGTAATTTGTGATTTTTTTATATCTGGCTTCTTTCACCTAACATGTTAAATATGTCCATTCATATTTATCATGTTTCAGTACTTGATTACTTTTTATGGCTGAGTAATATTCCATTGTAATGTAGATACCACATTTTGTTTATCCATTCATCTGTGGATGGACATTTGAGTTGTTTCTACTGTTTGGTTTTGTGAGTAGTGCTGCTATGGACATATGTGTACAAGTATTTGTTTGAGTACCTGTTTTCAGTTCTTCTGTGTATATATCTAAGAGTGGAATTGCGGGTCACATAGTAATTCTATGCTTAACTTTTTGAGGAACTGTTTTCCACAGCAGCTGCACTATTTTACATTCCCACCAGCAATACATGAGTGTTCCAACTTCTCCACATCCTTGCCAACACTTATTATTTTTCATTTTTATTGTAGCCATTCTGGTGGGTGCCGAAATGGTATGTCATTATGGTTTTGATTTGCATTTTCCTAATGACAAATGATGTTGAACATCTTTATGAGCAGTTTCTTGATAAGTCAGTACATAATGCTATGATGTCAGTGATTAAGATACACTTCATAGTGGAATATTTGAACAAACCCGACAACTCAGCATTTCTTGCCTTGTTCTAACTTTCTGTACATGCTGTTAACCTTTGGTGAGTATGAGTTACGTAAACTCTCACATAATGTTATGCCATCAAGAATGGTAGGGACCACCTATTTTGGTCTTGTGAGAAGATCTGTTGGTCATTTCTAATTTCTAATCCTGAGGAGCAAATAACATGATAGTTGACTAGATGAGAATTTTCAGATTTTGTTTTCCAAAGATCTAAGGGTTTTAAAGATAGTTTTTAAGGTACTGAGGAGAGGATATCAGTGCGGTTTAAGTTTTAGATTTATTTGGGGAGAAATTACTGATATGTATTTTAAGCTTGGATGGTGCAGTTACTTTAAGAATTAAATAATCTTTCTTCTTTCAATAAAATGCACTTCCTTAGCATTTCATTGTCTCTTCATCTAGTATTACATTAGAAAGCAGGTAAAATGAGTCTTAACACCTAAATGTATAAGATTTTCTCATTTTTGATCTATAATGTTTATAGAAGAGAAAGAAGAGAGCCCAGCCCGGTCTTAGCAACATGTTACTTTTATTACTTTCATTACTATTAATATATTTCTTAATAACTTGCTATCCTTTTGACTTAGTTCATTAGCTGCAAATCCATATAAAATAGGCTGCATTTCCATTTGCCATTTGTATGTGTCAGCATTAAAATGTTACTTGATTCAAAAGGAGGCAAAAGTACTTTATGGTATTGGAATTCAGGAATTAGGTTGGGGGAGAAGTGGCTGGAATTGGGCATGAGGGGACTCCTGGAGACCTGGTTATATTTATTCTTAATCTGGGTTTCATGGGTGTGTCACTGGGAGAATTCAAGAAGCTTTACCCTTATGATATATACTCTTTTCTGTATGTATGTTATACTTCTGTACACATTTTACTGAAAAATAAAAAGAAAGGAAAAAACCTGCTTCTTCTTTGGTACCCTAATGTTCTTGATTTTAATATAAAGGCTGCATGATTTGGAAAAATGGGAAAATCTTTAGTCCTGATAAGAGGAGAAGGAAGGAAAAGAACTGATTTTTTTATTTTTTTAATTGAGTATTTCCTATGGGGTCTAGCTTTATGTTACATAATGCATTATCTCATTTGATCTTCACAGCAACCCTGTGAAATGAGGTATGTTACCCCATCTTACAGATGGAGAAACCAAAGCCCCCCAAATTTAAGAAACGTAGGGAGGCTCATATTACCGTGTGTAATGGATTTAGGAATTGGCCCTAGATCTGTCTGGTTTCAAAGTTCTCTACAGTGCATGGTATCTTTTTTACCTAGTTGATGTGCGATTACTATTTATTTAATGAAAGGAAAGTGCTATGCTGCTGCTCTGGTGGATCTGGTTTGTCCTGGATTGGTTTGGCATATAAATTTGCAGGTGGGTTCCTGGAAATGGAATTGACAGGACTCTCACCCACTGGGTTCCTCCTTCCTCTCAGCGCTGAGCTGGCCTTCAGTTGGACAAGGCTGAGGACTCTTAAGAGCTACTGACAGATTGACTGCCTGTTAGCTGCAGGATACCTCTCCTGTGAGGGTTGCACCAGGGCTGTTCTCATATAGAGCCTAGTGTCTGAATGCCTTGTCCGCCTAGAAACTGAAAGGAATAATGGACTGTTTGGGAGGCTGGATTGAACAGGCTCCTAGTGAGCTGTCAAATGTGATTGCTGAAATGGTTTCAATATGAACTTATTAGACTGTTTAAGAACAGAGAACGAGCACAGTACATGTTATTTATGGCATTCACACTCTTTCAGCTAGAAACAAAATATAGCATGTCCTCGGCTCAAATTTAAATTAGGATATTTTGGCATGCACAGATTAACTGAACAATAGATTTGAAAGACAAGAAAGAGCTTCAGATTCTCAGATTTGAGGGGTGGGAGAGACAGAGAGAGATTATAATTTTACAGTGCAATTTGAAAATGTTTCAATCTTCAAATGAACTGTGGGAAGGGGAAAGGCATTCTAATGTACCCAATTGTGAACTATTTTAGTAAAACTCCTGCTGCGAACAACTGCTGAATTCCATTGTTTTCTTGTGGCTTAAAGACTTGTTTGGATAGATCTTTCAGAATCTTCTGAAATCATTTTAGCAACTCTGAAAGAACTAAGTGTTGTTTAATTAAATAGATGTGTCCTTTTAGCCGGGTTACTAAAATTGTATTCTGCTGGACTGTTTACTGCCCTACTGTGAAACTGATTATAGTGTAGCAGATCCAGTGTGTGTTTGTGTCCAAAGGTTTGGCTTGCGTGTTTATTGTTGAGAGAAATATGGGACAGGGTTGAGATTTGAAGGAGCCTCACTGCTGACCCCCCTCATACCCTGTAGGCCCCAGGCCGGTGTGACACACTAATATGTGTCCTCAGTGCCTGAGATCCCATGGAATTTGGAGTCAGATAGACCCAGTTTTGAGTCCAACCTCACCTTTTACCAGCTGTGTAACTTTTAATCTTTCTCTGTTTCTTTTTATAAGAAAGTGACAAGACCTGTCTTGAAGAGAATAAGAATTAAATAAGATAATATTTACAGTGCTTGATAAATAAATGTTAATTGTCATTCTTCTCCTTTCTCCCCTGGTAATTTGAATGGATGAAATAATATTGGTAAAAGTGTCTTTAATTTATTTAAAAAATTGTCTAATAAGTAAGTTTAAAGAAAACAGATGTTAAAATGCTTCTAGTTGGGGGGCTCTTAGGTTTGGAAATGTATTATTTATTACAAAAATGATTTATATTTTATTGTGTTATTTTACTAGAACTACATTGTATATACAGATTATTTTTTCCTATTTGTGTATGTATATTACATATAGTGCTTTTGGGGGGCCACCTCAAATGTTTTTTGGAAATTGGAAGACAGTGAAGAAATTTAAAGTAAATAGATTTTTATATTTTTCTTGAGCTTTCATACTTAAATACATATTAATAAAACTGACCATAATCATTGTTGCTTTATGTTAACAGAAAAGTATTATTATTCAGATATAAAATGATAAAAGTAATTATGTATTTACTATGAAAATTTAATGGACCTCTGTTTAAGGGGCTTGATAATTGACACTGTTCAGTAGCAAACCTAATGACTTATTGTTTCTCAGTAAATACTAAATGGGTAAACCTACTCTCTCCAACTAAAATGGAGATACCCTAGCTCCAGAGATGTCGAAGGCCTGTTAGAAGAAAGCCTTTGTAGGCTATCTTAGATAGTTGGGCTGCTATGGCAGTAGACAAGAGACTGGGTAGTTAATATAAATAATAGAAATTTCTCACAATTCTGGAGGCTGGGAAGTCCAAGATCAAGATTCAGTGCCTGGTGAGAGCTCAATTTCTGGTTCATTCACAGACATCTTCTTACTGTGTCCTCACAGGAAAGGATGGGTAAGGCAGCTCTCTGGGGTCTCTTCATAAGGGCACTAATCCCATTCATGAATGCTCTACCCTCATGACCTAATCACTTCCCAAAGGCCTCACCTTCAACTGCCATCATATTGGGGATTAAGTTTCAGTAGGCTAACTGCGTTCTCTCAGGTTTTTACTATCTGCAATTGATAATGTTCTTGGGATCATGATTTGACCCAAAGAATAAACAAGGGCATGTTATAAAATTTGTTCTTTTCTACCATAACTTTTGGTTTCAAAAATTATTTGCAACATTTTATCCTAGTTGCAATACAGAATAACCCCAAACTCTTTTTCTATTGATTATTCCCACAAAGAGCTATTTCATTTACAAAACTCCCCATGGGCAAGAATCATGATTCATATACTCTTGGTATATTTCTCACCACAGTATTTTTAGAAATTTTTATTTCCTTTTGGGTTGATAATAAGGCCTCCCATACGCTACCTAATCTTAAAATTTTTAATAATTATATGAGACTCATTAATTGTATCTTTTTATCTAAAAACATGGGCCAAAACATTGTATAGTTTCTAATATCTAGAGACTTCACTTGTTCATCCATCCATTTATTCATTCATTCATTTCTTTATCTCTTCTTTCAGCAGATATTTGTTGAGTGTGTTCTGTTTCTCATTACTGTACTTAAGCGCTAGGGATCCAGTTGCTCAACAGCACAGGCATGGCCACTGCCCTATGGAACTGACCAAAGAGTAGGGAAGATGGATGCCGAAGAATTACAGGACTAAATTTGTAATATCTGCGATAAACAGGAGGAAGCAATCTAATCAGGAAAGTTGGGGAAGGCTGTCTGAGAAACTGACAGTTGAGCTGAGATACGAAGGAAGAATAAACATAAAGTGACCTTGCCTATAAACTCAAAAGTTCTGGCCTCCGTTTTTGCCGATTTGAGTCTATACAGTTTCAGTGGCAATTATGAGGAGCATGACTCTTACCATGCACTCCCTGTGTAGTGTGAGGCGGCCTATCTATGATACACACTGAGTTTCCCACCAACTAATCTTTGTGAAAATCATGAAAAATGGAGACAAAGTTTCCTGGGCTTCATTTAGTTCTGCCCTAATTAGATTTAAGCAGTGGCCACATGGAGCAGCCCCATCTGTGTCTGCTACCTGTGCTGCTCCAAAAGCTAATGGGGCTAATTCCAGAATAAGTGTGCTCCTGCAGGGATGGGGGAAAAAAGAGAGAGAAAGAGAATTAATTAATTCCAACCACACTGTCATTATCATGACCTTCGCTTTGATTCTTGATGTGATAACAACCGTATTTGCAGCTTGTACAGCCATGATGCTAATTAGAATGGAAACAGCACTTTTGATAAACTTCCTCTTTGCGAAGGATTATTTAATTTCACTTTACCCTCTCAGTCTAAACGCCTACAGACGGGGTAGGGATCACATGGATTTGACTGGATAATAGAGAATGGCTTCTTTCTGGCTCTCACCATCTTCACTTTGGGAAAAATTGACCTTCAGTGAGTAAGCCATGCTATAAAACTATGCTTTTCAAATCATGTATGGAGGACTAGTTTTTTCTTTTTACATTTTAAATCACTGTAAGTGAAACATGGTCTTACTGTCCATGACTGCATTCACCACACGTGTTCGACAACACTGTACTTGATCTATATTCTGTTCAATGAGCATCGAATCTATAGATCACAGCAATGTCACATTGCTATATGATCTAATCACTCTCAGTTTCTGTACTTATCTCATTGAGGGTTAGTAGCAACTAGTTTGTGAACCAGCACGAGAAGACCTAATGCTAAAGACTTATATCTCTTTGAGATAGGAAGGAGATGAGAGCTGGGACATCCAGAACTAAGAATACTTTCCTAGTCTCTGAATTCTTATTAGCTAAACTCTATTCCATTACTTTCCTTTTTATCTCTTGTCTTGTAGAAAACCTAAAGTTCAAGCTCAGGATTATACATGGCTTTCAGAGGCAACACTACCTGTATGGTCCACACAATCTAACATGTCTCTTAAGTTAAAGAGGGTTTTGGAGAAGTTCTGAGACTTGTGAGTGATACGTCACCCAGAGTCCCAAGTTTTTGGCAGTCTTTATATGTTTAGGAACAAATGCAAACATTTCCTTGGTAACACTCAGGTTGGCCAAACTAGCAGGTTCACTCTGGATTTTGCTTCCAGGATCTCTTTGGAAAACAATGAAAAATAGCAGAATGGAGTTAGGTTCACATACAATGTTCTAAATAGTTACAATGTCTAGTGCTGTGCTGGGAACTGCACAGAACTTAACAGCACTTAAGCTAAAAATGAGAACTTGTTTTGGACCACCAGGAGTTTAGAACCTAAAATAGTGAATGTGGATAGCTCAAACCAGATAAGGACTGGGCACTTTCAAAAATTTTTGAGTACATTTAAAAAATATTTCATACTGGAGTTCAGTATATAAATGGTTTCCTTTATAAACCTATGTAATTGATTTTCAGATTTATTGAGGTATAATCTATATATAATAAATTACATCCTTTTAAAGAGAGAATTCAAGGTGTTTTGCAGCTGTATACACCCATTAAATCTGACCCCAAACAAGATATAGAGAGCATTTTTATCACTCCTAAAGGTTTCCTCATGCCCCTTTGTGATCCGTTCTTCTCTCACCCTGTGATCCTATGTAACCACTGATCTGGATTTTGTCACTATAGATTAGTTTACATTTTCCAGAATCTTAGATAAATGGTATCTTGCAGTATGTACCCTTTTGTGTCTGGTTTCTTTCACTACTGTAATTATCTTGAGATTCATCCATGTGGTTGTGTGTGTCAGTAGTTCATTCATTTAGAATGCTGAGTCGTATTTCATTCTGTGGGTACAACATATTTTGTTTATTTACTTCCCTCTTGGTTGTTACCAGTTATTGACTATTGTGAATAAAACAACCACAAACATTTGTGTACAAGTCTCAGGGTGGACATATGTTTGCATTTCTCTTGGGCAGATACCTAGGAGTAAAATGTCTGGGTCATATGGTAGATATATGTTTTTAACTTTTTAAGAAATCAGGCTGGGGCATTTTTGCTAAATCTAGCCACCAAGCAATACATATACATTTGTGTGTTAGAAAGTTCAATTTTTCTGCATAAATGGTAGAACCAAGTTTGGGGAGTTGTACAGATTTTGTGTGTGTGTGTGAAAACGCATGCTGAAATGTGCTCTTATAAAATAGACTCAGAACAGGGAAAAATCTGAGACATTGAATGGAGTGAATTCCAATCATATAGATATCAAACTAAGCACAGGACCTGGGGCTTGAGCTGTACTGTTTCCTGACTGTGTGCCATGGATCAGTTGTTCCTCCTCTCTGAGGCTTCTATTTGCCCATCTGTGAAGTGGAGATGATAGTAATAGAGTGACATTTTAGAAAGGTGATGTAAGAATTAAGTGGGAAATGCCATCTAATATATATATAAGCGCAATCCTTAGGCATAGCAAGTCTTCAGACATTAAGTTGTCATCATCTTTGTTATATTTAAGAAGGTGTCTTAAGAAAACCCTCTGAGAAGTGCCTAAACTGCATTGGAGACAAAAAAATTGAACTGCTGTTCAATATGTTTTGTTTGTGATTGTATGTATTTGATCCCTGCTCTTCGGCCAAGCAGTACACCAAAATCACTGCTTTGGAAATTCATATTGTAGGGATATGTTGCTCCATATAAAGTGAAAAGATTCAAGAGTTCTTTGTGAATTACCCAAGTGAAGCCCAGCTGTTTACATGCTGAGTTCAGGAAAAAGTACAGACAGCTCCACAAGTGCTTTAGCAGCTTTTTTCTGGTAGAGAAGCAGAGGCTTCTTAACAGCTAGTTCAGGGAAAATCTCTAGGCCTTTGAGTATGTTGTTGGAAACACAGAAATAGCCTCTTATGGTAAATGCAATGTTATATAAATTAAAAATGAGTTTCTAACTGTGTTAAATTGTTAACAGGACATTTGACTAAGATACAATGGACAGTTGCATTTGCAAAGCACAAAAAAATGGGAAGTTACCCAAAGCTTGACGTTACCTCATATCAGGCAGATTTGAAGGTACAGATTGCCACAGCCACTGTATTCTGTGAAGTTTTGCTGTGTATAGGATAAAATCTTGTCTTTCTACCTGTTTGACTAGGAGATGTTTTACAAAGAACGGAGAGAAATTTCTTATCCAGTCGCATCAAAACCACACATAAAATGTTATAAATCATTTAAAAATGAATATGAATTAATAATTCATGTTTTCCTTTGATAGTCTACATATCTAATCTGAACTATCCTCCAAATTTGATCTTCATTCCTAACATAGTATAGTATAGGATATATATTCTGCTATAACAAAATATGGTGTATATATACTATATGTAATATAGTAAAATGCTGAGGTAACAGACTTGGAGACTTCTGTGTCCTTTTAGGAGCTTGTCCAAGAATTGCAGATATTCGGTTCCTGTTATTGAACAAGCTCTGCATCAGCTTTGTGTCTTTATTAATCCCTAAGATGCATTTCTTTCTCTAGTGCACAGAAATCTCTAAGCAGCTCTATTTTTGGCACTGGGAGCAGGTGGAAGTTGATTTGTGGTGAGTGTTACTGTGGCAGTGATCAGGAGATGTGTGACCAGTATCAGTTGCTTATATCAGGGTGACAGCAAGAGAGAATTTGAAATAAATCTGCTATGTGTGCTGCTGCTAATTATTTGCTTTGTCAGTGCAGCTCGGCACCAATTCTCACAATATCAGACTTTTATAGTCTGATGCTATGTAAATGACTGGGAAGAAGTCTAAAAAGTGTCTCATAGCTGGAAGCTCAGGCTTATTGGAAAAGTTATTAAGTCTCAAGATTAAAACCAAGGTGAAAAGCCTGGTGGCAGAATCCATGTTACTAAATAAGTATATGGTGTGTGACTCTTCCTAAACATCTTAGACTGCACATAAAGCCAACCTGATTGGTTTCAAGGGTGAAAAATACAGTCCGAAAGACTTTTTGAAATTAGTTTTCTCTAATACTCAACAAAATGGTTGGTGAAATTTCCTTCGAATTGATGAGGTGTTTGGGTATGATACATATGTAAACGGACAATGGCATGCTTGGATTGAGAGGAGCCTTGACAATGTAAGTCCTTGCAAGGAAGAACTGCATTGTACTCACAGCACATAAGCATCTTTTATGCCAGTCTGAAAAACAAACAGATCTTTCCATCTGTCACCCCACCCTGGCCACAAAGTTCCTCCTGTTCTTCCTACAAAGTAATCGCTCCTGACTTAGCATCCTTGCACTGGTTTTTCCCTGGAGCTTTCTTTTCCCATTATCTACCACTGACTCTCACCTCCTTCAAGGCTTTGTTCAAATGTTACCCTCTCCAGGAGATCTTCTCTAACCACATATTTAAAATGGCAGCCCATGCCTTTCCCTCATCCCCATTCTGCCAATTCCCCTTCCCCTGCCCTAATTTTTCTTTTTTTCTGTAGCACTTCCCAACTTCCAGCATGCCATAGACTGTACTTATTTATTACTTCTTTATTATGTCTCCTGCTTATTGTTGGCCTTTCCTCCCCAGTCCCTTCCCTGAGGACAGAGTTCTTTGTGCTATTGTTCACTGATGGATCCAAGTGGCACATGATGGGCACTCAGTAAATATTTGCTGAGTGAATAAATTTATGGTGTGCGTACTTTATATATACTGTGTGGTAAGGTTGCCAAACACGGAGGCTGTCTAATGTAATCTAATAAATACACATGCAGGGTCTATCCTTACCTCTATTTCTTTGCTAGATGTGTGATGTCAGGCAAATGACTTAACCTTCTGAACCATTATTACTGCCTCATATTCCTGAGGAAGCTTGTGAGGGACAAAGAAGGTGAAATCACAACTCTGAAAGCACTGTTTAAACATCCTGTTTAACTTTGATCCTTGGCTATTAAGTTTAACATTTTTAAGAGCCAAGATATATTTTCACCTAAATCTTAACCTCCATACTTCCTAATGCATTAAATGAATTGAGCTAGCATTTATCAACTGCTAGCTAAAGGGCACTGTGCTAGGTGCTTTACTCACGTCACTTCAGCTGCTCCTCATACCACTACATGAAGTAACTGCTATAACCTCACTCCATGATAGGAATTTGAGACCCAAAGGGGCACACATAGTACATAGAACAGCTGGAATTTGAACATCAGACTGTGTCATTCAAAGATTCTTCATGCTTGTTTCTCTAAGGGAGAATACATGATCTATCTTTTCGAGTCAGGGAAAATTGGTCTCATTAGCTTGCCACCATATATATTCTGTCCCTCTGTTGCAGTGATTTCCAAGTGGCATGTATCAGCATCACTAGGGGAACAAGTACGCATACTTACCTCCCAGGGGATTAAGCTCATTGCCATAGCTGTTACCAAGGGGACTGTCAGATCCCAGAGTTTAGGTCGAAGATAATTTAGAGTTCTTGCACTTTTGATTTGAAAACTGCTCTTTGAGTTGTCCATCTCAGCTTTTTCCTTCTCTAAGCTGCCTAATCCCAGGCAAGATCCCAATTTCAGGTAAAAAACTGTGAGGCCCCCAATATTTTAGTCTGTTTTATAAGCTTATTTTAATTCAAAGATGATAAACTATGACTTGAAAGAATATCCTAAGTATTCCGTTAATTCATAGTAAACAACCAGTAAGAGAAGCGATTCCTCTTATTTCCTTCCTCAATGACTTTTCTTTCAGCTGTGGATTTTGAGGACAGGTCCGCAAACACGCCTGGGCTGCCGCTGGTAGCTCTTGTCTAACTAAGGAAAGAGGTTGAAGAAGCACAACCTAGAGCTTATCTCTAACCCTCATCTTAACTTGCCTATTTTATATTCAACATCTCTCCTATCAGGACATGCTAGAGGCCACTAGCAAGTAGCCAAGTTTATTTCAGTTTTATCTGTCGCTGCCTCCCTTTCTTCCTTCTTACCTATCAGGATATACTTGAAAATCGTGCTTGCTTTATAGGGAGAGTTTTGATTCTTTTTCAGTCCACGAATTTAAAAAATTATGTGTTTATGAAGATACCCACAGCACTGAGATGTAGCCATGTTGTAATATTAGAAATAGGTTCCCTGGGGATGGGACTGGGCCCAGGGACAAGGCCTGTCTCATTAGTTGGTGAAGGAACATCTGTGTTAAAAAAGATGTTAATGCGAGTCAGTCTGGTCTTACTGCTAATGTTTCAATTAATTATATATCGAACTGATTGACCTTCACAATTATACAGTTTCTGCTGAATTTTTTTCATCAGTCTTAGTGTCCATCCCTAAATAGTGATGAAAGGATACCGCTTTGCAAGCATGTATGTTGGCAGGGGTGTGTGTGTGGTGGGGAGGGAGGGATATTCCTTCTGTACCTTCTCAAGCTTCTCCACTGACTCATTCACCAGGCTATTCACTTTAAGAATTCTGTCTTTGCGTGTGGCACTTTCCCTACTGAGAACCCCCACAAACTTCAGATCTGTGTATCTAAATCCTAGCCACCTTTCACAGCCTCTTTCTGATCATCTCTACTCTGGGAAGACTTTGGGGACCTCCTCTGCCTAAGGTGATTTTTCACTTCTCCAAATGCTTGTCCTCATTCTGTTTCTATCCCTCATATTACATTTATATAATGCCTTGAATTACTCACGTGTGTGTGTGTGTGTGCGTGTGCACGCTCGCGCATGTGCACACAAGTAGATTGCCAACTTCTTGAAGGTAGGGACAGTGTATCTTTTGTCTGTCTCATGGTGTCCAGCACCCAAATTGCATCATCTATTAGTTGAAGAAATACATACTGCCTGCTCCTTCTGCTGCAAAGTGAAGATTGGTCAAGGAATAAACAGTTCTTTGAACTGGGTAGAGTTACTTCTCTAAAACAAAACCAGAATCATTCTTCATCATTCCAATCAAACATTAAGCAACTATACAGAGACAAGCCAAAGGCCAGCACTTAGGAAGAACTGGTCTTCAGAAACATCTGAGTTGTGGTGCGATAGTAAGGAACGACTTAGTGGTTTCTGAAAGAGAAAAGGTTTTCAGAGAAGAATAAAGGCTAAAGTGCCTTTTTCAGAAGCACTCAGGACCAGATGACAGGCATATGAGGGCCAACTGAATGGCTGTTCCTCAACGCTGAAAGCATTTGCAATGTGATTGTTCAGCTTATGGATCGGGTGTCAGAAAATCTCTTGGGCTGAATTGCCCAAGAGTGAGACCTCAGCAGTTCCTTGTACTGTTTAAGTGTTTGTGTTCGCTTTAGTTATCATCTGATCATATGCCAGCTGGTAATGGGATTGTAGTGGCTTTGCACAACAATGCAGTCCTCAGAGCGCTGAGAAAACATGACGGAAATAGTGAGTGGCAGAATCCTTAGATGTCTCATTTAATGCTGGGTGATTGAGTGCATCCATGTGGGGGAGTTGTTTCTGTTGTTGTTGTTGTTGTTTTTCAAGTCAGCATCAGACCAGAGCAATTGCAGGAAAATATCAGTAGCCTTTCCCAAACAAGATGGGATGAGTGGGCAAATGCAGTTATTGCAAACACGGTCAGAAATCTCAAGGCGGAGGAGTTGCATTGTTTTTCAGTGTTGGGGAACCTCACTGTTACTTCACATGAAATCTTCTAAAGCGCCCCCTTGGCATTTATGGCCTGATATATTATGCTGAGCTCATTCAGTCTCTTTGTTCTGTTTAGGAATATACAATTCTTTATTTAGTATGAAGTAGAAATGAGAAAGTAAAGGAATCACAGAAGTTAAGGTCCCACTGTAGGAAGAAAATTAGACAGTTTGGCCAGGAGCTCTTTTTCAGAAACAATAGGAATTTCAGTAGTTTCTGATTCTTCCTTACTTTATTGTTGAATCTATATAAAATAGCTTCAGATGTGTGAGGCTTTTTATTGGATGACAGTACTATGGGGCCATTGACTTTCTGGGTAAGGGGTGTTAGGGTCAGCCAGTCATTCGCTTTAATCAATTAATTTTGAATGTAATGAACTTCAAGTGGGAAATGTGACCCATCTTGAATTAGCATTTGGTGTCTTAACCAGAGGAAAAAAACATTATATGCGGGAAGGTTGTAATCGAACCGTGCATTTATTGGCCTACCACGACACAAACTTTGAATCTGATAGGCATGTATAATTGGGTCAGAAATTATCAGCTGTACAGTATTTACTGAATTCCAATTTATCAGGGCCAGATATGTTATTCCAATTATTGTGGAGTAAAATCTTTGTTTTAGCTGTTGAACGTCTTTATAGACAGGAAAAACATAACTTCATTTATGGGATGGAGGAGATTAGAAAGAGGGTATTCTTAGCTTCACGAAAGGTGAAATATTTCAGATTGAATATGGTAATATTTCTAGGGCAGACATATGTAGTTCAGTGCATACTGCAAATGAGAGTTCCCTTTGTCTTTTTTAGGCTATATGGATTTCGTGGTTAACATCTCATTAAAACAGCTTGATAGAACGACATTATTTTGCTTCTGTATGAATTTCCAGGAAAGGCAGTTTGGTGGAAAGATTGATGAGAAGGTCAGAATATTTCTCTGGAATATTCTTTCTTAATTCTACCTCCTTACCTCTTTAAAATCCTCTTTCATCACATGCCTGCACACACACTCTTTCATGGAAAACCAATTCCAATTTATCTTTTGATTTCCCCTCAAATATCACTTCCAGGGAACTTTCATCTAAAATCCAGGTTAGGTCAGGATCCCCATCATGTGGTCTCATCATTGGACACTGTGGTTCCCTCTGTAGCTTTTACCTCACTTGTAATTAAATAATTAATTATGTAGTTAGTTAGTATCTGTCAGCTCCATTAGAATGAAAGTTCTATGAAGGAGAAATCTATCTTTCTGTTCTCTAATGCACAATGACCTCTTCTAAGTAAGAATGTACTCGATGAATGTTTGAACAAGTGAGTGAATGATTGAATTGTTCTGGCTCTGCCAGGTTTCAGCCCTGTGACATTGGATCAGTAACCAAAGTCTCTCTAAGTCTCCGTGTACATCTGTACTTTGCAGGCACTGGACTAGATGATTTCTGTATCAAATTTCTGTGTGCCATAAGGAAGTATCACAGACTGGATGGTTTAAAACCATAGAAAATTACTCTCACAGTTCTGGAAGCTAGAAGTCTGAAATCAAGGCATTAGCAGGGCCATGATCACTCTGATGATTCTAGGGAAAAACCCTTCCTTGCTTTTTCCTAACGTCTAGTGGTTCCTGGCAGTTCTTGGCATTTCTTGGCTTGTAGCTATCACTTAGATTTCTGCCTCCATTTTCACATGGCCTTCTTCCCTTTGTGTCTGTGTCTCTCTTCTTCTTATAAGGACACCAGTCATTTTGGATTTAGGGCCCACTCTACTCCAGTATAAACTCAGCTTAACTAATTATATCTGTAAAGACCCTATTTACAAATAAGGTCGGTTATATTCTGAGGTTACAGGTGGACATATACAATTTCTGAACCCCCCACCTCAGTTTTCTGATTTCGTGACAGTCTCCTGTGATTCTTTTCTCTCATATTCACGGCTCTATTCTCTTCATACTTGTCTTAGAAATACTGTAGGTTCAGTTGAGGCCAAATCCAGGCATTCATGTTGCCACCAGAAGGGCATATATCAAAGCTTCTGGCTGGGAGAATATGTTGAATCCAAGTAGAGGTCTTCTTGAGTCAGTTCTCTCTTTACATTTGTTTGCTTTTCATTGCCCTTGGTGCTCTCAGGATCACAGTGAGTCCCTATGGTACTTAAGCATGAAGAAGTAAAATGTACTCTCGCATCATCCCTTTGCTGAGCATCCTCTGCTGAGTACAATCTGCCTATGTGCTGAGGCCCTGGCTTCTCCAAATTCCTGACAGCACTTGCATGGACTTCTGTTCATCCGTCTGGCCTTACTCCTTCACACTTGAATCTTACATCTACCTACTTGGCCTGCCTATGACTATACTAATCCTTGGATTCTTTTATCCTAACTCAAAACTTTTTATTTGCCACCAAGAGATCAGGCACTGACTAGAAAAGTGAAGGAAAAGGTGGCCTAATACTTCATACCCACAAAGCAACAAGCTATGAATAGTAGATCTTAAGCTTTCCTGTGTTCTGCATTTGATAAAGAAGCCAAATGAACATTTATTGAGTACCTGCTATGTACCAGGCCCTGTATACAAATTATAAATGTATAAATGTATACATGGAGCAGGTATCTTATTCCTATTAACATATTTAAGTATATCAATCATATAAAAGAAACAATGACTCTCCAAGGACAGAAAATGGATTAAATAATTTTACTGCTTCCTTGGATATTGGGAATAAAAGTCACAACAATCATCAAAAGAGAAAATATATAAGGGAAAAATGAAGTCTTCTGTGGAAGTGGTTTTTAAATTTGTAGGCTATCTTAAGGTCTGTGACTTAGAGTCTATACTAACTCATTGTCTGAGTAGTATGTGTGTACTGGTGTTTGGAGGTTTGGGAACAGAAGACATCATGGGCCACCAGAGGACCCAAAATAGTTCACAGGCATCACCATACTCAGTCCAAACTGTCACAGGGAGCTGAAGATTCCCAAAGGACAGCTACATTTTTGCTCTGTTTCTATGCAAGAATTCAGGGAGAGATGAAGATCCAACATGTGAACAAATAACACAAGCAGGCAAAGTTAAGAGAAATGGTGACTGGAACCCACCAGTTCCTCACATTTCTTGACCGTTCATAAAGAAATGTGCAATCATGTACCTCTTAACAATGGAGCTATGTTCTGAGAAATGTGTTCTTAGGTGATCTCATCATTGTGCTAACATCATAAAGTATATTAACACAAACCTGGATGGTATAGCTGCTACACATCTAGGATACATGGTATACCACTGTCATACGTGAAGTCTGACTGAAATGTCATTATGCAGCACATGACTATAGCAGTTTTTACAAAAATGTAAGGAAGAATATTTTTATACAATAGTTAAAAAACATGAATCTCAATGCCCTCAGAATTGTATATCTAAATAGAAGCATCAAGAAAGGTTTGTATGTTCAATTTCTTTAAAGACTTATTGGAGGGGAGTTAGCAATGATCATCAGCCTTTCCCCCCATAACACAATTAAAAGAAGAATAATTACCCAAAGGAATTTAGTTGGCTTAGATTTCTAGCCCTTGCACTTGGTCTCCAGGATGTGCATTGGCTACTTTTACCTACACTCTACTAATAATTATTAGTAATTCATTGAGTTGTTCATTCATGAGGCAGTTATCAATTCTCCAATATGCCAGGAATTGTGGTGACTGCTACAGAAAGATCAGAGTTGTGGAAAATAGTGCCCCATACTTAAAAGGTTTACAGCCTAATAAGCAGGTATGAGCAGGTAATATGGACAGTGGCTCCTCTACTTATGATGTTGCTTTGAATGACACATATAAAGGTTAGGAGGGTTTTGTTGTAGATTTACAATTTTTTTTTCATTCTCCCTGTGATGTTTGTTTTATAGGCATGCTTTCTACAAGTGAAAGGAAAGAAATCTCAGTGCCTCTAATACTTCCTTCTCTCTTGTCACCTTTCTGACTCCTGCTGCCAAAAGTAATCATTTTTAATGAGAATTCTCAACCATAAAAATCTGACTTTTGAAAGCAGTGCTGGAAAAAGAGACCAATCTCTTGGCGGGAGTGTCAAAACAATAAAAAAAAAATGTTAAAAGCAGATATGCACAGTTTCCCATTGAATACCTAGAGTTTCATGAAAGACATAAAATGAAGTATAGAAACAAGGTATTTGGCCCACCCAGACCAAACTCACCAGATGAAAGCAATTTACCAAAAATTATTAGAAAATAATGATCATATGGCAACTCCCTCCTAATTGGTAAAGTTGGCTGGACCAGAGACAGCGGCCTGGGAGCAGATTAACACGTTATTAACCAGGTAGATGGGATACCAGGTGTTTGGCTTCCTCTCCCTCCTGGGCAGCTTTATAATCTAGACCCTTTGTGCATCTACCTCTCACACCTGTGTATCAGGGGGAGTACTTTGTGCTGCACAGCCCAGCATCTGCTTCTGAGGCCTTGTTCATAGGACCAAGTACACTCATAGGCAACCAAATGTCACATACTTTTCATGAAGATGTTTCCATGTTTTCCTTGTCTACTGGACCTTGCTTCTGTTTTTATCTGCTGTTTGATTCTGAACTCCTTGATGACAGAGCCCTGCTCCTTACTCAGGTCCTTCTCTTCCCAGGGCCAGGCACAGTGCATCTTGAAAACCATATTCTCTAGAGTGATCAGTCTACAGTTGCTTGCTTTTTTCTCTGACTCTGGGAACACTTAATACAAATTTCTACTTTAACACTCGGTATACATGGAACTAGTATATATTTTAGGACTCTTCTCTTACTATAGGTATTTGCGAATATGCTTTTTTCAGAGCCTTAAGAGTCTGGTGTATAGGAAAGAAATGTGAACAAGTGGTAAACCACCTGGGCACCCCTTCTTCCTCCCACATTTATCCATCTTGAGTAGCTCCACTTTTGAAGTAAAGGTTCTATTATAAATACATACATATGTAATAGATAACATACCAAGGCATCACTACTCACAGGAACATTTTCTTGATAGTAAGATTTTAGTATCTCGATCGAGTTAATGGGTTCATAAGTCAGAGTTTGGTCTGAAAAACAGGACTAGTTTGAGATATTTTAAGCAGGAAGAGATTTTATACAGGAAATTATGTCCTACAGAGCTTTGGGATAGGCTGGTAGAGGAAAGGTCAGGGAGAACTGTGTCTGGCTTTACAAAGACTAGGAGGATGCAGAAATCAAAAGACACAGCCGCAGATGACCTCAGTCATTTGCCGCACCAAAGCAGGTGATTTGCAAGAGAGAATCTAAACTGAAGCAAATTTCACATCTGTTTTTGCACACTGCTCTGTTTGCCATTCCTAGAGGAGAATAATGGTTTCTCCTCTTCTGCTTCCCAGATTGCACACAGATGCCTCTCGACAGTAGACTTTAAATTGGAGCCCTGCAGGTAGGGGTCCTGGAGGAATAGAGTATTTCCTGGGCTTCTCTGAGGGAGAGGAATGCTTATTATGACCAGACACCATTCTGAGGGTTTTCCATATATGAAATAAATTAACATTTGGAACTACTTTATAAGGTGAATTGTATTATTATCCTCCTATTTTATAACCGAAGACATTGAAACACAACGATTGAATGCCTTGGTCAAAATTACCTGTCTAAAAGGGCAGAGTTGGGATTAAAAGAGCCCAGGCATTCTGGGGCCTGAGCCTGTGCTCTTGACCTCAACACCAGTGGTTTTCATTTGGGAGCTTTGGTAGGAGACAGGGGACATGTCTGGAAATATTTTGATTGCCACAATTGTGGGGGGAGGGGTTGCTACTGGAGTCTGTTGGGGAGAGATAAGGGATGCTGCCAAATATCCTGCAGTTCATAGAAGCCTCCCCGCCAAAAGAAAAAGAATTAATTATCCAACCCAAAATGTCAGCAGTGCCAAGGTCAAGAACTCCTGCTGTGCACTCTACTGAGCAGGTTGGCAGAGGAAAACTTGGGAATAGAAGGGGCTTCTCATGTTCTTTGTGTCTACCAGTTGAGGGCTCCTTCGTGTCCCATGCGCTGGGCCAGGGCAGGCAGACCTCTTCTCTTCACCATTCCTCCAGCTCTACAAGGGAATGCTTTTCCATTTGCAGTGAATCCAGGTAGACACAGCTGAGGTCAGAGGCAGAAGACCCCTCTTGGCCTGAGACTGCCAGATCCCTTAGTATTTGGCCCACACCTCTGGCGGTACCTGGAATGTTTTTCAGATGCAACACGTTGCCTCTTCCTTCTCTTTCTTGCTCTGAGCAGAAATGCCATTCCTCAGCCAAATATAACACAGATCTACAGGGAGCATTAGACAAACTTTGGCTCTAACATGGCCCCAGTAACCCAGCCAGCATGAGTGTGCTGCCTCCCCCTTCCCACAAATGCCCAGCATGAAGCTAGTCCCACTTCGGCTCTCTCCTAGGAAGCTCCATAGAGGGCTGCAGAGCCCAGGGCTTGGGCCATGGGCTGCATTTTGTTGGTCAGCAAGGATACTACCCATCTTCTTGAGTGGCAGCTTGTGCCTGTTGCATGTGTCCTGGTGGTGTCTCTGTTGGAAGTGAGGAGTGATTTGTGCCAGCTGGCTTGTCAGCTGTCACAATAAATAATGAACATGAGCCACCTTGTGTCTGCTGCACAGCTGAGGGGCTGTCTTTGCATGCGGGCTGTGTGAGGGAGGTGGGCAGCCTCCTTATACTCCATATGAGCAATTTCCATTCTGTTGTTTTCTCTCACACATGGTATTCTGGAATAGTTCTGGAAGAGAGAAGGGGAGAGAGGGGGAGAAGGAGAAGGAATGGGAGAGGGAGAGAGAGAGGGAGACTGACTGACTCAGTGTTTTAATTTGGATTCTATGAGATTCATCTATATATTCATCCTTTTGTGGGTAAAAGGGGCACATCTTAAATATGCAGAATACTAACCTATCAAGAACTCTGATGCTGTGGTGGAAAGAGCACTGGGCTATGAATTATGACTCTGCTGGGTCAAATGCATGACCACGATTGAATCACCTCACTTCTCATTACCATTTCCTCACCTGTAAAATGTAGATGTTGGAACATTATCACCTCTAAAGTTCCTTCCAACTCTGAATGTCAGTGGCTTTAGAGTTCATTTCATAACATTTAGACCAAAGTTGGATGCTTCTGGATCCCCAGCCTATGACCCTTTGACTATAGCACAGAATTCACGTAAGCAAACATGTGGAGCATGTTCATGAATTGCTCACAGTCTACATGGAGAGGTGAACATTAAGTCCTCTGGGAGTCATCCGAGGCCATGTAATCAGTCCTTTCCCCTGTATTAAAAGATGTCAAGTTAAGGATAAAGGAGTATCTGAAGATTGAGTAACCCACACAGAATCTTGCAGGCCCTACCTCTTTTATCCAGGGAAGTTTTGTTGTTGGGGGGTAGGTTTTGAACACATACTGAGAGCATTTTGAATAGACAGCTTCTGTCCCCCTCTTCACCTAGAAATAGAATGAGGTCAGGGAAAGGCACTAGCCGTAGCAGTTCAAATAGGTGCTCATTGGAGGCTGATGGCAACTTCCGAGCCTACCTGAAATGCGAGACTTGTCCTGTCGGAGCAGTTCAGAGCAACTAAAATAAAATTGTAGGGTCTACTGTGAGCCAAGCACGACAAGATTCATCATCAGAAATCTTGTAGCACACCTGTCTCAGCCTTGTAAAAACTAGGCAGAGCCCTCTCTCAGCCACCCTCAGGCCTTTTATAGTCAAAAATATTCTAGAGACTGAAGGTTTTTTGGAGTTAAGTTTGGATAGAGAGAATCTAAGAAACTAGAGTTAATGGAGCTTAGGTGTAGAGGGTTGGGATATGTAGACATGGTGTATACAGAGAGAAGCACACTTGAGAGAAGACTGAACTTTGATTCCAAGAGCCTAAGCCATCTCATAGAGGGCGGGAGTGATACCCCTCAGGCAACTGGAGATAGACAATAGCCTTAAGAATGTCTGTGATTGCTACCAAAGCAAGAGTACATGGACACCTTTGAATTATATGCTCGGCTATACATTCTTTTTAAACTATATATGTATATGTTATTTTTCTTTTATGTCTTTCTTATGTGTGCTGACGTATACATGCAAAGATTTGTATATGTATCAAATTCTATTGCTAGATACTCATTTCTTTAGTTTCTTTAGACCTTTTTCTTAAATGGTTGTTGAATTCACATTGAAAGTCCATCTGCCCCTAGGATTGTTAGCGCCGTACTTCTTTTTTTAACCAACATCTCAGCCTGGCTCAATACATCTCTTAGCTGTGGCAGAGAACTGAGAGGTTGGCATCCAGGGAGAGAGGTACAGCTGGCACTGCCGTGAGGGAGGGAGTTCTTGAACTAGGAAGAGTGAGGCACCCAGAGTTTTAGACTTTACTTCTCACATTAGCCTTGGAGATGGGAGAGTGGAGTCACATTGTCTAAAACTCAGATCTTGGCTGTTTTGCTGTCTAATCAGAAGGAAGACAGCCAGGGCTTTTCGCTACTGCTCGCTCTAATCCTGGATGCCCCCACTGTTTTAGGGGCCGTGAGACAGGGCAACACCCACCAGGCTCACGCAGGGCTGAACCAAGCACCGCCAGACTCTTTGGGTGTTTGGATGTGCAGCTGGTTTCCTGAGCTTTTCTCCCAGTAGCCTTTTTCTCTAAGAAGATGAGTCATATTCTTGGTCTCAACGCTTCCTCCCCATAAACAAGAACCTCCAAGTGAGACCCAAGAATTCTTTGGGTTATCAGTGTATTACTGTTTCACTTTGGCCAACAACAAAGTATTTTAATTACATTGGGCCTTAGATGCAACCTTTGCCTCTTTCCCTGCCTCTTCCCAAAACAGCTTGGATCCAGAAAGTTTTTATGAAACATCTGTCACCCTGCAGTATTTCTCTGGGGTAGGGAGCACTATTAAGGGTTTTTGGCAGATCTTCTGTTTATTCCTTCACCCTCTTCCCCCCTTTAGTCTTTATCATTACTGAAGGCTACTCACAAACTCTTACCCGAACATCTTGGGCCTTGGAAGGAAGAACCTGGGTTTTAGGACTAGCCAACCTGGGTTTTAAATCTAAGCCCTATCACTTTCCAGCTATGTGAACAAGTCTCTTAAGCCCTCTGAGTCTCAGTGTTTTTATCTGCAGTAGGGAGATGATGATTCTTAGTTCATAAGATTGGTCTGAGTATTTGATGCATATAACATGCCAGGCATTCAGTAGTCAAGAAACGGGCTTTGGTTCCCATCCTTTCCCCACCCCTCACCTACAGTCTATCCTAGATCATCCATGTTCCTCATCTCAATAATACGCTCCAGGCATGACTTGAATTAAGTGACACACTTTTTATAATCTGGCCTACAGCTAAATTATATTCTCATCAACTGGTTTTCCCCTTTGCTCTATTTTCACAATTTCCATATGGGTGTTTAAATATGATTCAGAAATACTCTGGTTTTCTTGAGTCATATGACTAACTTTAGTTAAAACTAGTACTCAGAATTATAGCACTTTCCTGTTGTTTACCTGTCAGGCAAAGTGTTTGAAAGAGAGAATTTACAGCAAAGGGCTAACACTATAGATTCAGGCAGCAGAACATGCATTCTCCAAAATTATTTTGGCAGCCTCTGTGGAAAGTATGTTGAAAGCAGGGAAGAGAGGAAGGTGGGTCACATGTTTTCTTCTCATAATAGTTGCAAATTGAGAGAGAGGCAGCAGGTCAGAAGAACCTGCGTGGGTCTGTAAACATGTCATATCCATGTGCAAATACACGTGACTTTAATCTTTGTATTGTCTCACATTTCCGCTCATCCTGAAGCACTTCAGATCACAGTAGTACTATACTAATTCAACAAATGGTTAACAGATGACTGAAGGGAAGAAAAACCCCACAGAGCCTCAGAAAGATTCTTTGCCTGACACATACATGTTTTTTCTCTTCTGGACAAGCAGCTCATACAGATATATTTCAGTGTCTTTAGTGGCAGTATCATTTTCTTTTATGTGAATGAATGATCATGAATGCAGCCACTCTATTCTTGCCAGATGTTTAGGTTATTTTCAGATTCTTCTGCTATTACAGTGTTTAAAAATCATAACAATAATAGTTAACACATATACAATATTTAATACTTGCTGGTCCAAGCCCTTTACTTGTATAATTAATTTATTCCTTTCAGTAAGTCTGTGAGGTATGAACTATTCTTAGCCCCACTTTGTTGATGAACAAATTGAGGAATAGAGATCTAAGAGGCCGAAGGTTACAAAAAGAAAATGGCAGAAGCAGGTTTTAAACTCATACAGTTTAGCTCCTGAGACCATGCTCTTACCAGCTACACTACTCTGTCTCCTATTAGCCTTTTGTGTGTTTGAGTATGTATGTATTTGTGGATAGATGCTCTATATGTGTGTATATACATATATGGCAGGACATACTTTTATTGAATTGCAGTAGGTTAAATTCTTAGCAGTGGGGTTGTTGTGTAAAGGGTATATGCCTTTGAAATTTTGATAAGTATTGCCAAATTATCTGCCCAGACTACCACCACCCCCCAAAATAGAATGCACTAATTTATATTCTTACAAGTTATTTCAAGACATATTTTGCAGTGCTCGGTGCCACAGAGAATACTGAATGGAGAAATGACACAAAAAATGTGTGAAGGTAGAAGCTGAAGTTTGAATGTGTCTGAGGACAGTTCAGAATAGACTAGAGAATCACCACTGGGGGTACTCTGATTCAAGGGGTTAAATCATTGCCTATAAATTGAGGAGTTGTGAATTTTAATCCTATTTTGACTTTACTGTGATTCTTTAGGAAGGTTACTTTGCTTCATTTCTTTATCCAGTCACAATATACTACGTGATAGAGCCAGGACTCAAATCTAAGTGTATTTAAAAATCCATATTCTAAGTCTAGTAGAATAGGGTTACTAATTGGTATCTCCCAGGGTCACTGCAAAGATTAAATTGGTTAACATATGAGGATCACACAGTATCTGCTCAGTAAATGTTAGTCTCCATCTCTTTCACTGTTCTCCGAAAGTGCAGCTAATCAGCAGTGCCAGCCTTTCCAGTGTTCCTCTTAATCCACGAGACCTGCGCAATAAACAGCCATCTTTGACTATGCTAAAGACATGCTCAGTGACATCGACTTTCCCCAAACTGTACTTTTCCTGTAGACCAGCATTCCCGGTTTCCAGCTATTTCAAGTTGTGTTCACACAGTTCTCCTTTAATCCTTAATCTTTTGGATGACTTTGTTACTAGCTATTCTCCAACCTTGTCTCCAAAGACATTTTTGGTATGTGTGGAGAAATTTGAGCAATTTATGTATTAAAATCCTCCCACTGCTTCATCACTTCCATCCAGTCTATTATTTTCTTTACTTGAAAAAGCCCTGCTCTGTTGATCTATCAAATGTCAAGGAGTCTTTTTCTTGTTTACTTCACTTGATCTGGTCTTCAATCAATCAGTTGATAAAAAGAAGTTTTTTTGCTCATGTTTTTTATCCACTCCCTCATTCTCCCTAAAAAACTTGTAATTCCCCTTTTACAACCATAACATATATATTTTAGTTAACGTCTATTACTCAGTAAGAATCTGAGCTTCACAAGGGCAAGAACTGTGATTTCTCTTTGTCTCCATTTCTAGCACTGTGCTTGCCATTGAGTAGATTGTGCACATAGTTTGTTGATTTCAGTCTCTGAATGTTTTGGTGCACTGGAATGCCATAACAAGTCATTACAAGTGAAATGTTCTGATGAAAAAGCCCATTTTAGATCTCTGCCTTAGCCACGTAAGATTTATCAAAAAACTTTAACAAATCTCAAATTTAATAAGATAATCCATGATATGATCACCAAAGAGAGAATTTTAGACAGTTGGTAGAGTTGTTTCATTCCTAGAAGAAGCTTCTAAATCTTTGACATTGATTTCCTCTAGATGGCTCTCTGTGATCCAGATTATTGCTCTGGGAATTTTATGTTATGTGTAGTCTCCAGCTCATTGTAGCACTTTATCTGGAACTGGCAAATAAAACCTCCTTTATTAATGCTTTGAGTTAAGTTGGTATTTCAGTTTGCAGAATGATGATGGAGAAACTTAGAGACACTCCTTGTATTGATGTTAGAAGGAGTGATTGGGAGCTCAAAAGTCTCAACTTGATTAGCACTGCAAGTTCTTCAATGTATAGTTATAGCATGTAATTGTGTATTCTTCAGTAATTTTTTTTCAATTTGTAGTTTGATAGCAGTGACCGAAGTTTGGGTTTGAGTTGGTTCCTTCTTTTCCTCCCTCCCTCTTTTGTCTTTCTCCTCTCTCCTTCCTTTTCCTCATTTTCCTCCCTCCCTGTCTCTCTCCTTCCTTCTCTCCCCTCATTTCCTCCCTTCCTTCCTTCCTTCCTCCCTTCCTTCCTTCGTTCCTTCCAATACATAGAAATTCATAAAACTATGGGCTAAAGAGGATTCTTATACTTTCTGAAGCCTCAATAGTCTAGTTGCTTTTGATACAAAAGCAGCTACCAGAGAAAGGTAATATATTAGTTAGGAATGCTTTCAGCTACAGGTAACACCAAACCATACTATAGTGGCTTAAACAAACAGGAACTATTATTGTTCTCACAAAACCAAAAGTTCCCAGAGATTGGCAACTATTGACTTTGGCTCCATGCCTCAGTAATATCAGAGCCCATATCTTTGTGGTTCTCTTGACCTTTTGCTCATGATAGCAAGACTTCCTCTGCAGCTCTAACCATCACACTCATATTCAAGGTAGGAAGAAAGGGAAATGGTCATACTGGTCACATCTTCCTTTTTTATCAAGAAAGCAAAGTTTCCCTCAAACTTTCTCTTTCTCCCAGCAGACATCCATATATGCCTCATTTTCCAGAACTGTGTCATGCTGCCATCTCTCACTGCAAGAAAGGCTCTGAAAGAGTGTTTAACTTTCTAGCCACTGCAGTATGAGGCAGAAAGGGAGAATGAGTTAGAATGGCTTTGGGATAACTAGCCAACAGTGTTTATGACAGCTAACAAACAAGTATCAGATTAATACAGATCATACCAGAGTACAGAGGGATAACCAGTGAGGCATGAAGATAGTTTCAGAGATGGGAGAATTGAGTATTATGTGGGGGCAAGAACAATGCTGGGGCAAGATAGTGCATGCAGAAATAAAATCTAACCAATGATTGGATTCGTTTTCTATTGCTGCTGTAACATTTACCACAAACTTCAAACAATACAAATTTATTATCTTACATTTCTGGAGATCAGAAGTCCGAAATGAGTTTTAGTGGCTTACTGGGTGAAAATCTGGTTCCTTCTAGAGGCTCTGAAGGGAGACCATGTTTCCTTGACTTTTTCAGCTTGCAGAGGCCACCTGCACCGATTGGCTTGTGATGCCTTTCTCATATCATTCCAGACTCTTGCTTCCATCGCCACATCTCCTACTACTAACTTGGGTTCTTCTGCCTTCTTCAGCCATAAGAAAAGGACCCTTGTTGATTACATTAGGCCCATCCAGGGAATCCAAGATAATTTGTCCATCTCTAGACCCTTCATTTAATTAATCTACCCAGTACCTTTTACAATGTAATGATATGTTTATCACAGATTCTGGGGGTAGTTGGGGGTAGGACATGGACGTTGCTGGAAGGGCCATTATTCAGCCTACTTCAGTGAGACTAACAAGAAGCACTCAAGAGGACCAAAATAAAATGTCTGTGGGAGAATGATAGTACATTTGTCCACCAAAGAATAAAGGCAATGTGAAATCGCATCCAAATGACATAGCTGCATTATACAGATGGTCGTTATTAGCTTTTCTGTTTGGCTTATCGAAAGCTAGTGTCTGAGAAATGTATCATTTTAAGTATTCCTTATGATAGAATATTCATAAGTGGCTGATTTGAAGACTGACTGCTTACTTGGATGCCTGAAGCTATTTAGAAATTAAAAACTTAAAAGAATGCTTGATTTGAACTCTTTATTGGGTATTTTTTCCTTTTATAGAAAGTAAAAAGCAAGTAAACATGTTTACAAATAGAGCCTTACATGGGAGAAAGCAAAAAAAATACTTTCATTTTTTAAAATTTTATTAAATTTATTGGGGTAACATTGGTTAATAAAATTATATAGGTTTTAAGCATACAATTCAACAATACGTCCTCTGTATATTGCATTGTGTATTCATTGCCCAAAGTCACATCTCCCTCCATCACCATATTTTGACTTCCTTTACCCTTACCTACCTCCCTGCAGCTCTCTTTCCCTCTGGTAAGCACCAAACTGTTGTCTGTGTCTATGAATTTTTGTTTGTCTCATTTATTTGTTGCTTTCAGTTTTATATCCTACATATGAGTGAAATCATACGGTTCTCGACTTCTTCTCTCTGACTTATTTCACTTAGTGTGATTATCTCAAGATCCATCCATGTTGTCCCATGGCAGTATTTCATCTCTTCTTGTATCTGAGTAATATTCCCTCGTATGTATATACAACATCTTTATTCAATCATCCATCAGAGGACACTGGTTATTTCCATATCTTGACCATTGTAAATAATGCTTCAGTGAACATCAGAGTGCATATATCTTTAGTGATAAATGTTTTTAATTTGGGGGGGGTAGATATCCAGAAGAGAGATTGCTGGGTCATATGGTAATTCTACTCTTAATTTGTTGAGGAACCTCCATACTATTTTCCATCGTGGCTGTACTGATTTACATTCCACCAGCAGTGTATGAGGGCTTTTGTTTTTTCCACAACCTTTCCAACACTTGTTATTACTTATCTTGTTTATAATTGCCATTCTGACGGGTATGAAGTGGTATATCGTTGTGGATTTGAATTGTGTTTCCCTAATAGCTAGTGAAGTTGAGCATCTTTTTATATATCTGTTGGCCGTTTGAGGAATACTTTCATTAGTATATTCTAGTTTTACATGTAATTTGTTATTGCTTGGTATTGAGTTACATAATGAATCCAAGTTTTAATCAACTGAATTTACTCTTTTCTGGACATTCCAAAAGAATAATTAAAACATCTCATTAAGATACATATTTGGTGTTCTTTCCTTGAATAAACTTTAGCTTTTGACAGGCACATTACATAGCCTAAAAGTTGTGAATAAAAGCCGTTGAAAGCATAATTCATTGTCAAAGGATTTTTTGCCTTTTTTTTTTTTAAACAAGAAAAGAACAGTTCTTGTTTGTCCCTTTGTTTGTTCACTGAGTGATTCTTTCATTGGTGAATCAGACATAATTGAATAATTTGTAATATGCCAGGAACTGCAGTCAACATAAAAAATACAGACATGAGTATAACTAAATTGCCAGCTTTTTGAAGGAAGGAACTAGAGCCTACTCCTGATAAATTCGGTATCTAGCACAGTTATGACATAAAGTTAAGACACAGGAAATGTTAGTTGAACTGAACTGAAAATATAGCCCCTGCATTCAAAGATCTCACAGGCAAGCAAGGACAGACATATAAAGAGATAAACTGAAATATAGCTGTGTGAGAGCACAGAAGAAAATATTCATCAGAATTTTCAGGAAAGACTCCACTAAGGAGTTGGCATTTGTTAGAGTTTGAACGTATAGGAATTGGCTAAGTTGAGATAGGAGAAGTGCATGCCAAGCAGAGGAAGCTGCAGGTACATAGCTGAGGTGTGTGCTTGGGGATCTGATAATATGAGATGTCATTAGGATACAGGTGAGTTGAAAGTGGGCAGTTAAGGGGGAGACAGTGGGAGATGAGGCTGCAAAGGTAGTTAGAGGCCTAATGCGGAAAAGAGCCTATAGTTTTCCTTGGTAGGAAGTTGGGTTTTATCCTGTAGGCATTAGGAAGCCACTAGAAGTTTTTAGATAAAGGACTAAGTAAATCATCTTTTTTTAATTATTAAACTTTTTAAAATCATAAAACGTATTTTATCTACCAGAGAGTGAATATAACATATATGTATATTTTAAATTAAAATGATAATAAATAAAATAACACTGATGAATCTAACATCCAGCTTAAAAGATAGATGATTATCAGTCTCTAAAATCTCCCTGTGTCTCCTTCACCCTCTCTCCCCATCAGGAGAAAATACCACTTAAATATTATACTAATAATGCTCTTGTTTTTCTTTAAAGTTTCACCACATATATATGTACCCCTAAAAATATATTATTTGTTTTTGCCTGCTTTTAAAGTATATATAATAGAATCATAGTGAAGGCATTTATTCTATGATTTTCTTTATTGCTCCGTATCGTTTTCAAGATTTATCCATGTTGATCTGTGGACTTCTGGATCATTAATTTTCACAGCTATGTAATAGTTATTAAATGATTATAACAAATTTAATTATCCATTTTACCATCATGGACACTTGAGTTATTTCAGGTTTATTATTATTATGAATAGCACTGTTTTAATTATTCTTATACTTGTTTACTGGAGGCATGTGTATGAGAGTTTCTCTGGGAGAGAAATCATGGGATCATAATGTATGAGCATGTTCAGTTTTTTAATTGATTTTTTAATCTTTGTCCCTTTGTTGGATATAAAATATTCTCTCACTAGAATTTTAATTTGCCTTTTTCTATATATTAGTGCAGCTGAACCTTCTTTCATATATTCATTGGCCATTTGTATTTCTTTTTCTGTGAAATATGAGTCTTTCTGCCTATTTTAAATAGAGTTGCTTGTCTTTTACTTATTTATTTGTAGACTTCTTCCATTTATTCTGGATATTATACTTTGGGGGTTATCTTCTACTTTGTGACTTGGATTTTTATTTTCTTTAACATCTTTTGATGAACATTCTTAATTTTAAGTTAAACATCATTTTTTTTAGTTATGGTTTGTGTTTTTTATGTTTTATCTAAGGTACCCTTCCTACCTATGATCTTCAAAATATTATCCTATATTTTGCTTATGTATTAGCCTGTTGTCTTTTACTTTTAAGTTCTTGATTTATTTGAGATTTTTTAAAAATGGTGGCGGTTGGAATCTATTTTCATTTATTTTTTCCTCTGGGTGATCAGTTCTAGCAACAATTTTAAACAATCCATACTTTCCCTACAGATCTGCAATGCCAGCTCTGTCATATATCAGGTTTCCATATATGCATGGATCTGCTTATAGGATCTCTAACCTTTTCCATTGGCCTGTTATCCCTATCATTATGTAATTATTTGATAGAGCAAGTCCCAAAGCCTAGTTCTTCTTTCAGCCTGTCTTGGCCTTTCTTTCTTGGCTGCTTGCTCTTCTCTATATATTTTAGAATAACTTCATCAAGGTCCTTGAAAAATCCTATTGAGATTTTGATTAAAATCTTATTGAGTATTTAGCTCAATTATAGGATCATCTCATTTACAATAGTGAGTCTTCCTATCCACATATACGCATTGTCTTTCAATTTATTTTTATCTTCCTTAAGTTCTCTCAATAAACTTTTAAACTTTTTTTCTCTAAAAATTTCACACAACTCTTCTTAGATTTGCCCCCTCCATGGTATGTTATACATTTTTGTTATTACTTTTATAAATGGCAACTTTTAAAAATTTACATTTTAAATTCTTGATTGCTGATACATACAAGTGCAATCTTGCTTTAAATAAAAAGGCACTCTGTTGGAGAGTGTAGAACAAACATTCTCATTCAGCGCTAGTGAGAGTGCAAAATAACAACTTCTGTGATGGGTAATTTCATAATATCTAACAAACTTACATATTTATTTACCTAATGGTCCCACTTCTAAAAATTTACCTTAATGAAACTTCTCTACAAATAAGAAGCAACATAAATATGGTTATTTGTTGTAGTATTTTAAGGGCAAAGTATTGGAAACTCAAATGTTCTTTGACAGAGACTAGTTGAGTAACTGTGGCATGTCCATAAATTGAGTGCTATGAAGCTGTACAATGATGAGAATATTTTCTTAAACCGATATGGTATAATATCCGAGATAATTATTAAGTGAAAAAAGGGAAAAAGCAGGTACAAAAGAGTGTATATCATATGCCACCTTTTGTTTAAGATGGAAAGGGAAATAAGTTTATGCTGTGTCTTCTCTGCTGCTTAACTCATAAATTAAAAAAATTTTAAATCGTTATATCTTTTATTTTTAGAAGTAGTTTTTATTTTTCAAAACTACCTGGTAAACCATTAAAATTTCTTATTTCTTTGTTGTACATGAATTTTTCTCTTTTATTTCTTGAAAAATTTAAATCATGCTTATAGACCTGATATTTCCATACATATATAGTTGATAATCTTTTCAGGTCTTATTCTATAGTGTGTAATCTCTGCTATTTTTGCTGATTATCACTCAGTGGTAATATTTTACTGTGGGCTCACATTCTTTAGAATTTTATCTTTGAGAATTCTTTGAAGCCTAGGTTGAAAATGCATTCTTCCAGGGAGTGTTTGCCTTTGTTGCTTCCAAAAACTTAGAGACTCTATCAACTCTTTATCACTTTAAACTAAAATATTAGCTTTGGGGTGTTTTGAATCATACAAGTAACACGAATTCAGGATCCAAATTAAACTAAAATATTAGCTTTGGGGTGTTTTGAATCATACAAGTAACATGAATTCAGGATCCAAATTCAGATTTTGTTGTTAGGAATTCTTAAGGCAATCTTTTTTACCCCTTTGTTGAGAGCTAAGACATCTTAGCCCACTGTCTCACTCTGTAGGTTAGGTTTATTTATATATAGTTTCCCCCAGTTTTTTTGCTGACCATATTGTCATCCACAAATGGGTCTCTCTCTCGTCTGAACTCAAATCTGAATCTGGACTCATGATTTTCTCCTTCCCTCTTTCCCCCTGCTCCCCAGCCTGGCCCCTTAGAAGCCAAGATCTAGACTACCTGGATTAGTAGAATATATCCAGTTCTGGCTAATTCTTGATTGCTGGAGTTTCTTGTTTGTGTGTTTTTGGCCTCTAAAGCATTCACTCATTCTATTGCCAGGTCAGGCATGCACTGAAAAAGATATTCTTTAAAAAATTTTGCCAACATTTTTAGATGTGCTGCATCAGAAGTGATTTTTCTGAACATCTCATTTGCTATATTGCTGGGGACAGAAGTAAATAGGGAATCAGTTTTGATTTTCAGGAAGATAGCATATATGGAAGTGTTGAGCATAGGCCGACATCAGGGAGAGGCTAGAGGCAAGGAGACAGTTTTTGGTTCTGATGATTTATTCACATAATAATACACAAATCCTGTGTAAATACTTAGATCTCATTATACAGGCAAAGTGTATAAAACAATTCAAAATGAAGATATGTAATACTCATTAGTAATGGAAATAGTTGTTTACCCCTTGTGGCATTTTAAGCTGGGTTTGTGAGTCAGAGTATATTTTCACAGTCTGACCTTAAGGAAGATGTATAGTTGCCAAATCTTGAATGAGAAAAATGAATTCCAGATCGAGGTGTAGGTGTTAAAATTTCAGTCTCTCCTGCCAGCCAGCATTACTTATTTGCCAAACATTTTTCAACATAAAGAGAGCACCTGAGAACATGCCCAGCCGTGGACTATGCTGTGAAATGGCAATTGAAGCAGCTTTTTATTTCTCAATGAGAGAGTAAAAAGAAATGAGACCATAATGAGAAACCACTTGCTGCATTCCTTTCATAGATCCAGCAAGTGCTTCTCTAGAACAGTATTTCTCAAAGTGTGGTCCAGACCATGAAACTTGTCGGCAATGCAAATTCTCATGTCAGTCCCAAGACCTTTTCGGTCAGAAACTTGGCGGAGGGAGTCCATAAATTTATTGAAAAGCCTTTCGGGGATGACTCTGGTGCATCTAGAGCTTAAAAACTGCTGCTTCTAAGAAGACAGGGTTGAAATAGAAGGGAAGTGATTGTTCAGAAAAGATAAGCCAGTATTTTTAAAATGTGGCAAAGCAAATAATTTGTAACAAAATATTTGGAAGCAACCTAAATGTCCAGCAGTAGAGGACTAATAAAATGAATTATGGTATAAGCATTTGATGAAATTAAGCCATCAAAGTTATTTAATAATATTTAATAATGAGGAAAATGCTTATAATGCAATGTTTAAATATATATTTGCATACACACAAACATACATGCTTATGATGGCATATATAGACATTCATTGGGATTCCAAGGAATTCTTTTTTTGTTCTTAGAAATATATGAAAATGATATTGGTTCTCTATGGATGGTGAGATTATGGAATATTTTAACATATACCTGCCATGTACATTCATACTTTTATGTATTTCTAAATTGTCCGATGGACAAATATTAATTTTATAAAATATGAAGAACAAGAAAATAAATTTTTTTAAAAAAATTATAGTAGAATTGCATTGAATTGCAGGTTACAGAGGGTTAAAGATTATACCTGCCTTAATGCCATTCTGCAGAACAGTTGGAAGAAGTATTACAAAGAAATCTAGATCTGACAGATGGTATGAAGCCATGGCAGAGTGAGGTACATTGTCTATGGGTTTTCTCTAGGGGTATTTTCATGAGCAGTTCATGACACTGTTGACTGGCCATAAATCTTGAAAGTTTGAGAACTGGAGTGAGAACACAGGAAATGCAAAAACCTTTCCGATGATCCTGTAGCTCAGAAAATCCCCAACATCTGGCTCACGTGTGAAGACAGGAAAGATTTACACTGGCAGCCGGCTTTACTGAGAGCCTCAACCAGTTGGCTCTGTGTCACACAGGGAAAACACTGAGGATTTTATTCCCAAGTGGAAACTCTTTACATCAAACTAAACTAAAGACAATTTTGTGTGGCACCTTTTAGGGAATAAAAGTGTTTAACCTTATCAGAATTGATCAAAATAGAGATTACTGGATATCACACTGGTCTTTTGTTTTACATCAGCTAAATTAAACCTGGAATACTATTTACAGAGCAGGGGTACATTTACAATGACAGTGAGTCCATTGTTAACTTTTTTTGACTTTTATTATGTAAATTGTCAAAAGTAGAGTAGTTATAATGAATATGCCCATCATAAAACTTTAATACTATTTATTCCTAAATAATAATTTTAAAAAAATCTATTTATACTGAACTTCGAGTTAAGTCTTACCAGCTCTATCCCATAATGAGCATCTCTTCCTTTACTTTGAAAAGGGTTTGGTTTAGAACCTCTATACATTTATCATTTATCCATGGGGAAAGAAGGCGATGCAGTTTCCCTTAACACTTCTCAGCAGAACTTTTAACAAGGAAGAACATTTCTTTCTAGCCTTTTTTCTCAACAAAGCAACTAACATTAAAACATACAGATGACTAATTTTTACTAATCACTTTTTTTTTGGTTTTGCACTTTTACATTTTGGATAGATGAAAACAAAAATGACTTTTTCTCCAAAAAAAACTTACTTCTGGAAAACATGGTTTTTACACTATGCAATTGTTCTAGGCACCATGTAAGATTAAAGTGAATGCCACTATTCTTGTCCTCTGAATGTCCACATTCTAATATTAGTTGCGGCTGTTACATGAACAGATAAAGATACTCTAAAGCAAGGTTTTCAATAGGGAGTCTTATTTTCTCATTGACTTTACAATATAAAATCTGACTTCAGTTCCTCTGAAAGTAATTGGCCTTAAGATACAATAAAATTTCATTTAAAAATTTAACCCCTTAAAGTAATGATGAACTATATAATAATAATATATTGCCAACTTCCAAGTTAAGCAACAGTTAAAATAGAAAAATATAATTACATTAAAACACAAATAATAGTATCAGTAATGCCATTCATCACTATGTGAAGTATGGCAGATGCAAATATAGTAAGTGGATTTAACAGACTCCAGGACATGTATAATTTTCTTATATTCCAAGCATATTAAACTTTAAAATGAAATCATAATTTCAGCTGTTACATCCAGGCTTTTTAATTACCTGATTCACTTTATTTTACTTCTGCTATCCCTTGCAGTTATGAGTAGAAGTGAATCTAATCTTCCTGCAGATTTGAGTCCAGTGACATCTGGAAACTCTTTCACATTTTTATTAAAGAGTTTTGAAGGGAAGGCAGGAGTACAAATCAGAATGGAGGCATGTCGTCATGATGGCTACTGTTGTACCAATTTGTACGTTGATCTCTAAGATATCTCTATAAAATGCCTTCCAATTTTACAAGCTAGTACGACTTCTTTCTGCAAGTTGTCTGATGTGTCACTCCTTTTTGCCTTTAACATCTTCCATACAAGTGGTTTCAGGAGCTGGGTGCTATTGCTGATATCCTTGGAGCTACTTCTGCTTGAGGACTAGTTGAGGTAAAGATACTTTGAGACTCTTCTCAAGTTCCATTGCCCTAATTTTCTATATCAATAAACATCAGTTTGCTTCTCTAATAAATAAAACTGTTTCGAACTTTGACATTCCACACTTCGAAGAACTCCTTTGTTGTTTAGGCCTGTTTTTTCAAATTTTGGGCATGGTTACTGCCAGGGATGAAGCTAATTTTTTTCTTTTTTAACAGATGGAGGTAAGTTCAGTTGTCATTTAATTTGTATGAAATTTAACTTGTATAAAATTTAACATATTTTTAAATATTAAAAATATTTAATATTTTTAAATATTAAATTTAAATATTTAAATTTAAACATGGATGTTTAAAAACTAAATTTAAATATTTTATAACATATTTAACATATTTTTAAATATTAAAAATATTAACATAATTTTAAATTAACATATTTTAAAATATTAAAAATATTTAATATTTTTAAATATTAAATTTAAATATTTAGATTTAAATATGGATGTTTAAAAACTAATTTTGACTTTATGGCTGGACAGCTTTGAGTCAGGGACTGTGCCAGTTTCCAATCAACCTTTAGTGAATAAAACAGTTATATCATTGCTGGCTAGAATTTAAGACCTGTTGGTATCAGTAATAGCAAATTGACTGATAGGCTGTTTACTAGCATCTGTCTTTGTCCTGATGGATTTTAGTACTCTGTGAATGTGACATTTCTTCCCCTTTTCTTTTATACAACAGTGGCTTCTCACTGATAATTAACTGAATGAAAAAAAACTACACACAAAAGTAGTTTGCCCTAGGCCCTTTTCATGCTGTACACCTGTACGCCTTGCCTTGGTTGACACACACAGCGTTTGAAAATTGACTTTATAGTAGATATATTCTTTGATTTCATGATTCACATTGTGACAGTGTTCATGTTTTTACATTGAAATGTTTATTGAGGTAATTGTAGATTCACAGACACAAGTAAGAAATAACACAGATATGTACTTACGTGTGTTTGTATAAAGTTTTATACAGTTATAACACCACCATACTCAAGGTGTTGAACATTTCCAGCACCACGAAGATCTCTCCCGTTTCTTTTTCATAACCATACCCATTTGCCTCCATGCTCCCATCCCTGACTTTTCTGGCAGCCATTAATTTGCTCTCTGTTGCTAAAATTTTTTCTGTTCAAAATGTTGTATAAATGGAATCATACAGTATGTGACTTCTTTAGATTGGCTTTTTACACTCAGCAGAAATCACTGGAAATTTATCCAAGTTGTTGAGTATATCAATATATTTCTTCCTTTTTATTGCCGTGTAATAGCACATGATACTTTATTATACCACAATATTCCAAATTTTGTTTAACCATTTACCTGATAAAGGACATCTAAGCTGATTCCAGTTTGGGGCTATTACAAATAAAACTGTTATGACCATTTGTGTACAGGTATTTATATAAACATAAGTTTTCATTTTTCTGGATAAATATCCAGTAGTACAATTTCTGGGTCATGTGATAATTTTATGTTTAGTTTTATAAGAAATTATCAAACTATTTTCCACAGTGGCAGTACCATTTTACATCCCTACCAGCAATGTACAAGTGATCCAATTTCTCCACATCCTTGCCAACATTTAGTGTTTTCATTATTTTTTATTTTTAGCCTTCCTCAATAAGTGTGTAGTGATATCTCATGGCTTTAATTTGCATTTTCCAGATGGCTTATGATGTTGAAATCTTTTCATCTACTTTTTTGCCACCTATATATATTCTTTTGTGAAATGTCTATACATGTCTTTTCCTATTTTCTAATTGGATTGTTTTATTACATTGCATTTAAGAGTTTCTTTTTAAATATATAATCTATATATTAGTTTGTTGTTGGCTATGTGGTTCGTAAATATTTTCTCCCAGTTTTTTCATCCTCTTCCATGGGCTTTCACAAAGCAAAAGTTTTTAATTTTGATGAGGACAAATGTATCATTTCTTTTTATGGATTGTGCTTTTGATGTCAAGTCTAGGAACTCTTTGCTTGATTTTAGATACCAAAGAATTTTTTTTCCTAATTTTTTTCTAAAAGTTTTATAATTTAATGGTTTACATTTAGGTCTTTGATCCATTTTGAGTTAATTTTGTAAAAATTATGAGGTTTAGGTTGAGATTTGTTTTTTGTTTTTTGATTTTTGTTTTTTTGTCTGTAGATGGTCACTTGTTTAAGGTGTTCCAGCACCCTTTGTTGGGAAGGCTATTCTTCCTTTGCTGAATTGCTTTTGAACCTTTGTCAAATATTAGTTGAACATATTTGTGTGGGCTAATTTCTGTGTTCTCTATTCCATACCATTGATCTATGTATCTGTCCCTTCATCAATATCCTACTCTCTTGATTACTATAACTATGCAATGAGCCCGAATATTAAATAAGAGTGATTTTTCCCACTTCATTATTCTTTGTTATGACCGTTTTAGCTATTCTAGGGCCTTTGCCTTTCCTATAAGTTTTGAGTGAAGTATCGAAACCTTACTTCCATTTAGATCCCTTTATTTTCCCAATTTTTAAATATTATTGAGTATCAAATGGTATTAAAATTTTTGAATCATCAGATGTGATTTATAAAACTCATGAAGAAATAATAATTTATTATGCGTAGCAATATTTCTGCTTTTCTCATCGTAGCTTCTTCCTTCCTGATACCCCCGGGTTCCTTCTTTTATCATTTCCTTTCTGTTTTATGAACTTTCTTTAGCTAGTGTTTAAGGGTGAGTTTGCTATCATCAAAATCTTTGTTTTTCTTCATCTGAGAATGTTTTAATTTTCTGAAGAATATTTAATTATTCTTCAGAATAATTAATTAATTACTGAAGAATATTTATTCTGGATATAGAATTTGCAGTTGACAGTTCTTTCAGTTCATCTTGAAACCACATTGTTCTGGCCTGTATGGTTACAGATGAAAAATGCACTGTGATTTGAATTGTTGTTCCCATGTCAGTAGTGTATCCTTTCTCTCTGGCTGCTTTCAAGACTTTTTTTTCTTTATCTTTAGTTTTCAAAATTTTGATTAGATATGACATGTCTTAGTGCAGATTTTTCTGGATTCATCCTGTTTACATTCTCTAAGTTTCTTGGATCTGTGGGTTCGTGTCTTTTGCCAAATGTGGGAAGTTTTCAGCCATTATTTTTTCATTTGCTCTTTGGTCCCCCCTTTCTTTCTTCTCCCCTTCTGAAATGCTGATGATAGGAATGCTAGATCTTTTGTTATTGTCCCACAGGTCCCTGAGGCTCTGTTAATTATTTTTTCAGTATCTTTTCTCTGTTTGCTGATATTGGGTGAATACTCTTATTCTGTACTCAAGTTCACTGATTCTGTTCCCTGTTTTCTATACTGTTACGCCCATCCAGAGAGTTTTAAAATTTCTTTTATTCTGTTTTTCAGGTCTGTAGTTACCATTTGATTCCTTTTTTTTTTTTTAGTTTGTATTTCTTTTCTGAGATTTTCGATTTTTTTTTTTCCCAAGAAAATTTGTAATTGACTCTTGAAGTATTTTTATGACAGCTGCAAAAAAATTCTTTTTCCAAGAATTCTAACATCTGATTCATCACATTCATTTTGGTATTGGCATTAGTTGATTGTCTTTTTTTTTTTATTATTTTTTTTATTCAAGTTGTGATTTTCTTGGTTCTTGGTTGATGGGTGTTTTTCAAGTATATCCTGGACATTTTGTCTATTATGTTTGGAAACTCTGGGTTCTATTTCAGTCTTTCATTTTAGCAGGCAGTCACCCTGTTTAGGTTTAGCCATGTGGGTTTTTGCCCACTTTAGTGGGCTGTGGTTCCAATGGCAGTTTAATTTTCAGAGCCTTTATGGTGCTGTTTTGGTTGTCTCAATTTATCTGGTGTTACTGGACTGCCATCCATTCTTGCTAGTGGCAGAAAGGGTTTCACTACTGGATGTCTTTCAATAGGGAGGTGAGTTTCCCCTCTTAGGATTCTCAGGTTGGAGAGGAATATGTCACATCCATGGGGACAGAGGATTCTCAGATTGGGTCACTTGCTGTATCTGGATATCTCTTGCTAGTTCTACTTGCCCTCTCTGAGTATCCAGTTTAAAGTACATAGTCACTTTCCTAAAGACTTTTCTTTTTTATTCCATTATTGTAAGTGCTGGTGTCACAGTTCTTTATGCATTTCTATGCCTCATTCCATCCTTCCTTAATGGGACAAAAGTTCCATTGAAGTCAGTGTTATGTTGGGATGAGTAAGTGGCCTACAGGACCTTACCCAAATTGACTTACAATAATCGCTAACTCAGCCCCCTGTGCTTTTGGTTGTGTGTACGTGTTATTAGATCTGGTCCTGTTTGCTCACTCCCACAACCTTCAATCTCCTCTGTTCCCCTCTCTCTTAGACAGCAGTATGACCGGAGTGAGGAGCCTGGCCTGTCCACTGGATGGCCTCATGTGAGCAAGTAACTCACCAATTTCAAGCTTTTTCCTGGTCTATGAAAGTGGCATGGCCTTGTTGACCATTTATCACATTTTATTGAATATTGGCTCTAATCTCAAGACCTACTTAATATTTCCTTGGAAGACTGTGGTATGCCTTAAAATATAGCTAGCTCTGAGGAATAGCTTCTGTTAATTGGGAACTCAGTGGTACATATGGCACTGGGGAAGAAAGATCAGATAGTTGAATTAATAGTGATGTATTCCTAATTATATGTAGTTTTCAGTAAATCTGCTTTAGAGATCAGAAAGCGGGGTGGAATTCTGTGAATAGTTTATTATCACACAAGGAAGTTTCAGTCCATATTTAAAGTCTGGTTCATTGTAATTATCAAAGCCCCAAGGCAAATAATCTGCAGCAGCATCCACAGCCTCCATTTCCCAGTCTTCATGGACTCCTCAAATGCTAAGAAGCACATTTAGCTCTGCTCTGCTTACATGAAGTATTAGTAAAAGACAGAGAGTCTTCTGTCAGATAAAGCACAAGCCTGCAACTTAGAAATGCAGAACACCACTGCTTATTTGACCTTCTGGTGGCTCTGAATTATTGAGATTATATTTGATAGTTTTAAGTTTCTATAAATTATTCTATAAGTAAAGAAAATATTTCCTTCAGGGGAGTCATTCTTGATAGTTTGTCACTTAATCTTTTTTTTTTAAATCAGCATGGCTGATTTATTTCTCTTCTTTTCTGTCTACAAATGAATTTATAATTAATGAGTATAGAACAAATTATGTATTTTATAATTTAGTAATGTTATTAAGTTTTAGTTTAAATTGAGAATGGCAAAAACTAGAAGAAAACATTAAGAAATAATTTTTACACAACTAGATTGTTATATCATTCTTATTTGGATTTGTACATAATACCCCTAACACAGATGATGTCTGCTTCTATTGAGTGTTGTATATCAATAAATCCTGTCATTTCCAGAATAGTGTTAGACTTCTTACATGAAATTAAATCTTGCCTTTTTTGCTAAAATTTTTTATTATTTGAAAAATCTCTTACTACTGCTAGTTGACATTATATTTTTTTAAAAGTGAACCTTGTAGTAGCTTTTGTATATCTACACAATCTATGATAAAACATGATATTCTAGAGAAGAACATATATCTAACTTCTGGACCCAAATATCCATGTATCAAGAATCAGTGCCTTGTAATTAATGATCTCTAAAATTGGAATTTTTTCTGGGAGAATTATGTCAATTTTGTTTGAAATGGTGAAGAAGATTTTCATTTGTGAATTAAGGTCTGTGTATAGGGAATGTTAGACGGATAAGAGAATGTTGTTTACTGGCCAAGAGAGCTTCAATCATGGCTCTTCACCTTGATTTTGACTCAGATTTCTTCTAAATCAGGAAAGTTTGGATTCTGTAGTATTCCTGCTGATATTTAAGAGCCAGTGACCCTATGGTGACTTAGGCCTTAATTGTCCTACATTCTTTCTGGCTAGCTGCCTGAAGCCCTCTTTAAAAGACAGGGAAAATAAAGGAAGTTAGGATGCAAGCCAATTCCCTTTCTGTTTCTGAGTAGAGTCTTGTTGAAGAAAAGAGTTTGAAATTATCCATTGGCTAAATATGCCAATAGATATATTATCTTTGCTAGATGTGACCCTTTTGACTGACCAGAAATTGAAAGAACCTTATATATTTATTAGTTTGTGCTTATTAGGTACTAAACTTATAGAGCATCTTTTCTTGCATTCATAAAGAGCACCCGCTTTTATGAACAAGAAAAAAAAAAGAAAATTCTTTGTTTTCCTTCATGGGTCACTTGTTAAAAAGGAATGCAGTCAGACACACAAACACTGTAGTATGTAGCAAAACATTTGATCTGCAACAGTCAGAATGATTAGAGCTGTAACAAGCTGTGTGGAGCCTGGCACGAGTAAGCATGACTTTTCTAGGGTAGGGGGACTTAGGGGAAAATGGAGTCTCCATGCCAAAATCACCATGGATAGGAGATATATTTAATATGAAGGAGGAAAAAAAGAGACAAAAAGAGGCAGTATAATCAGAGAATTTCTTTTTTAATTTATGCAGCAATGTACGGGGAAAAAAGATGAACTAAAGGTACCCCATGCTGGTAGAGGAAGGGCAAATCATGGGAAAGAGTACATTTTGGAATGTCATGTACTTTTCTGTTCTCTGCATTAGCAAGTAAATACAATAGCACTAGGTAGAAACAACAAAGGAGTTAAAATGTGCCATTCTGTAAAGGTATAATAAAATCAGACAGGCCAATCCAGGATTTTTTTTTTTTTAAGTGTAAGAAATTACTTTGCAGGTGAAATAAGATTAAAGCTGTTCCATGATTCCCTCCATCCCTCTGTGGCAGACATGTAGAGCTCAAAGCCTGTCAAAGCTTTCCAGAAACTTTTATGATCTCTCTCAGGGTTTTGAATGTCCTTCCATGAAATAAATTTGCCAACCAGTGGCTAGGCATGCACTCAGGAAGGTTACATTCTTCTGGACCTGCATGGTAAGGTGATATAATAGAAGACATTTAATGACAATTGTTAGCTATGTATGATGTCTTCCACAGCCCCAGAAAAGCAGACAGCCATATCATCATGGTCACAAACAAGTCACTGTTCTTAGGTTGGACCTAATTTTGTCATATACCATGGATGGCATGATTTCTTATGAAGTCTCTTGTTAGAAAACCTTCAAAAAGTGTGAATGCACTAGCAAAAGAATGAATATGCTAGCATCCATTTGTCTGTCCATCTACTCATCCACTCAAACATATTCATCCAATGGATTTTGAGTTCCTTATTTGTTCAGAGTTCCAGAGATGCATCATCAAGGGACCGTATATAGTTTTGAATTTTAATGTTGTGTCATTAGTGTTGCAGTGCTGTGTTAATAACCCAAGAAAGAGTTTAAGCCCTCCTCTTGAAAGCGCTCCATGAAACTATTAGAATTAACTGTCAAGACACATTTTCTAAAGTGTTAATTTTCATTTTAAGTGTTAAGGTTAATTTCTATATACTTCTTCATTTCCAGAATAATAAATATTCTGGTAAACTGACAAAATGATAAGTCATCTAACTTCAAACCATCCCTAAAATGGACAAACAGCTCTTCAGGTATCTTGAGAAGCAGAGCTGCACCTAGGCAAACATGACAAAAGTTCCTGGCTTCATTATGCTTTGTCTCAGCCACTTAAGGTGAGTCTGGGCAAAATATCAGGTCTTTGGGAGTTTGACTCGTAGATTCCTTGCCTCTCTTTTTCATTGCATTTTACCTCTGGATTTGGATTCTATGTCTGCTACTCCTTCCCCTCTCTAGTTAACCAATGCCATTTATTTTATTTGCCCCTTTCCAGTTCCCTAACAAAGATCAAACACTAACTCTTTGACCTTCTTGACTGATAAATACTTACTATTCATAGGTTTCCATGTGTCCCCATCTACAAACATTTTAATCTTTTTCTTTCAAATGATGAAAGTCAAGGGTCAAGGCCTGAGGGACATTGAGAGATGGCTTCTTTCCAGAAATAATTCCACGATGGGCCTATACTCCCTTTTGAAAATCTCAAAAGTGGATTTGACTTCCTACTTTATAGGTTTAACTTGCGTCCCCTATTCCTCCTCTGCAGCTAGGCAACTCCTCACCCTCCCCTAACCCGTACACACTCTAAGTGCCCGCCCAGTGCCCACCTTTGCCCAAGGGTCTCCTTCTCAATGGAGGTGAATTTTCTTCTTTATTTCCTTCTCTAACAAATTGTTCAAAGCCTCCTCAATTCTAACTCCTCTGAGATCCTTGTGATCTCCTGTCATCTGGATTCTCTCAACTTCCACTGCCTTAACCTTAGTCTCCCAAATTCTCAACACTTAATTATTCTCTCTGTTTTTCATATGATCTAATTTTCTCTCCCTAACAACATTGTAAGCTGTGTGAATATAGGAAGGAGGTCATTCTTCTTTAAGATCACTCAAGTGGTGGCATAGTTGTGCCTGGTAGCAGACAGTCACTGGGTACTAATTGATTGGAATGCCAACTCCATGCCGTGAGACCCAGCCTCCAAAGAGCCTCTGTACTGGTGTGGACAGGAACCAGCATGTTAATTTGGCCTCATCTCCCTAATCTAATCTCTCTGGAGGCCCTGGAGAGAAATAAAGAAAGTTGGTTTTAAGTAGTAATGGAGAGATAAATTGTTGGACCCCACTTGAAATTCAAGAGATTTGGGATTAGTAATGGGATTGTATCTCACTTATTAGAATCAATTTTGATCCCTTTATGCATGAAAATTTCTTATGTAAAATAATTTTAAGCCAGGCAACTTTTAATAAGATATACCTGGAACAAAATTTTTCATATCTCTTAAATCTCCATTTCCTTGACATACTCCTTCTTTCCGTATCATTTAAGTACTTTTTGTGTGTGCCATGTCTACTGATTATAATTTTTCAGGTTCATCTTCCCTACTAAATTGTAAATTAAGTGAGAGTAATGACCATGCCTTTCCATTGTACATTTTCCCTAACACCACCACTGTACTTCCTGTGAAGGTGGAAATATTCACAGAATGGTGTCTGGTTGTCACTAACTCTACTGATTTTTTTATTCAATATGCCAGCAAGGTTAATGTTCAAATTGCATTTCTCAACCTTGGGACCAGGCATAGGTGCCTGGAGCTAATTATATTTCATCCATGGGGCAAGATAGAGAGGAGATGGGAACAGCGATAGCGAAAGGAATTTGGGGAAAGTAAAGCAAGGGTATATTGTAGAATTTTTCATCCCATAGATAGTTATTGAATGCTTACTATGTGTTAGGACCGCTGCTAGTAACTGGAATAATACTACTATACCCAATATACAAGAGATTTCTGCCCCCATGGAGCTTGCCACCTTGTGAGAGAGACTAATAAGTTAGAATTATTTAGAAATGGGTTGAGTCCCCAAATAAAAGTAACAGGGTCCATGGAGGGTTTTAACAGGGGGCTTTTACCCAAGAGTTTCACTGAGCGGTTTAAGATTCAAGTGTTCTGAAACTAATCTGAAATGCTTTTTCTCACTGTCAGTGAGAAACACCATTCTCACGTCAGGAAGAATTTTCCAGCACCTGGAACCAATGGCATATTTATAGCCTCCTTTACGTCAACTTGTCAAGCAGCATCTTTAACACAGCCTGCTCCCTAGAAGCATCTCACGCTTGTTGCAGGCTGTGGCAGCACTGAAGCCAGACATTCTGTGGTCCGCATTTCAGCATAGCGGGATGCTGGGAGTTAGTCTGCCCATAGCATACTGTTTGCACAAATGTCCTGAGTGGACCAAAAGACAATAGCAGCTCTGATTCCCTGGAGTCAGGAGGTACTTCTCTGGCCAACTGGTGACATATGTAAACCTCTAGACCTTGGAACTGGATGTAGGTAACTGATTGAGGGGCTTAATTCTGTGGTCTCATTTGTGTCTTTTTGAATAGTGACAATGACATATAATTTTTAGATTTAATACACCTCCAAGAGCAGATTGTTAGAATTTGTTAGTGTTGAATAATAGTGTTAGGTCTAACCTGCAGGAGTGCAATAATGTTTAATGTTATTGAGACGCTGAATGTTTTAGAAATGTGTGCATAGAAAAGAGTTAAATGTATTATGCTGCAGAAGAATGATATTATTCACAAATTAAACCTCAAACAATATTAAAATGAAGACTCTGAAGAAAAGATTAAAAAAAGTAAGCTTTGGTTATACAGCTAACTGGGCTTAGGAGTCCAGCCCAACAGCGTTCCACCATTGACTAACTTGAATTAACTCCTAGTAACAATCAAGGCGGTTTGATTGTGTGGACAAATCTACATAGGAACACTCAGCATTAGAAATGATATTGTTTTCTTTATGAAGAATCACAATAACCCACAGCCCATTTGTAAGCCTGATCCCAGTTTTCTATGCAGAGAGGGAACTGTATTTTTGCAGCACTTCTTTAGCCATGCTGTTCAGAGGAATGAGGCTTTCTCTGGGCTTTCCTTAATAAGCATATGAAATCTGGATCCAGCATAATTGCTTTTGAATGGGCTAGCACTCTAAATTTTACCTCATATGAGATCTGGAATTAGAAGGGAGTGACTGTCTCAATGAGTTGGAAAGACTTTGCCAAGGAGGTGACATTTGAGCTCTGTCTTTGAGGATATTTAGATTAGGCCCAGGGCACAGAGATGAACACAGACATTTTCTTTGCAGAGGGAGCAGTATGTGCTAAAGCAGAGATGCAGCATATGTAAGAAATAGCTAATAGGGGTGCCTACAGATAAGATCATGGCAGGGAGGGGTGGGTGAGGGGGAATGTGACAGTTTCATGTGCTTACCTTAAGACTCTCTCCTGAAAACAATGAAGATTTTAAAGCAGGCTTTTAAAATAGATAAATGATAGAATCACACTTGTTTTTCAGAGAATTCTGGTAGCAAGCACGAAACCAAAGACAGTAAGATATGATGAAACCAGTGTGGCAGGTGCTGAAAATTCAAGGCCTTGTGTGGTAGTGGGGAATGGAGGTGGGAACAGAGTAAAGGGATGCTTAGGAGAGGTTTTGGTCAGAACCATCAGTAGCAGAAGAAACAAAGACTCAGGGAGATAGAGCACATCCATTGCAGGAGGCTAGACACTGAGAATGATTGCAGAGAGGTAATCAGCTATAATTTGCATGTCCTTTTAGATCTTGGGACCTATAATCTGGAGGTTTTTCTCTTGAGCTCCAGGGCCGATGGTGAGAATTTATTTAAGGTTTGTTATGCAGTTGGCACGGTAACATCCTATTGGTGCTCTCTCATTGAATCCTTACTATAGAGTAACCATACAACGTAAATATTAATATTATCTACATTTGTGGATTAGGAAATTGAGGCCTAAGAAGATAGGTAATTTGCCCAGGGCTTCAAGCTTGGGTGTCAGACCCTAGAGTCCACCTTCTTCAACCCTACACACGCTGCCCAATAGAAAGATTTCTTGGTTTCCCCATAAATATATAAAAAAGAGAAAGTCCCAAACAGAACCTCCTGCCTCTTGGTTCCATCTCTCCCTTCTTTATTCTTTTATCTTATTAATGACAACACCCTTTCCTTAGTTAGCTACTAAACTAGAAACTGTGAAAGTCCCTGACTCTTCTCCCCTTTTCTCTTGTGAATCACCAGTTAGTAACCACCTCTGAACTGTTTCTCCGCTCTGAGGTGTTTCTTCACTGTGAACCAGCCCTGCCTCTCAAACTCCCTATCCCTTATATGAGCTTTGCACAGTCTATGAATTATTGTCTATTTTACCTTCTTCATTGGATTGTAAACTCCTTAAAGTTATGGACTGTGTTTCATGCATTTTTGTATGCCTTTATAGCCTCTAATATTCACTGACTTAGAAACAGTAGAAGCATAAAATTACTTACTGATTGATTTAGTCAAGGGAGGCTTTAACTATATAAGGTTTGTATTTTACTATTCATTTATTTTTACATTAACCTGAATTGAGAGCACAGTAGGGGGGAGGGAGTACTATAGAATATCTGGCAGATTTTATTTGAGTTCTAACTAGAGAATAGCAGATGAAATCATTAGATTGGACACAAAGTCAAGGTTTGGTTTCCAGACCTTGAAAGGGCAGATGTCTATAGGAAGGAATTGGAAAAAACGTTTGGATTTCATACACGTGTGGGGTCTTAGGCAGTGTCAAGGCCCAGTGTGGAGTATGAAGTGTTCCTAACTTCCCAAGCCAACCAACCACCACCCCATAGACAAGAACACAGAGAACCAGCCTCAGGGGACATAAGTTGAATTACCTGACATTCTTCAAGAAGAAGATCTGTTCTCTTTTTTCCTTCTCACATTTTTCTGTCCACTTTGCCTAAGCAGCAGATGAAGTCAGTGTGACATAGTCTTGGTTTTTGATTAATAGAGGAAGTAAATTTCATATTAAATTACTTTAAAATTTGCAGACTTTATTTTCATAATGAAATAGCCCCATTTTATTTACAAAAGAAATTTTAATTTTCTCAGCTTTTCTTTCCTATATTTAGTGATCATTTTAAATTGGCCATTGTATAAGCTCCATTTCTGCCTTCCCTATCATTTTTGTAAGTTCCCACTTTAGATGTTTGTTCCTGGGTCTAATGTTCTGTTTAATCTTTAGAACTGAGGCAAGGGTATGAGCCTACTCCAAAGATTTTTCATGCTGTAAAAACTCATTAATTTGGATTCTGTTGTTTTAGATTAGTGATAATTTAGACCTGGTGATGTGACTGACATTAAGTAAAATGTTTGGCCTTTTGTGTATAAAACTGTCCTTTTCCAACTGATCTTTCAGAATTGTGAAACTGAAAGAACTGTGAGAGATTATCACAAATGCCTTACTTGACAAATGAGGAAACCGAGGTACGGAAGGTGGAAGAATATTTGAGAATAGCAAAGCATCGGTGCCGTTTTTAAATTCCTGTGATACCATGTGCAAAAGAGATAACTTTTTAAAAATTCTTAAATATTTCTCACTGTGAGCCCTATGCCGATGCAAACAAGGCTTTCTTATCACCCCCTACCGCATCTCACATTATTCTAACAGTGAGGTTATCTTCATATCCTTACATGCCAGCAGGGCTTTAATGAAACCAGAAATAGTTTGGGAAACCTTCCCTGTACTAAAAATGCAGCCTCTCACATTGATTTTTTTCATAGACAATGCCACAGTGGCCACTTGTAGTAGGATAAGAGAGGAGAGAGGAGAAGCCTGGGTAGTCCATTCTCTTCACAGCTGATAGTGTAGCCTATAACCAGAGCTGGATACTTCCTTCTGCCAACAAGCCCTTAGTTGAGCTACCAACCTCTTAGGCTGGTTCCCAGGCTGACTTTGAGATCTTACAAGTTCTTGAAATATTGGGCAAGCTCAAGGAATTCACTATGACAGCTGTTGTCCTGGAGTCTATTTCCAGGGTAAGCCCTGTTCCAGAATTTTGGAAGAGCACTAGGAAGATCAAAAGGGATGTTACGTCTTTCTCCAGAAGCTCTAAAACAATTGAGTGCATTCTTTGGGAGTATGGATGGCTTTGGGACTCTGATGAAGGCTATGGATCACTCTTCTCACCCCAGTTTTAAATATAGAGATGCATGTACACACACACACACACACACACACACACACACTACAGCTTTGCATGCTATTTCAGGAGATCTGTGGATTCTCCATGTAAGAATCAGTCTCCCTAACCTAGAAAGTTTAAAGTTATTATGAGTTCCACTTAAATTTGTGTAGCACTATATTTATGGTTATTGACACCTTTAGAATACACTAAATAGCATTTAATCCTGAATAAACTTATGTTTAAATATATTTCCCCCATTTAATAGATGTAAAATAACAAATAATAATAGCAATAATATTGTTATTTATCATCGCTAACATTTATTGTTTGTTGGGTGCCAGACGCTGTTCTAAGCTTTTTACGTGTATTAAGTCCCCTTTATAATGTTTTTTTGCGGTAAAAAATATTATTAACTCTACTTCAAAGATTAGCAAACTAAGGCAAGATAGTGAGGTCTCATAGGATTGATGTGGGGCTTGAGAACCATGCATGGATTGAGTGGAATCCAAGGCATCTTTCTGAGTTTGTCAGAGAGTCTTCATTTTGATCAGTACACTTTCACTATAATGAACAATCTCTAACCTATTGAACAACTGAATCACGTGCTCAAAATGCAGTGTCGTGGGGAGACTATCCAATATTGGCCCAGCTTTAAATAGATAACATGTCCAACCCCTGGCAGAACTGGTTTCTGTGGTTTCTACAGAGACTGGCCAGCTCCTGGATTTACCTTTGTACTCACACAATAATTCACGAAAAGGAAAAGACTCTGGGGTGAATTAGAAAGGGAGAATAAATATTGGGCAGCTAAAAATGATAAGTGGACTGATGATCTGTTAATATCTGTTCCAATTAAGGGATTTTGTGACTCAATGATTCTTTACCATCCCTTGGTTGAGCAATTGAATGAATTACTGGTGATTAACCATCACCATTAGTCCACGCCAAATATTCAGTGCCAGTAGCTGGAACTGATGCTAGGTCCACTCCCTGGGACCCAAGAGCCCACCACATGCTCTGGGAAAGGAGACAGGAAGCAAAGCCTATTTTCTTTTTTTTTTTTAAAAATGTAGTTGAGCTAACCACCAAATTAATGTAAGCTATTTTCATGGGAAAAGAATTTTATGTGTGGTGTGGTGGGCCATAGTAAAAACTTTATTTTATTTTTAATTAGATGCTGGTTTTCCACATGCCTTTGGGCTATACTAATATGTGAAGAGTAAATTCGGAACTTGTTGGTTTTTTTACAGGGATTTATTGTGAAAAAGCAGCTCTTTGCTCCACGGTAGTTTTTCCTAGTGCCTATATAGCAGTCTATAGCCATAACCAACACACATGGGACTGAGTATTTTACTCAAGACACACCTCCACATCTATTCATGTTTTTCAGACCTGATATGATATCTGTACAGGGACAGTCATGAATATAGCATGCTCCTCTTCCCCACCCCTCCACATACACACTCCCACACATTTTTTTACCCTTTTAGGGCTTCACAGCAAGCACCATCCTGAGTAGCCACCTCAGCTAGGCAGTCAGATTGCAGCAGTTTAGGGTGTCATTGATTATGTGGAACCAGAAGTAGTAGAATGACGTGGTAGAAAGAACACAGGCTCTGAAGCCAGACAAATCTTTCATCCAATAAAAAACTGTTTATTTTTTTAAATTCTATTTTCTTTCTGTGTTTTATTTTGGATATTTTCTATCGCTCTATCTTCAACCTCACTAATCTTTTCTTTTACAATATCAGATCTTCCTTCCAGTGTAATTTTACTGTCAGACACTGCAGTTTTCATCCCTAGAAGTTTGATTTTTTTTTATATCTTCCATGTCTTTTCTTAACTTTTTAAATATAAGGAATACAGTTTTAACTATTTTAACGACTTTGCTTGATAACTGTAACAGGCAAATCAAAACTAGTCCATCAAAACCAGATGGATATTTTTCCACATAGGCAAGTCATATTTTTCTGCTTCTTTGCATGCCTGGTAGCTTTTGATTGGGTGCACGACTATATGAATTTTATCTTGTTGGTTGCTTGTTATTTTTCATTCCTGTAAATATTCTTGAGCTTTGCTGTGGGATGTAGTTAAGTTACTTAACAGTTTGATCCTTTCAGGTCTTGCTTTTATGGTTTGTTAGGCAGCTCTGGAGCCAGTGCTCAGTCTAGGGTTAATTATTCCCCCATACTAAGACACGACTGTCCTGAGCACTCTATCCAACCTCCTGTGAACCTGGAGCTTTGTCAATTTGACTGATAGGAGTAACAGAGATCCTGTGTGAGTGCCAGTACTGTTCGTTTTAATCCTTTGGTGTTTTCCTTGCACTCAGGTTATTTATTCATACATGTGCTTATCAATTATTTGCTGAATACTTGAGAGAGACCCTTTACGAATCTTCTCTTTTTTTTTCCTCTGTATGTTTCTTTACTCTGTCTTAAAACTATAGCTGACATGGTATCCCCTTGTTCTGTTTCCTCAATTTAGGAAGTCTACTGCATTCTGCTTGGGTCCTTCTTCTCTGTGCTGCTGCCTGGAAATTTTCTAAAGGCAGCAGGTAGAAGCAATACTAGGCCTTACCTCATTTGTTCTTTCTTTTAGGATCCCTGTCTTTCATGGCCTGATGTTCAGTGTCTGGGAAAGTGTTGTTTTATGTATTTTGTCGTGTGTGCGTGTATGTGTTTCAGATCAGAGAGTAAATCTGGTCCCTGTTACTCCATCTTGATGAGAAGCAGAAGTGTATTAATGGGAAAGGCGGCATATGTTGAGGGTGGTACCACTCAATAGTTTTGTAGTCTCCTTGCATATTAGTTACTGTTTCACTCAAAATAAGATTTGCAGAGTAAATTATTACTGCAGTAGTGGCTAGCATGTTTGGGGTTGCTCGTTTATTACTTTTTCACAAATACACATTGGACATCTACTAAATGGCACATATTCTTCAAGGCACTGGTGATATAAAGAGTGATGTGATGCTTCTTGTCTCAGCCTAGCCATTTGTGGGTCATTGAAAATTCTCCCAGAAGCACTCACGAGTCAATTTCTTGCATGTAGCCTGTGAATTGCTTCTTGAAAGGGAAAAATGAAGAGAAGAGAACATTTAAATAGTAAGTCTTTTGGACAATGTGTGAAAAATAGTAGGTACTCAATAAATATGCATTATTTGAATGGACGGATGAATGAGTGAATAAAAATTATCTGAAAATTCAATAATCATATTGATGATTTTAGGACCATATTTAGCTCAGTATAGCTCGAAGGGATTTGAAAACACCATCTAACTTGCAGAGCAGTTTAATTGGAACTATGATCACACCAGTGAGATACTCTGGGTACTGTGCTTGACAGTGGGGCCATGGCAGTGAATGAGGTATGGTTCCTGTTTTCTGAGCTTATGGTCTAGAATTGTGCAAAGTATTGGCTGTGTCAGAACACCTAGCAGGGTACTTTACCCAGACTCATTGGGTCAGGGAAGGCTTCCAGGAGGAAGCGATGGCTAAGTTGTGGCCTGAACACATAATACCTTTGGTGAAGAGGCAGAGTTTGAATGACTCCAGTTCTCCCAAGGCCAAAACTACAGCCTCAGACGCTAGAGTCAGACTTTTATGTCCAATGTCTATTTCTGTTTTGACAAATAACTTTCATGTAAAATTGGGTATGCCGTACATGTGAAATCACCTTCCAGTCATGTACAGTGCAATATCCTGGGAGTACCTGGTTGAAATGAAAACATCTAAAGTTCTGTTCCCTTTAATACAGAATCCATTTTAAAAGTATCCCAGCAGAAGATTGAGCACAGAGGGCTAAGGTCTTAACAAATGCTTGTTTAATTGAATTGAGGACATAAACTTCGAGAGGTAGCAAGGAGAGACGTTGGGGAATCTGTTGCTTCCCTCCTCTCAGTTCTGGGCTGCGGCCTGAGTTCATCTTTCTACTGTTTATCCAGCTCTGCAACAAAGGAGTGCTTCAGTTCAGCAGAGCAGCATAGAGCTTGCACGCATGCTGAGCAGGAGGGCTGTCTGAGAGAGACCATGAAGTAAATACAGAGCGCTCATTGAAATGCCAAGTGTCACTACTTTGGCATTTAATTATCTGACTTGCTGGCAGCTGGAAGTAGGGAAGCAAGCACGGAAAAAAAAAAAAAAAAGAAAAAAGGCAGTGAAGAGCAGAAGGCAGAACTGGACAGTGATCTAATGTAGACAGCCGGACCAGAACAAATATTTTTTAGGCATATCCTTAAAAAACATTATTATTGACTTAGAATTACCTACAGTTTTCAAGAAGAAATCTTAATTAAAATGCCTTTTAATATAAAAACAACAACAACAACAACACATCAGTTTGACCATACACAGCACAATCAATGAACTCTAAAAGTGAAGGTAATTTTAGGTAATGTTCAATGTGGACTGTCAGAAGTGTCTAAACACACAGCAAGGTCATGTGGGAAATTCGAACAAAACAATGCCGGTGATGTGAGAGAGCTCCGTCAAATTCGAATTAAACAACTTGGCAGCCTGCTGGTCTAGGTTACATCTCAGGTGGAGTAGAGACATGTGGGTTCTCAAGGTAGCAGACAAAGATTTTAATCCCAGCTCTGCCACTTTCTGCATGAATGCAGGCCTCTCTGCCTGTCCACACTTAAAAACGTCTTATCAGAAGCTTTCATTGTTTGGGATATCATGCTGGCCTAAAAGTCTCTTTGTGTAGTGCCTAGCACAGAGCTGTTTACACTAGGGGATATGTTTGAAAAATTTTTTTTTTTTTTTTAAGTAGCAGATCTCATTTATTAAAAATAGACACAGCACTCATGTATGAAACCAACAGGAAGGAGTTAGATGCTCAAAAGAGTGAGATTGCCTCTCTCAACTCTAGACACTTTCAGATCTTCACATGTCACCTTTTTGGGGAGACCTCTTCTGACACCACCATACCTAAATATTAAGCCTCACCCCCACCTCAACCCCAACCTCTGGCATTCTTGTCCCCTTATTCTGTCCTCTTTTTCTCCATAGTAGTTACCATCATCTGCTACTCTGTATATTGACCCATTTGGCTATTGTTCTTCCACTCCCCTCACTGGACTATATGCCACGTAAGAGCAGGGACTTTATCTGTTGTTCTCTGTTCTATCCCTAGCAGAGAGGTATCCCTAGTACCTGGAACAAAGTAGGGATTCAATAATTACCTTTTTCAATGAATGGCACATAAGTATTGACCAATATTGACACATTTGGTCCCTGCTTCGATAGTCTAGTCATGCAAAAAGACAGGTAATTAGACAGTGTGGAACTGCACAGTAAGTGTTGTGCTGGGTGAAGTATGGATTGTTGTGGGAACAAAGGAAAGCCTCTCACCCAGACATGGGCAGTCTAAGAAGGCTTCCTGGAATAGGAAATCTGAACACAAGAAACAGGAATATAGAATAATATGGAAGATAAGTCAGTGTCCCAAGGTCAGATACACTGAAAAGTGGCAGAGTTAATGCGGAACAATGAAATGGCACTGACACAAAGGCCTTGATATCAATTTTAAATATGTAATATTTAGTTATTGCAGAAGTCAGTATCAGTCATGCCAACGTGGAATCAGTACACTGTGGCTACATCATTGAAGATTCACCAAAACAGAGTGACTTTCAGGGATTAGGTCCGAGGAATTTTTATATTAATTTGGAGAGTGATAAACAGCGTTGTAGAGGGAAGTAGAAATGAAATTGTGGATTTATATGATGCTGTGAAAGTGATAGTAACAGATTTGGAGTTTTGTCAGGATCTCATCCAGGAGAAGGTGCTTCTGAAATAAACTTTCCATGCTCAAGCATTAAAACAGTGGCTATCCTGTATGCAGAATTATATTAAAATAAAGATGCTTTGACCTAGGAGTTCCAGTTCTAAGAATTTATCTTAAAGTAGTTTATTCTAATATAATAATCAATTTTTTTGTGTGTGCATAGTACATGCTCATATATGGAGAGTACATGTTTATGTACTTTATATTAGTATTGATATGTATATACACACATATACATATCATTGCAAAATAACTGGAGACTACTTAAATGTCCAACAAGAGGGGATTGATTAAATAATATGGACAGTCCATACAGTGGAACATGGTGCAGTTGTTAAAAACAATGATTTTGAGATAAACAGTCACGTGCTGCTTGAAGACAGGGATATGTTCTAAGAAATTCATCCTTAGGTGATTTCATTGTTGTGTGAACACCATATAGTGTACTTACACAGTCTTAGATAGTATAGCCTACTACATGCCTAAGCTATATGGTACAGCCTATTGCTCCTAGGCCACAAAGCTATACAGCATGTTACTGTACAAAACAACACAGGATTAAGTCAAGCACAAGAGAACATGATGCACACAAGAGAAACAGTAAACATTGAGATGTATGAGGCTGCTGCAGGCATAACATGGCATAATGTTTTACAGCAAAATTTTTTTTAAAGTAGAAAGAAAACACTTTAAAAAATGATAAAAAGTATAGTATAATAAATACATAAAGTGGTAACATAGTCATTTATTATCATCAAGTAGTATATATGGTACATAATTGAATGTGATATACTTTTATATGATTAGCAGCATGACAGGTTTGTTTACACCAGCATCACCACAAACACGTTAGTAATGAGTTAGATACTACGATGTAACTAAGCAATAGGAATTTCTCAGCTCCATTATAATCTTATGGTATTACTATAGTACATGCAGTGGTTGATGGACACATCTTTATGGAGCATATAACTGTATTTATTGATATGAGAAGATAACCATAAATTATTGAGCAAAAAACTTGACAGTATGTATAGCATGATTTTATTTTCTAATGAAAAGTATGTATATATTTTGCAACATATTTTTATAGTTTATTCAATCAATACATTTTTATTCATGTAATAAGAATCAGTGAAAGAAATAAAGTGATAACTATATACGCCTCCACTCGTTTAAGAAATGGCTAGGCTTTTGGCAACGCTTTTTCCCTCAGAGGTTACCATCCAACTTCTCTTGGGCTGAGGAGTGTTCCCAGCTGCATATGAACTTCTCCAGAGGGTTTCACCTTCCACCTAGGTCAGGTCCTCTGTCCACTTTCCTATGAGCTTTACACAAGAAAGGTCCATTTATTAATACTCGACCCAGACTGCCATTTGTCTCTCAGGTTTAGACCAGTGGAGGGTGTGCCCAGCAGCATTAACTGGCCTTTTGCTGTCATGAAATATTACAGTTTTACACTCACAAATAAAAGTTAGCAGCATTTCATTGCTGCGTGGTGTGAAATTAAACCTCCTAACCAGCTGGATACAACAACCCGGTGTAGAAATGGTGATGACTGCTAGTGTTCGTGGTTCAATTCAATTACAAATGTTTTTCTCCTTTTTGGTAAAAGGGGTAGTCAAGACGATATGATTCACAAACTTCTGAAATATGTACTTGTATAAAAGAGCTATTAAAGTAGAGTAACATCTCTATGATCTTTGAACTAAGCCATCATTCTGCCATTATTGATGTAGCTGCTTTAAGCCGTCTAATTAAAATCAGAGTGACAGATTTGTTATTGAAAATCTGAAACCCAGCTCACATTCCATACAGCACATCTGAGCAGGGTATATATTTGCTGTTTTGATGGGCTCTCAAAATTGCTAAGCTGTGCCGGGTGCCAAAAGGAATTCAATAAATCTTTTATTTTCTTACCGAGCAGCTCTCATTAGTCTTTTTAATAATAGCACTAGTGGATATCAACTTCAGTTCTCCAAAATAAATTAAGTATGTCCATTAGGGTTGTAATTATAGCATCAGATCTCAGTTTATTCTGCTACAAAGAAGTGGCAAGGCAGATAGAGCCAAGTGCTTTCCTCTCGGATCTTACATATCTAACATTGCTTTGTGTATAAAATGTGGATCTAATATCTGGGTTGGGGAGGGGTGGCCTATCAAGGTCTTTGGTCATCTGAATTGACAATTTTTCTCCTCCCTCGGAGTTCTGAACATAGGGTATCAAGTGGTGCAAATTCTGCAGATACTAAGTGAAAGCTGGTCACCAATGAGCAGCCTGCAGTTCAGAGCCTGCTAAATAAACTGCATAAACCTTGGAGTAGGAGAACATGACAGAAGGCTGTGTTATCTGAAAATTTAACTAATTTTTTTTAAACTAGCAGGAGCCATCTGTCATGGTTATTCAGATTTGAGGGCTAAATTGAACGAAAGGCATTGCTGGGTGATTAAACAAGTTCTCTCAAAATATTTTCATACCTTTCTTTCCCTCTTGTCAGAAGCTTTTTTTTTTAACCCCCACCAAAGATGTCACCTGAGTGCTTTTTTTTTTTTAAGTTTCTGTCTTCCATGCCATGGGGAAACCTTGTTATTCTGTTGATACTAAAGAATGGAGTGATATGTAAGCAGATGAATGTGTGGTGTATGAAGTTTATTTTGGACTTCCGGATATCATAGTCTTATAAAGTAATTCTCAGTCCTAATTGAGATGTCTGGATATTCTGAATTAATCCATAAAAGATTTCTGCAGAGGTTACAAAGGGTGACTTAAGCAGAACCCCTTTCTTCTCCATGCCCAAAAAAGAGAGAAGAATTACTAAGTAGAAAAAAGGAGCAAGGAGGCACAAGAATGCATTTCATGGCAAGAATCTACCATCACTTTTTGTCATTTGTTATTTTTCCACTCCAATTTGGAAGAAAAGTTTGTTATTTTCTGTTGTGAACAGTAACACAGATTTTAGAAGCTCTATCTTCTTGGGCAAGTGTGGAAATATGAAATTTGAAAAGATATTTATATTTTAATAATATGTATTTTAGGTAACCTCCATCTCTTCCCATCTTATAACTTCATTATTAAAAGAAAAAAATTATGTGTTGATGTGAAGGCAACTAGATGTCATTTCCCTTTAAATAGTGTAAAACATATGGGGATAGGATTGCATTTGTCACAAATTGTCAAAATATTTTTTTTAAGAAACCAAAATTTTCTAAGGATGGTTCCAAATATGCCTTATTTGCCTGAGCGGTGTGCAGCATGACCTTTGCATTAGCAGATATATTTATAAATACACATATGGCCCACCAGGGCCTGATTGGCTACTAATCTGATGAGCCAGTGACAGAATTATGATGTATCACCTACATGGAGTTTGGTTGTTTGTTGTGTGTGTTTTAAGTTACTGATTTACCTTAGCAGTTTTCAGTTAACAGTCACCTAATTTATCTGTGCTTATTGACAGGTGCAATTTGTTAATGCAGGCTGTGGAAACAGAACAGTTTTGAATGTCTTGATTTTTTTTTTTTTTTTGTGGAATCATTATATGATGATAGCTTTTTCCTAGAGAATCCATGATACTTGTCAAGATGGACAATAATCAGAGACAAAGAAGAGAGCCAAGCCATATATATTGATTTGAAAGAGTGCAGGTTAAGCCTTAAGTGTTATTGGTTTCTAGTCTATTTTAGCCACTGAAGAAGTTTTAAAAATAAGCTTTTCAAAATAGAGATGCCATTCAAATGAAAAAAAAAAAAATAGAATGCCCCACCCGGAGGTCAGCTAATTTTCAGAAAGTACAAGAGGTCAACGGTATTCCAGAATAAGGGCTCTTACTGAATAGGATTCTGAAAGTGTTAGTAATATTTTTTAGATAACTTAGGACTACATTTTTCAGTCTTTTAAAACGTTTTCCCTCTTTTGATAAATTACAATCCCAGCCCTTCTCTCCCTTTCTGTGCCCTCAGGCGTACTTGTTTTGTACTTTCCTCCTCTGACTTTCCAGTCCCTCTCCTGCTGAGAATCTTCTTAGCTGGTGGGTTAGAGCCAGCTTATCTCCACCAGCCAAGAAGATTTTATAGAGCTAGGCTCACCAAGGTTTGTGTTACAGAAATGAAAGATATTTTTCTGTATTCAGAATATGAGATTATAATATTTAATTCCCCTTTTCAAACTATACTGCAACCCCAGAAAATACTAATCTTCTCTTCCCCCAACTGAAAATCACTGATTTAAGAGGCTGCTCTTCCCCTCTCCTGCTTTTTCCTCATCCTCCATATACATTATCATGTTTTCCAAGCCCAGCACCTCATCTTTCCTTTCCTTTTCCTTTTCCTTTTTCCTTTTCATATTAACATTTCTGGCTACTTTTTGATTCCTGAGTATTCAGCATTCTCCAGCTGATGACATTAAAGGACATTTCCTTCCACACTAAGACAATGAAATTGCCTGAGTGAACTGCATACTTTTGCAACTGGATTTATTTCTTTTTCAACTTCACAGGCATAGCGAAATGTGTAAATAGGGACCTTAATTTTCCCTTAGCTGCAGTCTATATTCTTTAACACTTCCAAGGTGGATAAAACATATGAATGCTGTTCTTTGAAACTCTTAATAGTTTCATTGTAAATTCCCCATGTACTCTTTGCCTTCTGTAATAGTGAGCGATTGCTTTCTCTGAAGGCACAAATGGAGCTGATTGACTTTTAGTGACTAGGAGAGGCCACATACGTCTACAAGTAAGTTTTCAACCTCTGCTCAATGCCTTAGCTGCATTAAAATCACTAAAAAACAAAAATTTCAAATGGAGCAGAGCTTTTTTATGGAAGTAATCACTTCTTAATATGTGTGGACATGGTAATCCAGAAGCTTTCGTTGAACAGAAACACAACTCCACTGTTAGCTGTGCATCAGAGGGAGTTTCCAGAACCAGAAATTAATTAGTAAAGAAGAAAAATGATGAAATTAAACATGTTCTTTTTATATTCATCCATTTGTTAAGTGCAGTAGAAACCATTCATTAATTTATTCAAACCCTCCTTCTGACCTGCCACTGTATGTAATTCATAAAATTTTATGTTGAGAAAGAAAAAAAAGGTGCAAATCCAGAACTCTTTACTCTGTTTTCATGTATGGTAGGGAAGGTCTTGAAGGGCTTTACACATCTCAGCTGCAAAATAAAGTAGAAATGAGTGAGAATTTGTACCATATGTCCACTTATTTTTTGTACTTACAGGAATCAGAAGTGATCTGAGCTCAGAAAATGTTGATTTTTATAAGAAGTTTCTTTTCTGTTAATCTCACCTAGGTCTGAGAGGCATGAGATGGATTACAACAACAACAAAAAATGTGGTTAGCTCTCAACAGCAAAGTAAACATAAAAGTTTACAAAAATAAAATATTAAAAACTTTTATGATTTTATCTTCTTAATTATATAGTTGGAAATGGTGTATATTTTTCAAGTTGTTCTTCCATGAGTCTTGTTTTATTTTTAACTATTATGTAGAGGTTGCTTACTTGTTTTGAGACTCCAAATTTTATGTTATCAGACAGGTATTTATTTCTGGGTTTAATTTGCTTCTTATTTAAAAATTTCTCAACAGTTTTGTGTGAAAATTATTCCCATAGTCAAGTATCATAGTAAAAAGAATAGGCTAGGATTAACATGGTCAGTAAGAACAGGTAAATTGTTTGTGTAATAAAGAATTTGGCCTTGCCCAATTAGAGGTCTCCTTTGCCTTTGGCTTCTGGGAGGTAATTTATGTCATACTTGATAGGAGTTGGAGGTAGCCATGCCAGATCTTCGGGTAGACTGGCTATGCCAGGATGACCAACCATAAAATTTAGGGTACGGATTTTGGGTCTCATGATATCAGTCAACCTAGTGGCTGAGATCACCCACTAGAGCAGTCAGTCAGTCAATTATGCCTACAAATGGAGCCTCTATAAAAACTTTGGACACCAAAACTTAGGTGACCTTTCTTGGATGATACTCCATCTGGACGTCTCATATCAGTGCAGGGAGGATAATGCATCCTGAGGACAATGGAAGTTTTCCCATTTGAAACCCCCTCATACTGTTCTCTATGTCTCTCTTACCTTGGATAATTTTCATCTGTATCCTTTCTCTGAATGATCCATAACACGAGTATAATAGCTTTCAGCGAATTGTGATATCAAATCTGTAAGCAAGTTATCAAATCTGAAGATGGTTGGAGAACTCCCGAAATTTGCAGGTAGTATCAGAAGTAAGGGTGGTTTTGTGGAGGACTGTACTCTCAAACTTTGCAGTTCGGTTAACCCTTGCAGTTAGTGTCAGAAGCAGGAATTCTCTAGAACAGTCCTGACTCACTGAAACGTGTGGTTTGGCAAGAATTATTACAATACAAAAACCAAAATCTGCTTCTCTTTAAGTGAAGTCACTCAGATCATTTTTGAAACAAATAGAGGAAAAAATAAATACATATATACTTATCCATATTGGTAAAATAAAGGTATAAGTTAAACCCACAGGTAGGAAGAATATTCTAATAGTAACATAACTCCCAAGTACTAAGAGTTCCTTCCCCACCACATATCATATTATTAGATGAGGAAGAGCACTTAAAGATAATTTATCTGAGAAGTGACCCCAGGAAAATTTGTCAGAAATCAGACAGGAAATAAATCCTTTGGAGACTTCAGTCAAGAAACTAGAAGTAAAGAAACTTAAAAGATATAACAACAAGATGCAGTATTCAGACCTTTATAAGAAACTAATTCAAAAAACCCCTATTAGGAGGATCATTTTGAGACAATTGAGAACATTTAATTTTAATTTTGAAAATTTAATTTAAAACATTTGAGTGTGTTTTGGAAAATCCCCAGACAGTTTTGCTAAGTCTGGTAATAACATTGTCGTTATGTAACAAAATATCTATATATTTTTAAGATGCACATTGAAGTATGTAGTAGTGAAGTGGCATGCTATATGGGATATACTTTATTCTATCAGAAATAAAAGAAAAAAGGGATGGCTGTAGCCTATGTGGGAAATCTTAGTAATTGTTGCATCTCGATGAAGGGAATTGGGGGTTCACACCCTATTCTTTCTACTTTTATACGTGTTTACAAAATTTTTAATAATAGTTTTTCAAGTATTAAAAAACAGAACCAGAAATAAAGTTGGAAGCTTGTTGGCCCCAAATACTGAAGAAGAAGCTCATGCTTCCTTGGGGAGCCCCATGTCTGGGACATCATTACTTGTAATACAGGGCCCTCGCAGCCTGAAGAAGCTAACATGCCCTCCAAAATTGAACTGTACTCCCCCCCCAATTCACAGGATCCAGAGGTAACCAATAACCAGAATATAGAAAGAGGGAAGTTTGAAGTTATATTAGACAGATAAATAAAGAATAGGAATGGTTTGTCATGTGCATTAAATTTCATCCTAAAACAGAGAACAGTCTCGAGCTCTCAAAGTCATATTGGAATTTAAAAATAGGAGCTATATTCAGTTAATCTTTCCCAAATCAGGCACTACTCATCAAAACTATTTTTTAAAAAATGATGTAGAAGTTCACTGTTCCATAGAACAGCATCCCTCTCTATGGCATTCTAATCTAAAATAGTCCAGCATTCTAAAATGCAGTAGGATTTAATCACTGGAGCCAAATTGTCAGTTAAATACAAGACAATCCTATTCAATGAATTTGTATTATGGGCTTAAGAGTAAATACATGAAATAGAGCAGTTACAGTGTGCCCATCAGATAACCTCATGCCTATCATGCTGCTGTGTATACTGCACATTAATTTATTGTGTTTAGACCTAGCTTTGCATCCTGGAAATTGTGGTGCCAACAGAGTCCAAGCATGTCGGTTGCAACTGTGTCTTAATTGTGTGATGGATCTCTTTTCATTTTCCTTTCTCTCTTCTTCTCACAAACCTGTTATTAGTTTTCTCAAATGGCTTATTTAGAATTTGCTCATTTCTGAAAAATGCTATTTTTAGGTGCATATGATGATTGCGTAGATATCAGATAATGACTTCTTTTCTTATTCTGGCTCAGTTTTACCATGACCCAATCTTGCTTTGTGTCATTGGCACCGTTAAAACACAAAATAGCCTTAAACTCCTTCTGATAGAGGTGACATCAGGCAAAAAGTGCTTAGTGTCTTCATGTAGACAGGAAGGGTCTAAAATAAGCTCGTAAATGTCCTTACTTTAAGAGAAGTAACATGGCTACCTCACCATGGCTCTGTTCTTTGGTGATGATACCCCTTCCCCTTCCTCCTTCCTTTCCTTCCTTTCTTTCCATCCTTTTTTTATTTTATCCCAAAGTCATATAGTAGAGCAAATATAGCCAACTTTGAATCTCTAAACCTACTTTGAACTCATCACCTGATTTGGAGAATACTCATCTTCTCATCCTTCTCTTGTTAATTGCCCGCTGAATTCATACTAGGTTTACTTGGCAAATGTTCTCAGAAATTTAGTAGAAGTTGAACTGTGTTGACTGGAGTGAGGATTTTGTGTGTATTTCAGTGATCAAAGCAATCTCAGTTTCTGCTCCCACAGATAATCTTATATCATCATGTTCTAGGATAGAGTTTCTCAACCTCAGTAATACTAAAGTTTGGGGCCAAATAATTCTTTGTTGGGGGCTGTCCCGTGCATTGAAGGATGTTTAGCAGCAACCGCGGTCTTTACTTGTAGATGCTCATAGTGGCCTCTTACAGACACACACACACACACACACACACACACACAACAACAACAACAACAACAACAACAACAAGCATTGAAGGATGTTTAGCAGCAACCTGGTCTTTACTTGTAGATGCTCATAGTTCCCTCTTACACACACACACACCCACACACACACACACACACACACACACACACAACAACAACAACAACAACAACAACAACAATAACTTAATGTCTCCAGACATTTGACAGATGTTCCCTTGGAGACAAAATCAGCTCTGGTTGAGAATCGCTGCTGTAGGATGTAACACTGGTGGTCTCTTATTTCTAATTTTTTTAGGAAGATGGCTGTGGCAGACTTTCATGTTGATAAATTGTGATTTCTCCGTCTCCAAATAATGCATTTGTTTTCCCAAGTTGACTAGGAAGGAGAAAATTTTACATTTTGGATTTCGTGTTTCATAAATTACCAGAATTTTCTGTTGAAGAAGAATCAAACTGTTTATCTTCTTATAGTAAAAGGACTATAAGTTGAAATTACTTTTACATTTTTTTCACCATGAGAATCTTATTAATGACCATTTTAGTTCCAAATCTTTACTAGCATCAGTGAAACAGCCAGGGTCTTGTTTACTCCCTTAGGAAAAAGCAGAGTTTAAGCAGAAGGATCTGTGCCAGCTATTTGGTGGTTATATATGTGTACAGCTCTAAAAATCACCCTAAATAATTGTTTTCAAATTACCTATTGCCAGCTTTTTGCACTTAAGCACAGACGAAAGCTAAAACTAAATTACTGACTTTCTGCTGAAGAGTGAGGGTATATGAATACAGTGCATGTTATTCATTTGGAATACAAAATGACTGTACAGTTCTAAATAAAATATTTTATCATAGGTAGCATTTATCCACCAAGTTGCAAGACATATTCCAAAACAAGAAATAACAGAATCAAGTTTTAGCCCCTCATCTTGCTTCCTTTCCTTAAAGTATACTCTGAAAATGCCTCTTTTTGAACTTTACTCAGTTTCTGGACAGAGGTGCTCATTACCTAAGTTTCTAGTCATCAGGAGTGACTCTGAAAGCAACCATTTGGGCTTCTAACAAAGCAGGCATGGAACTTAAAAATGAAGGACCCAAGGTATTTTTGGTTAATTCATATACAGCAAGCTAAGTCCTTCATAGTCATTCTGTTTGTTTGGGAAGAAAAGATCTCTGGAGGAACCAAAGAGCTGTCCTGGGCTTTCAGAAGCTTCAGCACAGCTAAAAAGCACCATCTTCTATAAGCAACAATCACAGAATGGTCCATAACTCTTGAGATCTGCTTTTATGGGATTGATTCTGATTACCTTATATCAATTCTGATCAAGTCAGCAATTAGCTGTTCAGCTGATATGTGCAAGACCCAAAGAGGATCTATTTTGGTGGAAACATTGAGCATTAATAAATCCTTTCCCTTGACCTTTTCTTCTTTGGAAATAGTTCTTGTCAGGAAATAGGGAGTATTCAGGGTCTAGTCACTTTTGAACTTCTGCATTTCTAACCTGAATGTGGATTCTAAGCAACCTTTTATTCGAAGAAAGAATAACAGGTTGGAAAAGAGATTGATATTTCAGCCTTCTGAGTCTTCACTTTGTGCTGACAAATTAATTGTCTGTTTTACCTTCTTTGAACAGTGAGGCTCTGTTCGGTTTGCCGGGTCACATGCATTTCATTACACTACACCTTGGTGACAAAAGAAGCTTAGGGATAAAAATGAACCCAGAGATGAGTCAAGAGTTTGGCTTGAGTTCTGTGACTCAAACACGAACAAGTCATTGGCCCTGACAGCCTGTCCTGTGACACAATGGAAAAGACCTGTGGCAAGCTGTGTTGATGGAGCCTAACACATTTTCCAAGGGATGTTTTGTCTCTAGACTCTGTGGAGTCATATTTAAATTTTCTCACTCACTCATATTTAAATTTTACCCAGACAGCCCAGTCTAAACCCCAATGGATGGAATAACTGCCTAAATAAACCAAATGTTATTTGGTAATTCAGACGTTCTTCCCTGGAATTAAAGATTGAATTTCTTTCAGGAATAATGACGAAATGTTCTATTTCTTGATCTGGTTACATGAGTGTGTTCAATTTGCAATAATTACTTGAGCTGTATGCATATCATTTGTGTGGTTTCCTGGATGTAATGCTTAAATTAAGATTGATTTTAAAAAGAATAATGATAAAAGCAACAGGCATAACAAAAGTTTATAAAAAAGGAAAAAAAAATCTTGCCCATGGAAAAAAATAGGACCACAGCACCTTAGTGAGGTTCCAGATATCATTTGCATGCTTTAATCAAACATCTTTGCAAATGAACCACTATCAGGCATTTTTATAGGAGGCTTAGCACACAAATATGTGTTTTTTATATAGGCATATAGTCACAATTTCATTTTGTGATGCTGAAAATACTGCTGATTTTATTTTAAATCCTTTGTTGTTGCCTTTCTGATGTTTTCTGTATTATTTAATTAGATTATAATGGGTTTTGAGACCAGTGTTGTTGAACTATATAGCATTTCCTCAGCACCATACTGAGGATATTTCTCCAAGTCAGTTCATGTAGTTCTAACACATTCTTAATGACCTCATCACAGCCTATGCTATTGATATGTTATAACTAAGGATTCAGTTTTTCTGCCGCTATAACAAATGAAGAAACAAATACATTGGCACGTTAATTCTTTATAATAATATTGGTATTTCAGTAAAATAAAGAATTTATTAAGTAAAGTAGATTTAATAAACTATTTTCATGTTCATATAGTGAGTAAGTATGAGTTAGCCAGGTGCTGACAGACAGAGATTCTTGGTGGGATTCTTTACTAAATGCCCAAGAAGAATTACTTGTACTATATTAATTACATACTTGATTGAGGAGTCCTCAAAATGTCAGTTCTTTGCAGAAAATAGATTAGAAATTGCCTGGGGCTATTGTGGCATAAGGAATTTCATTGGGATGATGAGAATATTCTAAAATTGGATTATGGTGAACATCGCACAACTCACTAAATTTACTAAAAGTCATTGAATTGTACTTTTAAATTGGGTGAATTTTATAGTATGTAAATTATACCTCAATAAAGTTGTTTAAAGAGGTAAATTTTTAAAGCAGTTCACGGGACATCTTTTTATATCGTCAATTAGCATTTTTCTGAGAAAAAGCTTTGCTTCAATAAAGTCAGTTCAGCCCACCAACATCTGTTTGATTTATTACAATCAGAATTCTTGGAATTTGCTCAATAAATATTTTCTGCATTTAGTTGAATAAATTTTTTCACTCCTGCTGATTATAATAGTCATTTCCCAGGATAGCATGAATAAAGCCATGATCTTTTTTAGACTCTGATGAATTTTATCAATCTTGTTTAGTTATTCTTTCAGCAGTTATATACTGAAAACCTAGTGTGTGCCAGGCACCGTTCTAATAATTTGGGATATATGTGTGTTTAAGAAAGTCGAAGATTTCTGCCTTCCTGGAGCTTTTACTCTACTTAAAGTCTAAGAAAGGAGAGAATACCACTATTTCATGTTTTAAGGCAGGGTTTCCCAAACAATAACCTGGGTTTCTTGTTATAGCGCAGATTCCTGTTCAATAGGGATGCATTCTAGAATTCTGGGTTTATATCAAGGAGTCAGATGAAGCGGGTGCTTGCTGGTCTGAAGACCACACTCTGAAGATCAAGGTTTTAACATACAGTAAAACGTATATGTACACAGTGATCATGATTATATGAGGTCGTGGTATATTTCATACCCTGCATTCTCCTCAAATCCCTCCATTTCCCAAGATCCAAATGAACAGCATGGGAGTAGCAGGGTTGGTGGCTAGAAGCTCTTGGTCATCATCTGGTACCTCTTCAACCTGTCTTTGCTGGATGATAGATGTGCTGTCCACTACAAAGAGCAGGCACATAGCTGGTCTTGGAAGTAGCATCTTCTAGTCACTCCTTCAATTGCATTTGGTCCAGAGGTTAGGGAACTTGAATTTTTCTTAAGAGCTTTTATAACTCTTCTCTAGACTCTTGATGATTAAAATGTAGGATGTGGCTAAAAGTTACAAGCCAATGGATTATAGTGGTTGAATTAGTAAAGAAAATATTTTTTGAGTGTACACTGTGCATATTTAAGCATCCCGTGATGCTTAAACATAAGGAGGGATTTACCGTTATTTACTTTTCAAGCATAAAAACTGTAACCTTCAGAGTATTTTGCTGATTTTTTTTTCCAGTTTGTCTGAGCTCACACAATGGCTAGCTAGCAGAACTAAGATTAGAATAGGATTTTTTTTTGTTCAGACTTCTAAGAGCCAACAATACCCTGAGCCTCATACAGTGCCAGAGAGTTCTTAGTTAAGGAAAATCTCTTGTCTCTCAAAATCTCCCTCAATTTTTATAACTATTGAAGTTGAAGCACCATAATTTCTTCTAAAAATACTACTTTACCCTTATGCCCCACTACTGCCCAGAAACTCTGAAAATACAAGGGTCTTGACATTGTCTATTATAAATCACTTCACCTGATAACATTTTGTGAAGACAAAATTTGAAAAGATTCTGTTCCTGTCTCTTATTCTTTTCAAATATTCCAGCATGACAGGCAAGGTGTGTTCTAGACACAGGCATCTTTTGAAATATAGAAACATCATCTGATGGAGAATAATTGATCCTTGTTATATGCCTGATAATATTTTTGGCTAGTCATCTTCAGAACATCAGATTTAATTAAATGCAGTCACTAAAGTACAGAGTGTGTGATTGAATTCTTGAGAAATTAGAAAAAGAAAATTTCAGATAATAAGTAGAAGTCTCTTCATACGCTCCACCTCCTTTTTGGTAATGTCTTGACCTTTTGTCAAATGCAGTGCAAAGAAAATGTAATTAATGCAAGTGTGTTTTGTACGCCTTGTAATAGATTTTTTTCATTGAAACATAACCTTTATAAGATGCTTCCGTTATTACTGGCTGTCAGGTGAAAATTAAATGAGCTTTCTCTGAGCTTCAGATTTATCTTTTTGTCTACAAAAGGCTATATGAGAGTCTGAGGAGATACATAGCTTTTACCTATGATTCTGTAAATTAGTCCCATCAATCTTTGGTAAACATGATACACCCTCTCCTTGAAGCTAATGGCTGGGGCCAGCAGTGATGCTTCACAGCCCAGTACTCTCATTTCATCCCCTGCTTGGAAAATACCTCTGGCTCCCAGGAACTTCTCCCAGTTAGTGTGCCAATACAGTCATTTACTTCGAACACACGTGGCAGCCTGAAGCAGTTCATGGACCCTCACAGGTTGGGAAAAGCTCCCAGTTTACCAGTGGGATGTTGTGTTTGGTTCATCACAGATTCACGGTAATCAGATTTAAAAATGAAACTGAAAACTGCTTTAAGGGATACAGAAGGCCCTTCCATGCACTGTCTCTGAAAGGGCTTGTCTTTATCTACTGGAAACATTGTTTTTGGTTGTCTCCCCAAGGGACATCCTCCACCTGACCAAAACCCCACAACAATATTATCAATCTGGGTTGTAAAGATACCACTCTTTGCTTTACCTGCATTTCTAAAGCTGAGCCACAAAGCAAAGGTTGACTCTTGAATGATCCTTCTGCTTTATAGCTGCGAAACCCGGGATCAGGGAGGAAACCTTCATTCAGCAGTCAGTATTCCTCATATTTGATGTCTGTGTTAAAGGATAGTCCCAAGGAGCACAGAGCTAACTTTAACTCTGGCTGAGTCACCAAGGACTTGGAGATGGGGGTCCCACTTGGCCAAGCACCAAAATGTCTCCAGTTTCCTGTGATAACTCAGACTTCACAAGGATGTGGAGTTTGACCTCACATCTTATGAGAACAAACAGCACATCTCCAGCAAGGCCAGAAATACTGCAGGAGCGAGCAATCCTTGCCTCGCTATTTCAGCACTTTCACTGCCAGTTTTGTTCAGAGCTCCAGAAGTGCAGGGGATGTGTGAACATGTCAAATTAATGAAAAACAAAGTTAAACATTTCAGAACCTGCAAAAAGGGTTCAATTCCAGAAATGAGCAAAGGTTTGGGAAGAGCCTTATTTTTTTTAGCAAGGTTTATTCATCCTCCATAGACACAAAAATAAGTCTTTCAAAGAACATGAATATTTGAGGCATTTGGCAACATGCAAACTCTGGCAACCTCTCCTTATTTATACCATGTAATTATACTTGCCTTTATATGAGAGTCCTTTTTATTGCTGAGTCTAACATGATCTTTTGTGAAATTCCAGGTATTGATTAGCACTGGCAACTCTGAAATGTGGCTTTTTATACATCAATAAATCTTTCTATTCTCCTTTTTAAATCACAGCAGATCTTGTTGGACATTTGGGGGAGAAAACAACTTAAAATTCACATCCAGATCTCGGCTGCCAATTCAGGACTTTGTTACCACGAGATTTGCCAAGTTTTTAGCTTACTCCTCGCCGAAAGCACAGCTTGGGGGTGGGGGATTCCTGTAGCTAGAGTAAAGACTGAGTGACATCATTAGAACTCAGCTAAATCTGTGGCTCCCACGAAATTCTGGCCCTCACATCTCCCCCATCCTTTTTCTGGTTTCTCCCCTCCTCACTGCTCCTCAACCCATCCTACAGTCAGTTCTCAAACTAAAAGCAAACAAAAGACTGCTCAAAGGCATGACATCAGTGACAAACAATGAGCCTATCAGATTTGTTTGAATAAATATAAGTAAGCAACCAAAGACTTGGCATTTTTCCAAAAGATTTAATCCTTTTGCCAGTTGTATACTTACAATGTTAATTTTCATTAGGGAACTGGTGTCCCTTTTAAAAGGAGAAAATTAATATTTCTGGAGAAGAAACTAATGAGGCATGAGCACAAGTATCAGCTATTTCCAGCTTCCCTTCATTATTTACAAAAGTTATCGTGTCTAATATATAATACAACCAGGAAATTTTAATAGCAGCCTATTTTCTAAACTCGGGTTATACTTAGGGTTAAATCTCTTTAAGAAGAAAAGAACAAAAGGTATTTGATAATGTTATTTTCATATTACATGTTTATATCAAGGTACATTTAGGTCATAATTTATTTGAGATGGTTTCATTAGTTCATATATTAAATGATCCCCTTGAGTCTGAAAGAGTTAATGCAACTTTTCATGCTGCCTGCTTTGCAGTCACTAAAGATCTCCTTATTCTTTTGAAATTAATGGACTGTTCTTACCTTTGTCTGATTGTGCAGAGATTTGCATGTAGACCCACTAAACCCGCCAACTCTAGCAAATGGTTAGAAACTATTCTCAGTATGGGTGAGCCCACAAAGTACTGTTTCAGAACGGAATGCTATTTCCTCACAGCAAGTTTCCTTCTTCCTATTTAATGTTGGCAACCTTAATTTTGGAATTTTTTTGCGTTTACAATCAAGAAACTTTCAAAGAATCTTGTTCTGACTGGCTTATTAGGGACCCATGATTTATGGCATATTTAATTCCACCTGACTTCCATTGGGTGGTTGCATGGAGAGAACATGAAATATATTCAGATTTTGTCAAAGCCCAAGAATAGCATATTTTCGTCACATATCAGATTCAAGCCTGTATTCCAAGCATTTGTTCGTTTTGCTTGTTTATTTATGTGTTTTTGAAACATCAATGTGATTAGTACATGGATTTTGAGACCTGTGTCACTTCTGGGATACTGTTGCCACATCTTCTGGGGTCAGAAGGCCATTACAAGCCATACAGCAAGAGCACAGTGGGTTCTGATGAACGATTTACTTTCTTGTAATGCAAGAGCCTATTTAGGGTGATCCTTGTGCTGCTGTCAGAGCAATGAGGGTCAGCAGTTGTGGTGACAAATTAGTTTTGACAAGCTTAATGACCCCAAAGAAGAAAAGTCTGTGGCTCTGATAGCAACTGGGGAATAATTGGTGAGCTCAGCCAAATGGGGAATGTGTTAAAATTCCCCAATTCTCTATGGCAGGCCAATTACACCATTCAGCAAAGGGGTGGAAGGTTGCCATCCACTTCTTTAGCCTTACAAAAGCATCAGCAGGCTATATTTCAATCAATTGAATTTGGTTTGGCGGGACATCAGGACACTGAAAGAAACAACTGGATCTTTCAAACTACGTTCATATGAAAAACTTGGGCAAAGAGCAAAATGAGAATTTTTGTAAAACACCAGTGGATAATGCTGATCTCACTATTGGCAGGTTCTGCTGGTGTACCACGGGCTAGCTCTCCTTCATCTGCCCAGGGTGGGGAGGCCCTGTGAACAAGCATAGATTCCTTAGAATGAATGATAAATAAATAGTTATCAGTTATCAGCCCACCGAAACACAATCTTTTCATTAACGTATTCAACAAAAATTTATTGTGAACCTACTAGGTGTTGAGGCCATTCTGGGTATCAGGGAATAAGATGAACAAAGCAAGAAAAGACCCCTGTCTTCACAGGTAGATACGGTTAACAGATAAATAAGAAATAAATTAGATGATTCCAGATGGTGGTAACTGCTGTAGAGGAAACACAAGAGTGTGGCAGATGTATTAGTTTGCGAGGAGTGCCGCACCAAAGAACCACAAACTGGGTGGCATGAGTAACTGAAATTTGCTGTCACAGTTCTGGAGGCTACGAGTCTGAAATCAAGTTATCAGTAGGGTTGGTTACTTCTGAGGGCTGTGAGGGAAAGATCTGTTCCAGGCCACTCTCCTTGGCTTATAGATGGCTGTCTTCATAGTCACATGGTGGTCTCCCTTCACACTGTCTTCACATTGTCTTCCCTCTGTGTGAGTCTTTATGCCCAAATTCCCCTTTTCTACAAGGACACCAGTCATATGGTATTAGTCTCCCACTCCAAAGACCTCATATTAACTTGATTAGATCTGTAAAGACCTTATCTCCATATAAGGTCACATCTGAGGTACTAGGGGTTAGGACGCAAACATATGAATTTTGAGGGGGACACAATTCAACCCATAAAAGCAGTTAAACCATCTAAGAGAAAGTAATCAGAGAACAAATCTTGGAGGGAATGATAATGGAGTTGAGACCTGAAAAGAACAAACGAGTCCTGAGAAGCGACAGAGGCAGAATGCTTGGGCAGAAGAAACAGCATGTAAAAGACTCCAAAGGGCTTTTTGTGTTTTAGGAAGAGTAGCTGGAGTGCTTGTGAGGACAAGGAAAGGCATTAGGTCAGAGATATGGCAGGGAACAGATCATATGGGCCTTGTTGGCCAACTGCAAAGAAGAAATTAGATCTTATTCTGAGTACAGTAGAAAGCCAGTGGAGCATTTTAGTCAGACAAGTTATGTGTTCTGCTCTTTATTTTTAAACCCGCATACAGAGTGCCTACTGACCACAAAACGATGTGTCCAGTGCAGAATAGGGCTCAAGGGTTTTCTGCAGTCTTTACCACAGCCTATCCCTGATCTCTTACCCTGTGTTTAACCACTAAGGTCTTCTTGCAACTGCCCTATGGCCTGTTCCCAAAGCATGTTGTCTGTTTTATCACCTCTAGGACGTTGCCAGTGATATTTCTTCTGCCTGGATTTCCCTAAGTGCCTACTCTGCACCTTGAACTCCTATTCATACTTTGATTTATAAAGTTACTTTCTATATTGTATCATCCCAGATTCACACAGTCTATCTCTGTCTTTGCTCATGTCTTTTATTATATCACATTGTATTGCATCTGTTTGTTTACATGCCCACCTAACAAAATACTGGATGAGCTCCCTGAGAACAAGGACCCCGATCCTATGTATCTTTGTGTGCTGAGAGCCTAACACAGCACCCGGCCTAGAGTCAGAGCCCAACAGCTGTTTATGAAATGAATAACTAAATGACATATAAGACAGGGCCCTGCGCTTAGAAAGAGTAGTCCTTAAGAACTCTTGGGCTAGCAGAGAAGAGTGGAAAGAATGAGTAGCTTATAGGCACATCAATATCAGTCTGACTCCAGTTCCAATGAGAATTCCTTGTGGGAACTGTTGCTTAACTTCTTGGAGCCTCCATTCCTTCACTAGTACACTGAGTCTATGACATAACTTTTCAAAAATATATATTTAATTTAGGAAACTTTTATATATGTCTCTGACCCATGGCCTGGCAAAAAATTAGATGCTCAATAAAATGATGCTTTCATTCTCTTCCTCTCATCCGCAGAAAGCTGTATTGTTATGACATGTGGGGAAAAGCACATGAAGATTCATGAAAACTCTGAATTGGGCAGTTGTTCACTTAGATGCTTGGTAGTTGTAAATGGCAGATGTTTACCTGTAAAATATGTTTTCTTGGAACTGTGACAGTGGAAGGCAATGTTTTAACATTTTGGTGGAACTTCAGTGATTTGGAGGAGTGGAGTAGTCACAGCTTTCCATTACCAAACAGCTTTTCATAAAGAACTTGAAGAGTGTAGGATTTGCTACCACAGAATTCCAGCATTAAAAGTCTGATGCATTAACCATGATAATACCTTTGTTTGGGGCCTTTTTCCCATTCCCAAGAGGCTGCCTGATTTGCAACATGGGCATTTCAGACAGAACGTTTTGCCCGGGCTTGCAACATCTATGGTGTAAGTCTTGGTTGGACCTGAGCAGATGATGTAAATGCTTAACTTTTAAGACAAAAGATAAAACATTAAGAAGCTCTTTCCTTTATGCACCCGAGCCAAACTGAGAATGAGAATTAAAGAAACCCCAACAAGAAGTCTGTCAGTGCTAAAATTTCTTTGTTTTTCAGAGTAGTGGTATACGTATGTGCCTAATAGCAAGGTTTTAAATATGGCTTGTATTTAAATCACGATTCTCTCAAGTTGCCTCTGGTGTGAAGATCTAATTTTCTGTGTCAGTACTACCCTGGTGGTATATCCTTAGGGTGGCTCAGTGAGTCCCTTGGTTGACATGTCTGCAGAATGCGAATTCCATCTTGTGATTCATCTTGAACTCCCGGTAGTTTGGGACTTTGTTCTCATGAACACATAGTCTCAGTGACTTCTCCTTACTGCCACCTCAATGGCAACTTTTACAATCTTCTTTTAAATGTGCTAATTATAAAGGTGAAAGCAGACATTAATTGGCTAGGCAGCCAAACTGGAGAAGTGTTATTCAGTCCAAATATATTGATTACTGCATAAACAAGAACAGGTTTGATGTGTAGGCAGTGTAAAACACTCTCCAGCAAGGACTCCAAACCTACTGCTTGATGATGATTTTATCCTACTTTTCCATTTGAGACCCCGAGGCCATACCTTCAAAGAAAAAACAGATATATAGATACAGAACCACTTGGAGATTTTCTTCTCTTTTCGCTGCACTGTGGGAGGCAGATGGCTTAGAGGCCTAGTGAAGATTTTTCAGGTTTTAGCTCCAGCTGCTTATGCCATGCTGTGAGTTCCAGGGCAAGTTCTCAAGGACAGAGTTCTTAGACGATTTGTCAGGGTAGAAGCGAGGGCTTAATCAGCTTGTGACTGCAGGTGTAGATTGTTCCTCTTGTTATTGATGTGCCTGAGAGTTGAGGCAGAAATTCACCCTTTTGGGGGCATTCTCATCAGCGAAGCTGCAGAAGAAGAAATTCGATATAGACGAAACATGCAAAGTTGTTAAAACATGGACAGCCCTCTCAAGTACAAAGCTGTTTTCTGTAATGGAATTATTGTTGACGGCTATTCATAGTTGGCTCTAGGAAGAGGCCACTTTGGTAATGAAAAGATTAAAAAAGATAACTGGTCCATGGGGTCAAAAGAAAAAAAACAACTCGCGTATTGTCTTTTGATGCACCCTAAAGCTAGAGGTCAGATCCAGTGTGTTATGTTACTTAAGAGTGGGCTGAAAATCAGAATGATGTCTCCAAGTGCTTTGGCTTTCTGAGAAATGCCTTTATTTGACAGGCCAAAAATATTCTACTCGAGGGTTGGGCCTCCACAAAATTACACAAAGGGTATCAAAGCCTATTCCATGGTGATTTGAAGGCTTCTTGTCCAGGCCATTTCTGTTGATTTGGATACCAACTATAGTCCCAAACTCTGGGCATTTGGTCGTAACATTTTAATAGTCTGCTTGGATTTTTGGCAGGCTTTTGTTTAGTTTATTTTTCGCTAAGCTGGAGACTTAAGAAATTGAAATTTGAGAACATTGCTGTGTCTTGGAACTTAAATAAAATTTAAAAGATGATTTTAAAAAATTGAAGATGATTTTTTTCTTTCCACTGCCTCATTGAAGAACAGAATTTAACTTTTATAGATGACCACAACATTTTTTTTTCACAGACAGTGTAAGCAGGTGGTTTGACCAGAGTTGAAGTTTTTCTTTTTTTCTTCTTCTCCCTCCCTCTCCCCTCCCCCTCTTATTCCCCACCTTCTTCTTCAGAACTTAGTATTTAGTATTTTGCTAAAAACAGAGAATGTAGATTGTAGTAAAAAAAATTCAGGGGGCACAGACTGTGGTATCATTCTAACCACTGGCTTGTGCATTTAATACTACTCATTCAGGTTCCCTCCTCTTTCCCATGCTGTAAGACCTCTCTCTGCTGATTATATTGACATCTTACTTTTTCTAGGTTTTGCTTCTTTCTGCTCTGTGTCTTCGGCAGCCAAACTCAATGTGGGGATTTCTATGGAACCTGATATATTATTCAATCACCAGGTGAACAGTCTATCATTAAATATAATTTATCAGCGATTTTTTTTTCTTGCGGCTTGTGAGTCCATAAATGCTAGGAGAGAAAATTAATCTGACATTTTGGTATTTTTCATGCTTAACCCTTCACAACCCTATTTGGTAAGAATATGTTCTGAGATCCTGTAAGCATTTTGAATATTTCCTGTTTTTTAATCTATTGCCAACCATAACGACTGCTCATGACCCTTCTTTCATTAGTATTATGCTTTAAAGTTTGTGAAATATCGCATATATATATTTCTGCACTTCACAAAAGCCTTGAAGCAGACCATTCTCAGCAGCAGAAATTCTTTCTCAGGCATCGTGACATCTTTGTCCCTAAGTCTTCCATGGAATTCAAGTGCTAGTGGGTTGAGGAACCTTGGTTAAACTATCTTGCCTTTTTTTTTGGTCGTTTGAGCACAAAATGACCTTCAACTTTCCATTTAAATCCTGAAAGAAACGGGCAGAACACCACATTTCTTCATGGATGTAGTGATCAAAAATGGAAAGACCTGACTTTTCGCTCACTATCGTCCCTCAATACTCCCCTAAGAGGCCATGCTTTTGAGACATCTCTCTGATTTACAACTCTGCTTCCTGGGTTGTCTTCATTTGACATAGCTACTGGCTACTGCCATTTATGCTTTCTCTTCCCAGCCTGTCTCCTTGTCCCTTCCACATCATGAATTCTCTTGCTTTTACAGAAAGAACTTCTGCTCACCAGGTGGGTCTTTTGAGCTTTCACATCTCTTTTATTTATTTATTTTGACCCACAGGCTTACTCTATGTGCACTGTTGTCTGAATTGTCATGAATTTTGGATTCAATTCCAGAATGTCAAAGGCATGTTTTCAGCTGAACAAACCAAATGAAGTAAAAAGCTTCATCCCCCTTTTACTTTATTCTCATTACCCATCCCAGCAGGGAGGATGAGTAAAGAATGCATCCTCTAGATCCTGAAAGAATTTCTAATATTCATTCTTTCTCCATAAGATACAGAGCTTAATCCTTTCTTTAGACATTTTCTTTTTTTCTAAATAAACAGGGCCTAATTGGAAAAAGCTGAGAGAGCTAAGCAGCAAAGAATAGAAAACATTTACTGAGCTTGGAAGTGCATATTGAATACTGCAGGAAATTTGCATATGGATTACTTGGTGAAAAAATAGAAACATTCTCAGCCCATTAGTTACTGTGATGGACTCCCACTGACTAAAATCCAAGTACTTTTGCCTTGTTTTCTCCAACTGTTCTTTTCTGTAATCATTTCTTTTTAACTACAGGACAGCTATTCTGTTACTGCACTTTATACTAGGGAAAAAACAAAATAGGGAATGTAGCTGTGCCTAGAATATGAGCAAGCTACCTTTGATTTAACCCCAAGCTTTGGCGGAGATGTGCCTCTTTATCAGAGCGGGCTTCTCAGTCGTATTTTCAGCTCTACTGTTGTATTAAGTGACAATCCTCAGTTACAGCCCTTAGATCCCTCCTTGGTGCCTCAGTTTCTCCAAATGCAAAATAGAGGGAGTGTTTAGCAGCACTAATGGAGATGGAGGAAAAAGAATCAATGAATATTTATTAAAAGTAAATTGAGTCTTTGGAATATAAGATACCACAGAAATTCAAAGCATAATTAAGGTAGAACGAACAGATTAGTGTTAAATGTATGTGTGAAACACATTTCACATTTCATTCCAACAAAGACTGAATTTAATTTACTCCAAGTGAAGAGGAGGAAAAAGGGAAAAAAGTAGTATTGTGAATTAAGATTCTAAATTTGGATTTTGATATGTTGATTGGTGTACTACAAACGTAAAGCCACGTGTTGACTTTTTCAGCAAGTGTGTGTACGTGTATGTGTGTGATTTGGAGGTGGAGGGCATATACGTAATAAGCAAATCTAATTACCATTGGCAGTACTCCTCCAGTACATCAAGTACTAACAAAATAACTGTTATCAAAATAAAAGATATTTAGAACTACTTACCTTTAATCCACACACACAAAAAAATCATTAAACACGGATCAGTTCCTGGCATTGTGGTGTGAGGCAAATGTGTACAAAGTGACATTCAAGTATTGCCTACAGGAAACATCTTCATTATTGTGTTACAGTTTGAGAAAACAATCAAACTCAGTCACTTTATAAAAGAATCATTGAATATTAATAGATATGGTGTCAAAGATCAAAATATCAATATCCATCATCCTGTTTCCACAATGGCCTGGAAACTCCTGGAAAGAAAGATTTGTGCAGCGTCAATCATAGAAATGGAATGAAGTCCTAATAAAGAGGACTGTCTATGTTTTATAAACACCTAAGTGCTGCATATGCACTAATTTGTCCAAAGAACTAAACAAAGACAAATATTCTCAAAAGATTTTATAATAGGAAGGATATCCTATAGAAAATTCAAGTTCTTTTCCTTTTTCTTTTCCTGGTCAAATTCTCTTGACTCAAGTGAACCTTTCATTGGGATAATAAAGATATTGCTAAATTTCTTGGTGACATGCAGTTTACCAGAGAATACGTATAGTACAGACCTCAAGTCCCAAAGAAAACCAAGAAATAGTGATCCTTCATCTTCCTAATCAAACATCTGTGTGAATATCTAAACCAGGATATTGATTTTTGATCATTGAATAAATGATGACAGAGAGTAGCTTTACATTTGGATGATCTGACCTGATATTACCCATCAACCCCAGATTTTGTCATTTTCACTGAGCCATCTGGCAAGTTCCGGGCACTGTACTAGGTTCTGGAAACAGGGATGTACAAGACAAATGCAGAACTTGGGAGATAACCATTATGTGATGATTGCTGAAAATTTTATTTTATGGTAGATAAGTAAGGAATTATGCAGGAAAAACACAGTGTGCAAAGTAAGTGCAAATTGGGCGAGCCTGGTTGGGTCCAGAAGATCAGAGAGTGCCATGACATCCCCTGGGGGTGGTGCTGCCCTTTGGAGGCTTCTGATTCAAGTGGGCGCTGAGTGGGTGGATCCCAGACAGGCAGAAGAGCAGTGAGGGAGGTTACCATTTCTCAGTAGTAAGGCAGCTGAGTAAAGAAGGAAACCGATGCCATTCAGCTGACATTTTTCCCCTTAAATAAACATTTTTATTGGCCATATGATTTTATTTTTTGAGGTGCCAAAAGCTGACATGGTTTGCTCAAATTAGAAAAATAATAAACACCACAAGTCTAGAGAGCCTGCAAACAAGAGCTCTTAATAAGGTAGTGGTTCCAGATCTGCCTTGTTGATTGTCCTCCAAATCTTCTTGATCTGGGTGAACCTATGGCTAGGAAGCTTCCGGTTTTAACTTTGACCCTCACCGTGCTTTTCTTAAAGCGATCAGCAGTGTCCCCATCTATCTTCACTGCAATGGTCAGCCACACTTTAGCTGACCTCCAGTCGTCCAGAAGGGCCAGGGTTGTTTTTTCCATGCTTCTCTATCTCCTCTCTTTTCTTCTCTTTTTCCTGTTGAGGTTGCTGTTCCACCTCAGTCATTTTAAGTTTGAAGTTGATTTGCATATCTGAACTGCTAATTATACCAATTACTTGCAATGCTTTTGCGTTCTGAAAAGAAGTCTGAAACTGACCTCTTTCATTAAAGTCAAGGTCAGTTTGTCCTAAAATTTGGAGCCATAGAGTCTTTTTTTTCTTTCTTCCTTTTTTTTTTTTCTTATACGTATTTTTTTTAAAGGCTAGCTGCCAACAACTGTATTTTTCAGGTCCCAAACACTCATGTTTCTCGTCATGTTTTTCTGTAGTCCAGCATACATTCTTTAACTAAATACTACCCTTGAAAGATCAAAGGAAGTACTCCCTGCTTTCATTTTGTTCTTGGCTGTAGCTCATGGATGTCTTTTTTTTTTTTTTCTTAATTTACCAAAGGCTTTCTTTCCTTCAGAAGAAAAAGAAATGGCTCTGTGGATTATAAAGAGATCATTAGCGTTTACTAATACAGTCTGTTCTTAAGTTGCTTTACCACCACATCTTTTCAGTATTGTTTACTGAGCAGCTGAAATAATTGGGCTTTGAATTTTTAGATTACTGTAAAGCAAGACCTATTGTCACTTATTGCCGGGTGTAATTGCACCATATATATTTAGTGAAGCTATTTATTCATCCCCCTGGTGGATAACTTTGTCAAAATGAGTTGAGATATTTCTGTGTGTGCAGTTGGAATCTAGAAAACATTTGCATTTCATATAGCACTTAGAAATTACAGAGGGCTTCACAAGTATTTTTTTCTCCTGAGGGTCTCTTCCTTAAGTTCTACTCATCTTTTATTATTCTCCATTGTTTGTTGGAACAAGCACTGTTTTATGAATATACAGTTATTCTGAGTGGATTTTAAACCCTAGAAACATAGTTTCAAAAAGAGAAAGGAAGAAAGGAAGGCAGGAAGGAAGGAAAAGAAAACATTTAAAAATAAGCAACTTGCATTTTAATATGTAAGAACTCATTTGTCAATTATTTAACACATCTGCATTAGGAGCTGACTGTGCATACTAGTACGTGATGAAAAAGACCATCCTGGTCCCTGTCTTAAAGGAGCTCACATTCCTTGAGGATGTTATAAGAGCATATATGTGGGAGACTAAACCTAAGCTTGGGGACAGAGAATGCTTTCCTGAAAAAGGGATATTTCAGCTAAGCTTTAAAAGATGAGTAGGATTTAACCAGGCAAGTAAAAAGAAAACATTTTTCCACTCAAAGGAAATGGCATGTGCAAATGCCCTGAGGTGAGAAAGGGCATGGCATCTTTGAGGAACTGAAAGATCAGTGCGACTGCAGCTGAGGGAGTGAAATGGAAGGAAGGTGAGGTGAGGGGGAAGTTGAAGAGTAGTCAGGAGCCCAATCAAGCAAGATCCTATAAACCATAACTAAGCTTTGGTCTTTATCCAAAAGCCAGTGGAAAACCTTTGTAGAATTTGACCTAGGAGAATGACATGGTCACATTTCTAGTTTTCAAAAGGTAACTCTGGCAGCATGTGGAGACTATGATGGTGGATGAAGGCAAGTGTAGATGGTGGAAATCTGTTAGGAGATTATTAAAGTAAATCAGCTAGGAGAGGAAGGTGGCTTAGACTAGGGGACGTCAAATGTTTATAGAGGGAAGTAGACATGTTTGAGAGATATTTTTGAGGACTTGGAGAATAGAAATGGTTGTGGGGAGAGGGAGATGTTAAGGATTCCTCCCAGACTCTGGGCCTATACTGCTGGATAAATAGAGAGCAGGGAGTGAAGACTATGATTTAGGGAAAAAGTTGTTGTTAAGTGTTGGAATATTTATTTTGAGGTGTCTGTGAACTATCAGTATAGAGATAGTGAATAAGCAGTAGGGCCTGGAGCTCAGAGAAGTCTAGGCCAAGTTTAACAAACAATAGCGGTGTGCCTTCTGATGTGATACAGATTGGATTATTATATCCAACAAAGAAAAATAGTAAAATGAACTGTTTGCCCTTTCTTAGAGTATTTTGCTTCAAATGGAATTAGAAGTGCTACAACAAATATTTAGGCAAATATTCAGTCAATTAACCATGTTTCAAGACAAAAGCCATTTATTGAGCACCTAATACATATTAGGCACCTATTAGATTATGGGAACTTCTAAGACATCTTTCTTTTCTCCATAGGTAAAATTACTTTGAAGGAAGGCTTAACCAACTATGCATCTAAGAAATACCAAGTTCTGTCACCACTGATAAATTGGTAGTAAGTTTAGGGATGCCTTCATTTGATGAAATGAGTAAGGGTTCATACTATAAGGTATTTCATTGGCTGAATATGCAGGCTTGTGGTCTTTCTAGAATACTCAAGTTAACTATTTCATGTCGGGTCTCACTTTGCATCTATGTCTAAGCATCCCAAGCATCTGAGTGGCTTACAAATGCATACCATTTTTTTTTTTTTAATTTGAGAATTACAGTTAGTAAAAATGAAGATTATGCCAAGAACATAGGCTCACAGTAGTCATTAATGACTTCACTCTCTGTTCACACTTTGGAGAGAATTATTGGTATAATTTAGGATAGTTGACCCTATTGTGAATTTAAACTACTATTTTTAACTTTGTGAAGAAAAAAAAAGAAGTACATTTGGATTCCTTCCAGGACACCTTTCTTTCTTTATCTCTTTGAACTCTTTAGAAGTAATATCCTCTTGGGGTTGCATGGATGAAATACTTGGTTAAATAACTGAGCCAGAAAGCCTTGATTCTAATTGTAGCTCTGCCACTTACTAGCTGTGTGACTTTGGCAAGTCGCTTAATCCCTTCACTTGTAAAATGAGGATAATAATACTAGATAATTCGAATGCATAAAAGATGCTGATACTGGTGGCTAACTTCTATTGAGAATTTACTGTGTGCTAAGTACTTTCATGTCAGGATTGTTGGTTCTATAAGATGGCCAAGGAGATAAAATAAAAGAAGAAACATATCTTAGAAACAACACATTTTATTCATTTTTTATTTCTTTGGAGAATAAGAAATAGTTTAAATTAAAAAGTCAACTACTCCAAATAATAGACTAAAATTCTCTTCAAATTAAAACATCTGAGATGATCCATATCCACTCCAAACTTGACCCTTGTAGGTAGAATTATGTAGACCTACCATTCTTGTGATAAATGGAATCAAGTTCCAAAGAAAGGGGTAGATGTTCCGTTAAGTAGAATAGCCAAGGGGATTGAGTTTACAATTCTTAGATATTTTCTAATAATTATAGCGATCAAACTCAATGCATGTATACAATGATTGAGTTTCCTGTTGGTTCAAAACCTAAAAGGTCATAATGGGAAAGGGTTAATGGATTTAATGACAGTTTCTTGTTCATGGGTGAACCATGGGCACATAGAAGGAAGGGGCAAAATATGAGAGTGATTCCCTCAACAACCAGGAAGGAAGGGCTCAGAGATAGGATAGGGAATTTAAAATTCCCTAGAACAGGGGAAGAGAAGAGCAAGTGAAAGAAATGGAAAGTTTTCTGAGCATGTGCTATGTGCCCATCAGGCATGTGATGGGAGAGCCATGCAGAGAAGCTCAGCTGTGAAGGAAAGAAAACTGAAAGGGATGCCTTTTGGAAGTAAGTGCATACGTGGTTTTGATGAACCAGTGTGGGTTGTCCCAAAAGATTGTCAGTCCTAGGACTGTGGAGCTGCCGGGAGGCATCACTCGGAGTTCACACCTTTGTTATGGCCGCCAGGGCTAATGTGGGGTTTGAGTTCCATTATTTTCATATCTGCTTCTTTTTTTAAGCAGCCAGTCTCAGATGACTTTTAGCAAGTACAGAATTTATATTTAAGCAATGCATAATGAAAATCGATGACTTTTTGTTGAGAAAAGCACAGTGTCAGGAAAATATCCCAGCCACTCTACTCCTGTCACAGTGGTAGAAATTTTACATTTAAAAGCGAAAAGGCTTAAGATATAATTTTTTAATCCCATCTTTCCTGCCTACTTGCATCTTTTCCAAAGCTTGTCAGGGCCAGATCTGAAATAGTAAGAGCCATTAAAAATTTGGCATCTCGCACTCTGTTTTTTTGGAATAAACTCAGTGTGGGCCAATTTATGGTAAATTATTCTCTTCGTGTGTGAATTTCCTTTTCTCTCTTGGCAAATTCATGCTTGCCTCTACACCCCTGCACATAGATCTTGAACACATATATTTATTACAGACTCTGTGTGGGATATGTGTGCAAGTGTTAAACTGTTTGCCCATGGCTGTACCCACAAGTGCATACGCACATATTTGCACCTATGTGCCTATATGATAGTAAATTGACTTAAACAGTTTGTCTTGGAGGTTTGTGTTGCAGTATGTATGTTAGCATACATTCTGTTGCAACCCGCAAACAGTTTCTCCGTCAAGATATGACAGAATTCAGCAATCATTCTGGGAAACACCATAGTAGATAAATATATTGCTTAGTTCTGTTAAACCAAGTATGCCAATTCTTAATAAAACTGAAGGCAAGCAGTGGCATTTCTCATCTTCGCAGTCAAAAACAGTCACAGGATAGCCAGTCACTGACAATGGGAGAGAAGGAGCCAAGGCCTTGCTACAGCCCCCTGTACTCTGAACACACAAAGCTCTGGAGCTACGCATGACTATCATTTGGGGTCGTAGTGTCTGTCTCGCATTTAGAGAGGTTGGTTATAGGATGGGCAGAGGCATGGCATCATGGGAAATTGTTTGACCTGGACTTTGAGGATATTTGACTCAGGGCAATTAAGGGCAAAATCCAAAAGATCTCTTTTCTTTGCATTAGATGCTCTGATGAGAGGCTCTTTCCTGGCATATTTGAGAGAATATGAGCTCAGCTTTTAAAGGGCAATTTAAAACAGTTTATTTTCCTTTATGTATGGAGAAGGCACACATTTATTTGCCTTGAATTATTGCTAATGATATGTTCCCAATGGGTCTGTGTATGTTCAGCTCAAGTTTAGAAAAGGGTGTGGTAGGAAAACAGTTTACTCACTTCACCAGCATTGCTGCAAATTTTTCAGAACATCAATAAAGAAAATAATGCATCTCATATACACACACACAAATATAAACATGTTGTTATTAATATTGTTTCCTCACATAGTTATATTTAAAATAATTAAATACATTTTACAGTAGTTATATAGAACATTGAAATCCAGCAAAACCCATAAATGCATTTTATAGCTTTTGCAATGTTGACCATTTGATGTCATCATGAACAGTAACTGGCCCTACCTAATTAAAAGGCTTTAATGAGCTTACTACACAAGGAAGTCTAGGAAATCAGTATGCTTTTATTATTATTATTTTTTTTTACAAAGAGTTCATTATGTCTATTTTGTTTAGCATTTATTTAGTAAATTATCTATGGTCACTTGAGTATATGCCAAGCACTATATCCAGTATTAGCAATAAAAAGATTAATAAGACTCAGTCCCTTGTCCTCATAAAGCTCACAGCCTAGTAGTGGGTGGAGACAAACAATCCAATTAGTGTAACTCCATGTATTAGGGGGGCAGTGGGCAAAGGGTGGTGGATATGTGAGGAGTGATCCATTGTGGTTTGGTGAAAGCATAAAGGAAGGCGTCACAGAGGAGGTGACACCAAGCTAAAGGATCAGTAAAATGTCATCAGCCACAGAGAGTAGCACATGTGGAGGCACAGGGGCAAAAAGGAGCATGCTCCTTTATTAAGGAGCAGCCTATGGATTGCCCTGGAGCCTGGGTAGAAGGGGTGGGAGAACAGAGAGGAGGAGACAGGTCTGACTGCATATATGCTAAGCCCTTCTATGACCTGTAGTCAGTTTCTCTCTGTCTCTCTGTCTCTGTCTCTCTCTCTCTCTCTCTCTGTTTTTCTACTTCTTTCATTGTGCTTATTTAGTTCTCTTTTCTTCCCTGTCTTCTTGAGAGACCTTTTAGAGAAATCGACTTTTAGAGAATGTTTCTGACATTTTTTTTAAATGTCAAAAATAATGCCTAATGTCCACAAAATGATTCCTACATTTTCTCTCGTTTCCTCACCTTTATTATAAAGAAAATAGTTTGGAGGTGTTAGAGCAGGCTGGGTCAGACTCCCAATTTATTCTGGGTATATGTCTCCTGGCATGTTCTATTAATGCAGGAAAGGTAGATTTGAGCCTAATGTTTCTTTTGTGTCATCCACAGAGCCTAATAAAATGCTGAATGTGGAAGAAACTCAATACCTAGTATATGGACTGGTACTTAAAGAGTTTGAAAAATTGTTTTATTTAATACAGAGTAGCAAAACATCTGAAAGTTGCTTTTATATGTATGCTTATATATACCTCTAGAAGCATTGTGCTTGTATAGATATATGTATATGGAACTATATCTGGCTATGTGGTGGTCAGAAACACAGGAACATAGAAAATTAAATAATTTGATTGCTTTTAGATATATTTATGCAGGGCCAATTACTAGCCTTAAATATATTTGCTCTACTGGCACATAATCAAAGTGCATTTATAGAGGTCTGACTGCGAACCTCTGACGTATACATGCTCTAGTAGATATATATTTGCAGTTGCATGAAATCAATGCTAATAAACAGCAACAACAAAAAAATCAGGCAACAAACTTATTATGTTTAAACAATTCCAGACAACTAGCATTTTTTTATATGTACCCACTCATAGAACTAATTATTTGCTTGAAATTGTAGTTTTCTGGCATTGTACTGATATAACATGAACAATATATGATACCTTATATTTGTTGAATAACTGGAGAGGGCCATATGATATGTCTTAAATATCAGTGTTGCGCTGTGAATTAATTTTCCCAGTTGTGAATATAATGCCCATGATGAAGTTCCATTTGTCCTCAGCCCCTTTCAATTGTTATAAAACAGACACTTCATAATTTCCATAAAAATTTAATATGGTTTGCTGGCACAGAAATCACATATTTCTCTCTACATTGTCATGTGGCTTCTTGAAAACATTTTTTTCAATTTTTGTTTTTTAAGTTCACCCTCGTTTATTTTGTCACCTCATTTAGAGTACCCTTATAAGGAACAACTGCTACCCATGACCTAAAATGTTAAAAAGTAACAAATTGCCTTAAACCAGTAAGAAACACATATATACCGCCCATTTATGTAACCTTTGTTTTATACAGATTTTTAAATCAAAAACAAGAAGCATAACAAGCCAGGAAGTTGTGTTTATGAGCTAGTTAATAGATTCATTTTGTACACCAAAATAATAAGGAGAAACATAGTAACTGGGATCTCTTTATTATGGTTTAGGAAAACATTACTGAAAGCGTTTTATATTAATTCTACAAAATTTTTAATAGTTCCAGAAAATCTGGATAAATGAGTACTGTAGGCCACTACAGAATGCCAGATGAGTGGCATGCACTGAAGTGGTTGACTCATTGAAAGCAAAGTGTCATAGTCTCTTCTCCCTCCAGCTACCCAAACCAAGGGCAGGTAAACTCTGAAGGCTGTCATAGGAAATGCAAATGGAAATCTATTTAGATACTTGGAACCTTTAGAATATCAGTCTGGGTTTCACTGATTTCCCTGAAGTTAAGAGAACTCTCAAGTTAACCAGGGGTAATCCTGCCACAACTTTAAATATGTTTTAAGTAATTTTCCAATGAGGCCACTATTCTTCTGTGTAGAACCTTTGAAAAATTATAAAATCAGATATTACTTTTTAGCAACCAAAAGGAAACATCGAAACTCTTTCTCTGTGGGTATGTTGTTTTGTTATGGACAAGAAGGTGATTAGGCTATAAACATGAGTAAAATCACAAAGCGAGAACACTCTGTGACATCTCCATCCTCAATGCAGAATTGTTTTCAATGAGATAGCAAGAGGAAAGTATTCCTTATTACTCAGGATAATGAATCCATGAACTAGATACTTTTTAAAAGCTTCAAAGCATTTGAATTATTTACTTTCTCTCCCTTTATGCAACACTTTCTACAAACTGATGGGGTAAATATTAAGATTTGCAGGAGCATCTAGTACTAATAAGGATGTACTGGGAACAGAAACCTACAGGGTGGCATGAGGCAAACCATATGTCCAAATGCGAGTGAGACCGAAGAAGAAATAAAATCGGATAACTCCAGTGTGCTTCTGTAGTCTTTTTGTTTTGATTCTTGTCCTCTTTTTTTCTGACTTTTCTTCTGCTTCCCCCTGCTCCTCACCTCAGATAACACTTTCTGTTATCTTCCCAACCTAAATTTTAAAATTAAATTTTACTCTTCCACACTTTTAAAGACAAAGCTACCACAGTTTGAGTTATCAAAAGCAAACCCTTTCTTTATTCTTTTATTTTTGCTTTGGTTCTTTTATTACTTCCTTTTTAAAATCTCATCAAACAGTATATTTTCAACCTGAGGGTAGCTTAATGATCCCTAAAACCTTATTTCTCAAAGTGTAATCTTTGAACATTTAACATTTAGAAGTATTGGAGATTGATTGTTAGAAATGCAAAGTCTCAGGCCCCAAGCCATACCTACTGAATCAAAATCTGCCTTTTAACAAGATACCAAGGTGACTTGTGAGCCTTTACAGCTGAGAAGCACTGTCCTAGAAGGAAGCTTCCAAATCTCAGCTGAATACATTAGTCAGATTCCTAACCTCTTCTCAAATATGTGAGGTGGCCCTTGGCCCTGAAGTGTTCCTTTGGCTCGCTCTCTCGTGCACTCTCTCTCTCTCTCTCTTGTGCGCTCTCTCTCTCTCTCTCTCTCTCTCTCTCTGTGTGTGTGTGTGTGTGTCACAGGAGAAGCAGTCTTTCATTTACACTTTTTGGAGGTATGTCCATGATTCAAGTGGACCTGAACTCTTGGGCTTATGGAAGTCACCTTGACTATATCCATGTCTTAGAAATCTTTTTCTGACCTTTCCACTAGTGCCGTTTATCTCTCTTGTCTTTGGGCTTTAAATAGAAGATGTAAACTAGCATATGCTGTACAGTGTATCATTGTATCAACCTTACTAATGGGATTAATCGATCTTGACTGATGAAATTGTAAAAGTATATAGGTTCAAGAATGGTAAACACTGAGCCTTAATTGAAATCAAATGTATATTTTTTAAAAGCATGTCCAGCATCTTAGACCCCTTTCTGTTTGGATTTTGTTGACTTTAGTGATGATGTAGAAACCTGATCTGGAAAGGTTTGCTGTTATTACTGCTTTGAATATGAACTTGTGCTTCTTTGCGCTCTAAGCAGCTGATTAGGGGAAGGAGTAATATTCTACTTGATTATTGGTTACACATATGGAATAAATCCTATTTTAATGGTGTCTAATGAGTCTTTCATTTTCAGATCCTTACACAAAAGCCTCTAATAGAAAGGGAAAGTAATATTTCAAAGGTCATTTTAATGCCACTTAATGTCAACAATCCATAATCAAGCCAATATATATAGATGGTGATTACAGTCCAGTGGTGATTCTTTAAATATGAAATAATCTCCTAAATTAGCAAAGTGGTGCAAACTAAGGTTCTCTGAGTTTGAGGCAACTTATTATACTTTTTAATTAAAGTTTGTTACTTGAAAACAGCCTCAGAGTTAAAAAGATTTCTCAGAGTGAGGCTTTATGCAATGCAGTGTTTTCAAATCTCATGAGATTTAAAATCCTGTCACTTATAGTTTCATGTTTTGTTCTTATATATGCCTGGAAAATGATAGCTCCTCCCCAGTGCTTTTTCTCAGTAGAGGAATGTAATGGGCACAAGAAATGTGGGACGTTTTGTTGGTCAAGAGGCCAGTGAGGGGACTTGTAGGCATACTACCTGTTTCAGAACCAGATATCTGCCTGGCAGCAGAATAGTCTGGAGTTGAAAGAATCTCTAGTACAAGATTGGCATTCTGAAATTGTGTCCCATTTGCTATGCGAGTGGAGATCACCCTGCCTTATCTTGGAATGGAGGTGTTCCTTTCCAGTCTAGGGCTGCTGCTGGTCCATATGACTCTTGTCCCAGTTAGAAATGGGAAATTATGAGAGAAGCTTTACTTCTGTCAGGAGATTTTCTTAAGAAAATCAACAATCATTTTAATATGAATGGCATTCTTGAACTCACTGGCATACTGTAGGATCAAATTCTCTAGAAGGGCTTGTTAACACTAAGATGTTAGGCCGCCAACCCCAAGGTTTTATTCTGTAAGTCTGAGGTGGGGCCAGAGTGTATTTCCCACACGTTCCCAGGACATGCTGATGTTGCTGGTCTCTGCACTACATTCTTTGAGAAGCACTGCTCAGGGTTTATCAGTATACGATCCGCCCAGACATACACACTGACCTTACTTCCATCTTCCCATGAGTAAAGTCTGAGTTTTATTCGTCTTGTTCCTCCCAATGCTTAACATCTAAATCTAGCGCCATTCTCATAGGGCTTACACAGTATTTGTTGGGAGGTGAGGGGGGAGGTGTGGGAATGCTATTTAGATTAAATTACTATTTTATACCAGACCCCTTTTCCACCATCACTCCCTCCCACATTATCACCCTGCATTTGTCTCTCTTTTGTGTTATATTTCTCCTACTTCTGCTATCCTGTTGGATTTTGAGTGTTGATCTGTCATCTTTCCATATAGGGCCTGTGTTTGTACAGGCAACCTTAGGCCTGATGCTCCAGTTGTGTGTTGCTGGGCCCTAGGTTCTTGGTTCCATTGCCAGTCCAGGTAGAAGAGGACCTGAGACTAGGATATTGGTCAGTTTTTGTGTAGGGGTTGGTTGGTGGCAGTGGTATGAGTGGTCAGGTGACTACTTGGACCTTAGATCTCAGGATGGACCTTATACTTTAGGAAACTCAGTGAGAAAGTGTTTGGCCAAACCAAGGAAATATTCTTCCTGTGGTTCTTGCTTCCCTAGGTTTAGATATTCATTTAAAAGAAAGACTCACTTATTAAAGATTTGGAAAACATGAAAAAATAATAAGGAAAAACAGCATCCATTTGCCCAAATATCCAAAGCAACCAGTTTTAGTGTATTTTATAACAACCTTTTGTAGTTCTACCTAAATGTTAATTTATTTTTAATGAGTGTGCATTTCATTAACCATATAAATCTAAGGATAAAATTGCCTAAAGGAGAGGAAATTCTTCTATTGAGTAACAGGATTATTCCCATAATGAATGATAATGATTCATTACAGAATTGTTTGCTTTCAAGTTTCATCCAGAGACCATTAGAGAAGTGGACAGCACCTCCTTTCTCTTGCAGAATTGTTAGTATGGCAAGTTCAGTCAGGTGTGGTGTCCTGCATCCACTTGGTAGGGTAGGTGTTAGCCGCTCCACCCTGAGCTGTTTATCAATTCTTCAGTGCCTGATTTTACTAGTTTTGAGTTCATAGTTTTTTTCAAGTAAATTTCTTAAACAAGAGTGAATGTGTGGAGTAGATTATGAGCCCCTGAGTACATGAAATTGCCTTTCTCTCTCTTGATTTTATTCATACAACTCAACCTTCCTCTTGCTTTTATTTGTACAACCCCTTCACTCTTAATCTTTTCCCTCCAAAATGCTATAATGCTAGTACAAGTACTACAACTAGTTTTGTCTTCTGGCCTTTCTTGTTACAGAGGAAACATCTGAGATCAAGGGATTTTCATGATTTTACAGATAATCTTTTTGCTGTCTATTTCAGTCTGAGCACTCATATTTTCCTACATCTTTGCTATTTAAAAATGGTCAGGATATTCTTTGATGTAGTCACTTTTCACTGACTTGCTTGGAATGTAGTAAGCCCCTTGCTTGATCTTTGATCATTGCTTCTGTTAACAGCAATAATAGCAATTAGTTAATTTTTAATTGAACATTTTACTGCATATTTATTTGGACATTTAACTAGAGAGACCTTGGGAATGCTAGTCTACATCCGGTTTGTGTCTGATGCAGATAACATTTTCAGTTAGTTCTAAGATATGTCCGGGATCCCTCTATTCACTCTGTGGTAGATCCAGGGGTCTTGTTAGTCCAGTACTCACAGGAACTTCATAAATCTATTTTCAAGTGTTCTCCACTTCTGTGTTGGTGCCAAAACAATGCAGCAGACTTCTCTCTTACCAAGATCTGGGGACTGTAGAAGGGAGTGGATGCCGGGGCCTTCCTAGGTTTGGGTATGCACCCCCGGAGCTGGCCTCAGGGTGTCCACCCTACAAAAGAGCCTTGCTAGGAACTAGGATACAGGCTTGATGTGTCCAAAACCACAAACTCATTTTAGACCTAAGTGTGGTGCACCAAGTGATTCCAAGTAAAATAAACTGAGCTCCAGGAGTTTGCTCAGAGTCGTCATTCAGAGAGAATCTTAAAAACAGAGGTATGGTTAGCAGAGGCTTCTTAGCTATGAATCAGGGGTTAACTTTGAGCCCCTTTATTCTCAAATTTGTGACCCACTTGAAAACCTGTGGAAATAAGCCGCTTCTCTTTCCCTCTAGCAACATAATATTATATTTTTCACTCTGTTGAAAAAGTAGTTGGCTTTGTCAGCCATCATCTCTGTTTGGGCTAAATTTATTTTCATGTGAAATAGAAATCAGGAAAACACCAAAATTATTTTAAGCAAAATATCAAAAATTGAAATAAACCAGCATATGTCTGTGAAACATGTATAACTCTCAATCAAAAATAAGTACAACGTTCATAAATTTCTTAAAATACTGAGGATGCAAAATTTGGACAATTTAAATGGAATTATAACATATTTGACTATTTTTTCTCCTTAGTTCATCCTTTACTTAAAAATGAAAATTCAAATAACCAAAACCTAGCCAGCTCTGTATCGTCCCTTCATAAACAATGTACTCCATCATCCATTATAATAAGCAAGAAAACCAAGGAATTTTATGAAATTTCTTATCGTAAGATTAAGTTATACCTGATAATTTTGAATGGAAACCATTTTGAATTTGTCTTCTTTATTTATATTCTGTCCTATTCACAACCCCACACACAATATATTCCTCTCTAAGAAGTAAGGTTTCTTAAATGCTTTAAAGATATTATGCTTTGTTCTGCTTAGCTGTTTCATATTTGTAAGTTTCTCTTGCAGTGAGAACTCAGATGGGGTTAAAACTATCAAAGTGACAAATATTCTAAGGCTTAGCACCAATGAGTTAAAAGATAAATGCCCATCTCACCTTTATGCTTCATATATAGGCTTTGTCTAATTCATTTTCTGTATTAGATTGTCATTTCAAGGATTGGAATCACTGAACAGCTTAATAGTAGTTGATAGTTTACCCACAGAAGACATAAAGTAAATATTACCATCAATAAATATTATTGATAAACCAACAAAACATTTCTTGAAATCTTTAGTCTTTCATTTTTAATTCTTCTGTTCTTGAACTAGGTGACAAAATTTCTTTAAAAAGTAAAAATAAATCAAACTATCACTTTTTTTGGAAAATGACTTAACATTAAATGAATTGTCTTTCAGTACCTTTTGAAAGCATGTTTGAAAATTTAATCTCATTAGGCTTGGCATCACCCTATATATTAACAAGGTCAGTCTATTGGGAGTTGAAAAACTGCTTAAAATATGGTTGAAGAACAACTTTATGATCATAATATTTCAGTGGATACATGCCCTTTTCATCTTGAACTCTTGATCTTCAATTCAACTTTTCATCTTGATCTTCAATTCACCTTTTTTCTCATACATAATTCTGATTTTTCTTGTTAGTTTATTAGTTGTAAAAAGTTTCTTCCTTCCTGGTTCTTTCAATTTAGACCAATTTGGAAATGGAAAAGTGTGCTAATTTTTTAATAAATCTTTAAGACACGCATTACTGTATTTTTATTAACTGAGCCAGATGGCTCACAGTGAATTTTCTCTGACATAAGTAATCACAGAAATCAGTTTGGGACCCAAATCTGGTATGGAAAGTGGCATGTGTATTCAGAGGAAAAATGCAGTTCACATAAACATATGGATATTTTTAGAAGTAATATTTGTTACTGTTTGGATTTCATTTTTTTGTTTTGTTTTGTTTTAGGCTAAGTACAAACTAAAAACTTTCTTTTTTCTGTCTCTCAGACTCAAGTATTCAAGTTCCTACTCAACAACCCCAAATTGTTTTCTTTTTGCAGTTTGAAGGTTGCAAGAAAGCCTTTTCAAGACTCGAAAATCTCAAGATTCACTTGCGGAGTCACACAGGCGAGAAGCCATATTTGTGCCAGCATCCAGGCTGTCAGAAGGCATTCAGTAACTCCAGTGACCGCGCCAAGCACCAGAGGACGCATCTGGACACTGTAAGAATGGCAGGAGTTTTCCAACTTCCAGCCTGAAGCCCTGGTGTAGGGAAGTACCCCTTTGATAGTGGGATAGTGAAGGTGTTTGCTTTATGGTCTGCAGCTTTTAAGGGCAATGCCAAGGGCAGGAGTAGAACCTGGTAGAGGGCCAGAGGGGCCCCGTTTGTCTCTTTCCTCCTTTTTCTGTAGTCATAAGTATCCTAAATATTACAACTGCCTGGGACAAAAGGGTTCTTTGGTTATCTTTGCATATAAAGAACTGTCATATAGTAGATTTTAGTACAGAGAATGACCACTACAGAGCGGGCATTAAAATAAGTATTCAAATATCAAGATATACTAAGATACATAATCTATACTATTGCTAGAAATAGGGAGCACTTTTTTCTCTTGCTCTGGTTCTTTTCTTCTTGACATAAAAATGTTGAGACTGGCATGGTTTTTAAGAGTGAATCTGGCCTTTCACTTTAGAAACCAGCTGGTATTTCCACTTTTAAGTGATCTAAAAAGAATCAGCAACTCTTTCCCAAGAGTTCAGTTTCATCATACTTTCTCTGTGTTCACAGCCACACACCTATTGACATAAATCCTATAAGAACAATTGATTTTCATTATTACCTTTTAACTCTCTTAATGCTACAACATTTTGTTCATTTGCTAATGCCTTTTCTATGACTCTTTTATTTTCTCAATTATGTTGATTGTCCTCTTTTGCATTTCTCAGGGTTTGATGCCATTTTCCTTACACAAGGCCAGGTAGACTATATATAATTTCACTTAACAAAGCCATCAGGATAAATGTATTATAACATCACAGATCTCTTACCCCACATTCTTGGAAATAATGTATTCATGACAGTACATTTTCAACATTAACATTCTGATGTCTATTATTAAACTACACCAGAATTTGAATTTTGAAAAGATACTGTTATTTCTACACACCCTCTCATACATATTTAAGATTCTTCTGATGTTATAGTTGACATATTTATTAAATTTTATATTAGTCTCTATTAGTCATATTGATGGAAGTCATTTTAGCTATATGTCATGTAACCTTTCTAAACAGAATTATCTCCCAATATACATAAACGTGATGGTTTACCAGAAAATATCTGAAATATAATTAGAGTAATATGGGCATAAGATGGACCTTTTCCGTGCTAGCCTAACTGAATTCAATGATTTTAGGATCAACAGAATAGAATATTAAATGAATAAGTTTGGTGAGTAGTAGTATTTTTTAAAGGTAGAAATAGGAAAGAGGAATAAATTATGTTAAAATGCCCTGTTTTGTATGTCTAAAATGGTCTTGGTAGAATCCAATAAATTTTTCAATTTGTCATTAAACTTATCATGGAAGAATGAACATTCATGAGACAAGATTGTCTTGAAAAATTGCTTCTGCTCTAACTAGTTATCTGTAGTTTGAAAGAACTATTGCGAAACTAAGTGTTATGGTTCTACAGTACCCTTTTTTGCTTGAGCTAATTTTAGCTAATCAAACTAAGAGCATTTTCTAAAATCATTTTGGAATTTTAAAAAATATATCCTTTTTTAAAACTTTTGAAGAAAGTTACTTAAGATAATAATTTTATGATTCAATTCAATGCAGTAGCTTTTTAAACCCTATTTTTATTTAAAAAAATAATTCTTTATGAAATCTTTTAAAAACATTGTTTTTCCTTTAAGATACAAACTAGCTCCTCTTTAAATTGTTATTGCATTTGATAAATTGGTCAGCTCTTTTAAAATCATATAGAAATTAAACATTTGTTTTAAAAAGCAAACTGTAGTTGCTTAAATAATTTATTATTTAAATTCAGGTGCTTCTTCCCTTTCATTAAGTACTCCTTATGCTAATGCTATTAGAATTTTGGATAAAATATCTTTCTTCAACTAAATGGATTCTTTACTAACAAGAAAATGGTTTTTTTTTCCATAACGATACTGAGTTCATAATTCTAACCTTGAACAGTTTTATTAATTCATTTTTATGAGCATCTTAATGTCTAAACAGTGGAAATAATTTTACAGTAAAAATATAAATAATGAAAAATGTAGTTTGATGAAGTATAGCATGCCATTTATAGCTTTGGTAATCTGAGGTAAAATGACCAGTACACCAGTACCACTTAGAGACCAACTTCTTACATTGCTATTTTGGCATACTGACCCCAGGAGGCTGATGGGAATGATGAATATTCAAGTTTTTTTCAAGAACATCTCAAAATTAAATACAAAAAGACATTACCCATTTCTTATCTTTCTAACCCAAATAATAGTGACAATAATAATAATAATAATAATAATAATAATAATGGCACCGGTTTATATAACATGTTTGTATAACATGTTTATATTCCCAAAGATTTTTTTTTTTTACTTGCAACATCTCTGTAATGTTCAAACATGAGCTTATGTAGTTATAACATGATTCCAATAAAGATATTGGCGTCACTCACCTAAAGCCAAGGCAGGATAAGGAAGACTAGGGCAAGAAAGTCGTGTGAACCCAGAAAAGATTTCCAGGTTAAAGAAAACATTTACTTAATGGAAAATCATTGGCAAGTGACTTCAGGCCATAATTGGCTCACCGTTTTGCAAAACTGAGATATAGTGAGAGCCTGGTTCATCTATTGTACATTGTTATATCCCTGATATGTACTCAGTGCCCAGCACATCGTGGAAGTGTAAGAGCTGTTGGGCGATTCAGTCAATCACTCAGTCACTCAGTGAACACACATGTCAGGTAATCAAACTTGGAATACAAATTGGGAGTGTTAAACTTAATTATGCATTCATAATTTTACCTTGTTCTTGAAGTCAAATATAATCCACATGTAAGTTGGGCAGTAAAATAAGGATGCACATGAAAATAGGAACAAAATATAAAGAGTAACAAAAAAAAGCTGATTTTTTTTTTTTTGTCAGTAGGAGAGCTGGTTTCTACAGCAAGAATCCCATTTTAGAGACAGAGTTTCAGTTCTCTTCCTTACATTTCACTTCGTGTAGACAGAGCTAGAATATCGTACCTGATGAGATACTAAGTAGATGACTATTAATACATCTTGTAAACACAATTGATCTGAGATTTTTTTTTCTTAGAATAAACAGAAGGTTTTGATTTATTGCAAACTTAAAAGACATACACTCAAACCCTTGCTATGATTTTTGTTATTATACTAGGAATAGGTGCTAAAATTTAAATTGGTATATAGTATATTCATTCATTCCTAATTAGTATAAACCAGTCAACAGGAATACAAAAATAAAAAAGATTCTAGATTCAGCCTTAGGCTCCACACATCACATCTCAGGAGCACATGGGGAATTGTGGTATCCAAAATTGGTGTTCTCAACACGTCCAGCCAAGGGCTTATTCACAAACCCAGGCTTAGCACCAGGACTCGTTTACAACTGATGACATTAATGTCTTTCTGGCTGATTTTTCATGTGTCTGTTGTTTGAAACCTACTGTCTCCTACTCACTACTTTCCACTAATTTTCCCTTTTAATTCTCTCCCTTTCTCTTTCTGAATCAGGTTTCTTCTGAAACATTCCGTTTTTTCTGGACTTTTCTACAGCTTATTTATACCTGAACTCTTAAAGAATATGTGTTTCCTAGTTTCTGACAGTACCAAAGGTTGTTTTCAGGGGAACATAACTGTAAGTATGGCTGGAGATACTTATTCATAATTTCCACGTTAAAAAAATGCCACAAGAGGTCTCCTATAGCAATCTCTTAAAAATTATCAAAGACAGGACATCTCTTTCTTTGTTTCTTGAAACTTTACTCGCCTTTTTGCTTTGATGCAAACTTACTGGGCTTTCTAATTAAAATGTCTGTGTATTACCCAGCATTTCACATCAGTCATTTGGTAATAGTTCATGCTCTGCAGTCAGTAGTCTTTGAGTAAATCTGCCCCTGTCACTTTTATGATTTAACCACAGCTTTTTCTTTCTTTTCTATTTAGAAACCGTATGCTTGTCAAATTCCAGGATGCACCAAACGCTACACAGACCCAAGTTCCCTAAGAAAGCATGTGAAGGCACATTCTTCCAAAGATCAACAAGCGAGGAAAAAGGTAATTTTAAAAGAGAAGTTATCCAGCCAGAAAAAAGCATATTTAAATTTTTCTGCAGTACTGGGAGCTTCTGCAGGGCATTGGAAATTCTTATACTCCTAAAGGTATAACATGTTTTAGACTCTTTGAGGAGAGAAGTCTTCCGTGAAATATAGGCATACCTCATTTTATTGCGCTTTGCTTTATTACACTTCCCAGATATAGTGTTTTTTATAAGACCCTCCACCAAAAAAAAGATTGACTCACTGAAGGCTTAGGTGATGATTAGCATTTTTTAGCAATAAAGTATTTTTAAACTAAGATGTGTACATTTTTTAGATATAATGCTATTGAACACTTAATAGACTACAGTATAGTATAGTGTAAACATAACTTTTATATGCGTTGGGAAACCAAAAAGTTCCTATAACTCACTTTATTGCAATATTCACTTTATTGCTGTGGTCTGGAACCTAACCTGCAATACCTCTGAGGTAAGCCTGGAATAGCAAGGCTATAGTTTGCATAGCTGATATAGCCAGATATGAATTTCTGGGAAGGGCTTGTATAATAAGGATCAGAGAAAATTAGCGTAAGTCACCTAAACTGGAAAGTAACAAAAGGCTTTTATGGAAATTAAGTCCAAATGACAAGTGACAAGAAAATTAAATTGGGGAGAAAACAGCACAATAGATACCCTTTTCATAGTATGTCTGTTGGCTAAAATCATTTTAGCTCTGATGAAGAAGGTAGGTAAATCTCTAGGATGAGCGAATGACTAAGTAGAGAAGCAATCCTCCTTTTAAGCTTAGAAAAAAACATGTTTCTTGATAGGTACTGTGCATGAAAATCTGAGAAAGGAATTGACCCTAAAATTACTTTGACGTCAATGAGGGATTAATACATCTTTCAAAGTTCATAGAAATCATTGTATCTCAAATTTGGAGCAAAAGTTAAAGATCAACCAGTCAACCCCCGTGTCTTGTTCTTCTAACCTCATAAGCTCTCCAGCGAGTGGCTGGTCATGCTGTGCTTCGACACCTTAAGGGGCAAGGAACTTACTGCCTTTCAAGGCATTTCCTAATAACTGAGTTTGTAAATTTTTGGACCAACATGTATCTTCTGACCATGGCAGAAAATATGTTGACCTGACCTTGGCTTTTTGAGTATTTCATTTGTCTTTAGATCGGTACCTGAGATTTAAGGGCTCTTAATAACAATTTAAGGGAAGTTTAAGACTCAACTTCTTTCAAGTGATTGAACTCCATGGTCATGGTTTTCAGGTCACCATGACTTTTTGCTAACTACAATCCTGCATTCTTTCATGGTTTATAGGGTTTTAACATGTTTATGTTTGGAAATGCTCTGTAGTCTTTTTGTTACTTGAGAGGTGTTAGCACAATGCCAATTGAGGGTTTGAATGTGGAAATAATTTGACCTCTTCCATGAGTTAGAAAAATGTCCAGTTAAAAGGATATTATAGATATTCTTAATTGTATACAAACACACTCTTGAAAGTCAATTGTTAAAATTATTTATTTTTCTCTTTAAATAGTTGTCTCTTTAATGAGGATCACAGTAAATTGATAACAGATTATCATTATCAATAGATAATATTATTAACAATAATAGATGTCTGTTTGATATAGATTGGATATAGAGTTGTATTTTAAAAGAGCAAAGTAATTGCTAAGTGAATTAATAATATAAATAAAGTTGTGAAGAGATGATTAATGTTCTTAAAATAACATATTGTCGTTGCATGCTGTTAACTGTGTTTAGCGGGACTGTTGCCTAACATTTTCATTGTTATCTGCGTGTATCTCATAAACTTGAGGTGATAAGTTGTGTTTGTTTAGAAAAGCTCTTGCTGGTAGTATTTTTCCCTAAATATGACCATTTTCCACCTCCAACTTTTCTCAAATGTGTGAGGTTTTACTGTAATGGCAAATCTATCATAAGAGTGGAGAGCACCTTCGTAGATGGTAACAATTGTCATAGATATGACAGCATATATGCCCATATCTAGACAAATATAAGCAACAAAATGATATTGAAAGTAAGTATGGAAACATAATGTACACTTTAAGGAATTGTTAATGGTTTCTGTTCAAACTTGGTATGTTTCAGTCTCTATATAAGAGTAATTTGATTTATGAAAGATTCTTGAAGCACTAATATAAAAAAGAAAATCAGACTTTGAAACTACAAAATATAAATTTATAGACAATTTGCAGACAACCTTCAATAGACAATCTAGATAACAAGGATATACTTTCAAGGAGCAGTATTATAATCTAATGTCAAATGTTACAGTATTCTCTTAATTTTATCTTACATAAAGTGAGGTGTTATTGCTCCAGTGATTTAGCTTTTGATGCTAACTCTGTTTTCTGCAAATGGTTGAATTGGATTTGGCTGACTTCCATTGCCTGGTCCTTAGTGACAAGTTTACTGTGTTTACTTTTTGAAATTTAACTTTTTTAACTTAAAGATTTTAAAAATCCTTTATGGATCTGTGATGGATTAATTTGTGGAAATTAAAATGATAAAGTTGTGCCATCCAGTAAAAAGAAGAAATGTCACTCCCAGGAGAAGCAGTGCTAATAAACCTGAAATCAGTCAATCTACATTTTCAAACCTTGTGCTGGTATACCAGTGTATAATATTTACGTGGTACAATGTTGTTACTAGACCTTGGAGAAATTCTAATTGCTGACTTACATCAGGGCTTGGTATTTCAAATATTTCCTGGCAGCAATAATAAAAAAAAAAAGTAAGAAACAATAAACCTTTTAAGGCAGAATTAAGATTATTTACGACTTTAATTAAAAATTGAAAACTGGCATCATTTCAAAAAAGCCTTTACAAAAATGTGAATTCATCAAAAATAACCATAAAAATTCCAAGGTGATAAAGGCATAGTGGAGTAATGGTCCCAGCCCTAGGGAATTGTTTCGTTGAAAAGAATAAAACCCCTTTCTGTCACACCCTGTTAGTCATGGACTCATTTAATATACCCTGCCTGCCTGCCTCTAATCCTTTTTTTAACCCCCCACCCCTAGACACTAAATGACATTATTTTGGTCTTAACATTGCCGGCTTTATGGGGCCCTACTCTGAAATCAGGGGCAGTGGCAAGGCACCTTCAATTGTAAGACAAATGTTTACTAGGAAGAGCAGAAATCTCCTAAGCAATATGCCCTGGCAATAGGCACGTAGCCCTTCCCACACCTGTTGCATCCTACTGAAAACCAAGAAGCTGAAATCTCAGCTAAATATTATTTAAGCTGTAAAAAGAAAGAAGAAAAAGAAGGGAGGAAAAACTTCTACTAAGAAATTGGGATAATTTGGCTCATTGCATGCAGAGAGTAACTTTTCTCTTTGTCTAATGTGTGCACACCCACACATCCCGTCAGCTGATGTACAGACTTCTTCCATCAAATGCACTTTGCAGATCTTGAGTCCATTAAATAGAGGGCTACACAGATAAATGGGTAGCGAAATACTCAAGTCACCAACTATGGTCTCCAGTGAGAATAGGCTCAAGCCTGTAGAGCAAAAGGCAGAATCTGTCCTTCAGTTCTGCCTGATAATGAGTGGTGAAATAAGAGAAAATTAAGGCAATAAGACACTTTAAATTTTCCTCAAGGCTGTGAGCTTTATCAGAATTTTTCATTTTCACCTTGGAAGTACCATAAGCAGGGGGATTTCCTTCAACTCTGGCCTGTTATCAAAATGGATTTTTTAAAAGTGAATGCAAAGAACACTGGGCCAAAAGTTAGAGATGACGTGAATCTTTCATCCATTTCACACTTCCTCAAAGATTCCCAACTTTGGGTGTGATTTGTCAAATGTTTGTTAAACATTCACCTTTGACCCACCATGGTAGATGACTTTCACTTTTGTGACCTCAACACAAGCTGTTATAAACCAAGCACAGCTTTTGAAATGTGTGTGAATGTAACATATATTTATTTTTCCTGCTTAGAGAACAGCTCTGTGTAGCTTTATGGCTAAAATAGAGCAGCTTATTTAATGAAACTCTCTTCATGTAGAACTGGCAATTCTTTGGAATCTGTTCAGAGCCATATATACAGAAAACTATAAACAATTTCATTAAGTATCACATGGGTCGACCTTGCTTTGTGCAGTTGTTGGAATCTTAAAAAGTAATATGAAAATACATATTTTCACCTAAATGGATGCATGTATTAGGAGAGCAAGTAAGGCTCACTTTTCTGTCAGTTGTTTTCTGTTGTCATCTACATGGTAGAAAGCGTGCACAAGTGTGGTACATAATTGAAGCCCCTTCCCCAATTTTGACAGTCTCCTTCCTTTCTTCCTTCTCTGCTCAGGAATAAACTAAAAAAAAAAAGAAAAGAAAAGAAAAAATCACTCCTACTCTTAATGGAATTTCAATAATAAGCACATATCATGGACATATCATTTCAAGATGAGCTAGCTCCTCTTCCTTCTTCTCACGTTTAAGGAATCATATTGGAGTTCGAGGAAGAGTGGTGCCATTACAGGAATGCCATTAAAACAACACTAATATGTTTGTTTTTGTTAAATGAGTCACCTACTAACTTCTGTACTTGTTAACAGTTGGTAATTATTTACATCACACTTTCAAATAATGGTACCTGCCTGAATGTTTTCATGCCTCAGGTAAGAGTAACTGATTTCATGAAAGTCTCTGGGTATGCTTTTGTAAAACAAATATTTTTGGTTCAAAATATTATGCTAACTAATAATTAAATTTAAATGAAAAAAGTAAGTCAGGTTAACTTGAGGCCTATAGTACCAATTTGGAGTTTAAACCAGTTGTCTGGAGGCTTCTATTTTAAGCAGATCCAATATAAAACCAGCTATGCTTTCGAGAGCATTTTGATGCTACATGGTGATTGGAGTTATTAAAAAGGAAAGTTGTCCAGAGAATAGTAAGTTAGAAAAATCTTGTGTTCCTTCCTGGAGTGATCAGATAAGCTGTCTTCAGCCTTACAAATATAGAAAAAGAAATACTAGCATCTCTGGGCCTATTAGCCCAGTGTCTTTTTTTAGCTTTTAAAGCAGTGTTTCCCAAAGTGTATTCTTTGGAACACATTCCACAGGATGTTATTAGATATTACCTTTTTAAAAGGTTATGTTGTCATATAAATTTGGGAAATGCTGAATTAAATAATATTTAATGGATTCTATCATGTAAGAATTCTTACAGCCTTGGATATACCAATATTCCAGAGGGAAGATAACATTAAACATTGCTCAAAATTACTGACCGACAAAACAATCTTCTTTTTCCTCTAGAGCATCTCATCAAACTACTCTTCTAGCAATTGGAGAAATACAGTCTCAAGTAATTTCACTTATTTTATTGAACAAGTATATATTACACACCTATATTGTGTGTCAGGCACTGGATTAGACCCATAGATGCAAGTGCGTATAAAGTAGACATGTTCTTTGTCCTCATAAAGCCATGTTATCTTAGTGAAATCCAAGAGCAATAAAAAGGTAAACAGAAAATAAGTAATATAAATGCGAGCAAGGAAACAGAGTTGATATGGAGAGTATAGAGTGGGACCTATTGAGGTGAGATGGTCAGGAACACATTCAAATGACCACTGTAGAAATGAGAAAAATGTATCAGCTGCAAAATTTTTAAAGCACTGCTTAAGTCAAAACCGTACCTTTCTATTTGAGCTTTATTTGAAGAACCTGGTGCTACCAAGAGCACAGCAATAGATGTCAGGATCATCTTAGCTTGTTATAATCTCACTTTTCTGCAGCCTGTCTTCAATCAGAGGGATTGGATGCTAGAGAGTGAAGTGCATGGCTTACCTCTCCCAACTAAGAAAACAACTCAGCTGGTCAGCATTTGTGGTTCACAGGTGAGGCCCTGTACCAGCTCTGAGGATTTAGAAACACGTAAGACCTGAACCTTCCCTCCTGAAGATTTCATTCCAAAAAGAGACACATGGAGACACTTGTTTTCAATGAAGTAGGAGAAATGCTCTGATAAATTTTCACAGAGAATGCTTCTGAAACATAGTATCTGGGAGCTCCTTTGCAAATGATAAAGATTCTTAAGGAGTGAAGTCTTAGATTCTATTATTTGGAAGCAAGGGGGAGATCTATGGGTATTTATATTGTTCTCAATTACATTATAATACTTTGTTTTGCATGGTAAAGTAGTTTTACTTATATTTCCCCTGGAAATTCTTAATTGGGACAAAAAATAGGAGTGTTTAGCACAGCTCCGGCCAACTGTGTAAGGAACGAGGATCCTATGACAGGTACTTTAATGAGCAATTCAGGCTGTACAGTGCCTAGCATGGCTACCTTATGGAAATAGGTCCTAGATAATTGCTTTTTTGATTGATTGACTGACAGAAGCCTCCTAAGCTTCTTATTCCCATTCTTTTATTAGATTTTGTGGATTCTTGATGAGGGTGATTTGGAAAAAAAAAGCATTTAGCTCAGACTCTCTGCTGCCTAAATATAATGTCCTAAAATATCATGACATAGTTCATCATTGTCCTTATCAGGTGTCTGCTCTTCATCTCCACTTCTAAAATGTTCTATCTCTTGTGCATATACTGCTCCCTCTGCTAGCTCTCTGTTGTCTCTCTTTCAGCTGCAGTTGAATTTTGTCTTTGATATCTGTGGGCAATATTTTCCCATTTGTTTGTATCTTGGCTCTCTGAGCTGTGAAGATTTATTTTCAGGGTGACTTCACACACGGGCTTGGATAAGCCTAATGTAAAAACTTTTCATGGTGGATACTGGGCAGGTGGCTGTGTCTTAGAGTAGTGTTTGAATTGGCCATCAGGAGGTATGGGCTTCTTTTAAACAGTGCCATGTATTGCTTCGTGACTTAGCTTAAGTTACATTCCCCTGATTTTTCCATTTCCCCATCTTCACAGCTAGCTTGAAAGGCAGACATGAGGCCTCAGAGGTAAAAGGGTAGCTATTTCAGTAGAAAGCATTGTTATCATCACATACCTGCAAACCAGGACAGTGTATTGTGACGGAGAACAGAACAACAGTGTCCTTGGAAATAGTTTCCTCCCAGAGAACCGAATATTCTTGTAGGTGGGGTCATCTTTTAATTAATTACTATAGCCGGTCTTTCTGAGTCATGTGGATTCTCAATGGTAGTGCAAACACACACACACACACACACACACACACACATATATAAATGAGGGAAAGGAAACTGAAATCCAAACCAGAGGGAATTAAAATCAAATTTGAACAGTGATATTTGGTTTTATTCAGGGATCGTTAACTTGGGGTCCATAGACCATTTTGGGGGAGTGTTCCATGGATGGATGGGTTTTAGGAATCACATGAAATCCCAGAAATTTTGTGCAAAATGTGTTTTTGTAGGGAGAGACTCCATAGATTTCACTGACTCCCTAAAATTAAGACACTGGTAACAAAACAACCCACAAAGAGACACAAAGGAAATTCTGGGAGGTTGTAAATATGTCAGTAACCTTGATTGTGGTGATGGCAATATCACAGATATTTACACATGTCCAAACTCATTGTACATGCTAAAAATATAGAGTTTTTTGTATATCAATTATACTTCAGAAAAGCTGTTTAAAAACAAACAAACATAAAGACCATCTGAGCCAAAATCATTGCATGATTCCTAGTGACTGTTTTACCTTAGTTATAATACTCAGAAAGACTTTGCCCATCTAAGAAGAATCTATGCTTCCCATGCCCTGGGGAATTTACTCCTACTTACCCAACATTTACTCTGAGTCTATTATTTTGCTAAGGTCTTGGGTGTACACAAATGTAAGATACGCTCTTTTCCCTCGAGACAGCCAGAGACGTTAAAGCTGGATTTTGACAAGGGGTAGGCTGGTTGTATAGAGGTGAATTAAAGTGTGGAGTGGAGATAGACTAGAGGCAGTTGTACCAATTAGGACAGTATACACTTTTACAAGATTTAATGGATATCCGGACAAGGTTAGTGGCATTTGGGTTGAACATGAATGGATAGGGAGTAGTGATGGATTAAATGCCAGGAATAAGGGGAAGGGAAGATTCAAGATGGTTCCAGAGTTCCTAGCATCCAGAATTGAGTAAGCTGTCTACAAGTGGAATTTCTTCTTCCTCAGAGAAATCTCAAGTCTACTTTTAACATCTGCAATTAATTGTAGATGCTAATCACATCTGAAAAAAATACTTTCACAGTAATACCTAGATTAATGTTTTATTGCATAACTGGGGACTAGAGACCAGCCAAGTGGACACATAAAACTGACTATCACACCCATAAACTAAAATCCATTTTGTTAAAATTTAACCGAGGTTACTTTATTTGAAGGTGACACTAGCCAAATGAAAATGGGGTGTGGTGAACCTCAAAGTATAATTTATATTGGTGCAAATTGATTATTCCCTGGGAAAACAGAAGGAAATTAATAATTGGATATACCTGGTTCCACTTCCTTTCATTATACCATTGACAGCTCAAAGCAAATTTATTCATTCCATTTAAAGAGACTCTTCTAAGAGAGTAAAAGAAGCTTATACTCCAAGTAAATAAATGGATACTTTTTAAAGCATATTTTGCATTATATATCAGAGAATTTACAGAATCATACAAGTTTATCACAATGTTAACTTGTAAATCTGTCATTTTTGTTAAGTTTATATCATATATTTAATACAGTGTGTTTATATCATATTAAATGAAATAATGACAGTAAAACACTTAGCATGATGCCTGACACATTATACATGCCTAGTAAAGGTTAGCTATTACTCCTAGAATTATATCGTGTCATCTGTTGTTTCTAAGAAAGAAGACAAGTGGTTGTTAAAATTTTAGTAAGTTGAATTTCTCTACTCCAGATTTCTCCATTAATTTATTTTTATCTCAAAATTATTTTAGCTGTTTAAAAATAATGGAAACTAAGATTATAGCATAATTGAGTTGTTTATATATCCGCTTTGTTTTTTTCTTCATGCAAGAAACACATTTGTAGTCATGTTTATATATTTTAAAATCTCAACCAGACAAGTTGACCATCCTAATGCCTATTTTCATGTGGGGAATCTATGTCTTTGGATTGGAAATCCCTGCCATTTGTCAGTTCTCTGTAAATATTCTTTTGTGAATGGGAGATGGATGGGTATAGATGTAATGCTGAAGAGTTTTACTCTTATGCCCATTTCAGACCTTGGTTGTTTTCCTTATTTTGCCCTTTTTTCCCCCAAAATTGACAAGATCTTTCATTATTTCCTCATTATAATTGTTTGCTATTTTATTTCATCTTGTGTGAGTTATCTGGTCATTTCTTCTGCATATGGACTTCTGTCATGGACCTGGATTCAAATCCCTACATCACTAGTTTTAATAATATAACCTTGAGTGAGCGACTTAACATCTCTGAACTTTAGGCTCTCATTTGTGAAGTTTGGATAGTAACAGCAATCCCATAGGTTCATTGTAGCTGCTAGTGAGAAGACACTTGTACAGTGCTTAATGTAGTCCTGTACCAGACAGAGCTCAGTCCTTGGAAAGGAGGTAGCTTATGGCCACAGGTGTGGGAGTTATTAGAAGGTGTTACAATACAAGGAAGATGGCTTGCTGTGCTCCATTTCTGCTGAAGAAACTGGTTTAAGAGAGGTGAAAGTCAGATAATAGCTAGAATTTTCTAAGGGAAGAAGAGGTTTTTCCTGCCTGAGCTAGTTTAGTTGAATTCTTGCTTGAGCAGGTAGAGGAACTTGACAAATAGATCTTTGAGCTTCTACAAGGCTCCACTTGAGTTGTTTATCAAATGGAAACCAATCTCTGTGATTCAGATACTTTAGTAGGGATCATGGTAATAGTGACAAAAATGGGGTCTTATTTTCCCTACATGCTTTAACATTTCAGAGCCATTTTGTATACATGATCTTATTTTTCTTCTTTTGGCCATTAGAGTCAGGATGAATTTTTTATTACTACTTCTACTCTCTTAATTTGTTTTTGAGGAATGAGAAAGTTCAGAAGTGGAAAAGGAGCCAAGTATGATGCCAAAAGGTGGTATGCTGTCTTTCTACAAGCCAAAAGGCCTAACAGAACGTGAGCCAGAATTAGTTAATACTGCTTAATGCATAGCCGTTCTTTAAGTCTTGCCATACTGTTTGCAATCTTGGCCTTCCACAAAATATTTTGGCAAAATATTATTCTCCCACTCGGCAATCCAGAGCCCTCTTTATAAACTCTAGTGAGCTATCATGTGACATCTTAACTCACTATTTCCCTTGTTTGTTGAATATGGACTAACTCTTGAGTTAACTATTAAAATGTGACTACAAATAGTTGCTGCCTCAGTGGGGCTGTTCTTTTAACTGCAATAGAAAGATGTTTTTCTGAGTAGCTTTATGGGATGGGTGCTTGCTGTACTGCCACTACATGGGGCCAGCTGTGTGCACAGCTGTAGTCCATCAGAATTATGAAAGTCCTTAAATGTAACCTTATCCTCCCTGCAGACCAGTATGGGGAATCACATTTAGAAAGTCCCAAAAGATATTCATAAGCCTCTTTGTGAAATCTTAAGCTTTATGACTTTTAAGACAATCTCTCTCTCTCTCTTTTTTTTTTTTTGTTAGTTAGCAAGTCTAATACGTGCAAACATTCTTCATATTACTAGGTCAAAAACCTACCTTCCTAGAAAACTGGCATATGCGCTATACTTCTGTCTTCAAAGGATGTTTCTTCTTTTCCATTGATGACCTTGCTGAAGTATGTAGAAATTCTGCATTAATATCCTCACTTCTACAATTTTTTCTTATTACCCAGCTTCAGGAATTTTTAGTGTATGGATTGCATTCCTTTTTATTCTCTTCATTTCCTTCATGCCACAGAATACAGTTTCACCTAGGGTCATATGAGATCTGCAATGTCATTTATTGGCTATTGAAGCAAGCATTGAGGTTGAAAACATTGACAAGGGAACTGATGCTAAAGGGCCTTATATGCCATGCTCAGATGTTTAAACACAGACTGGTCAGATCTATGATTTAGAAAGATAATTAGGGTGGTAATATAGGGGATGAATTAGGGGTTTCGGGTGAAAGGAGACAAAATAATTACGTGGGATGTTTCTATTTATCAATATTCTTTAGATCCAGTGGCTCATTCAATTATGACTACATCCAGCTGGGCTATCATCAATTTCAGGTTTCTCAGTCTTGTCCAAAATGCTATCATGAGAGACATTTCTAAATATTTTGATGAATATTAGGCTTATTATATCTGCAGCTTTTACCTAATGGTATCTAAAAGAAATGAAAATTCTCTGGTTGTTCTCAGTAACCCCATCCTAACTCCTGTTGACTTCCTTCATTCCGAACTGCTCACCAGCTTGTGATTCTTTCTAGAATCTTGCCAGGCATAAAGTTTAAGCCTTCTGGTGATCAGTTTCATTTCTAGGCTTTATATTTTTTTGTTTTGTTGAAATATGAGGTATGGATTTCTCTTTCTTCATTTTCTGGGCCTTTTATACTTTCTCAAAACATACTTTTATAATCATAAGTGTTTTTCAGTAGCAGAGTTTGTGTAGCCTTAGAACCTTGCTATTTTTCTCCTCTGCTAGGCTTCACTCTTCTCTCCCCTGCTCCAGCAATTATTTTTCTAACATTTCCCATTTGGCACTGTCACCTGTGGTAACTATAGAAGCCAAGTATTATCAGAGATATGATATACTTTATCACAATGGCTTAAAACTGGTGCATATCTTTCCACAAATTTTTCTATTATGTATAAACATATTATGGGGCCCCTCTGTTTTGGTTCTTTTTACTCTGTAGTGTATAGTAATAATCACTGACATGCATTTTCCTCACTCTGTATTTGCAAGGACATCACTGGACTCTGAAAAAGGAGATTCAAAAGGGAAAACGTAGCTAAAAAGGTAGCAGAACACATCAGACAAGAAGCTCCAATTCACAATTGTGCTTTGGGCTAGCATAGCATACAAGCACCAGCTATAGGAATTTGGATAATGTTTACCCATTGTGGACTTTGTATAGAAATTGTATTTTGAGATGACAGTGTAAAGGATATCTTTGACATTTCCTTATTTGCAATAAGCAAATACAGAAATCAGATTCATTTTTGTGTACTCAAAATGACAGTCAATCAAGGATAATCGATTTTCCTGTTCCTCTTTTTAAAAATAATTTTATTCTTTTACGTGGAAAAATATATCCAGAACAAGTTCCCTGATTTTAAGTTCATAAAAACCCAGACACATTGTGGAGCCCTAGATCATGGCAAATGAGCAGAGCAATCTGATGCTTCATAATGTTTTCCCATTTCCCATCTCTACCCTAATTACGAGCTTCCTCACCCCCTACCCTAGATATTAATCTTGAAATTGATCAGACTTCAATAGAGCAAAACACTCACGAACTCAGTACCACCTATCTCTCTTCAACCATCAGTGATAGCAAAGGGTGAATTGGCATTTAAAACATTTAGTAATAATATAATGGGTGCAATTACTCATTTTATTCTCTTCCCTTATGAAATAAGAGTTTAAAGGAAATGAGAAGACAGACAATACTAATCACTAAACACCTGTGTAGAGCACAGTTTACTGGGCATTTTCATGTCTGTTTACCTCTTTAATCTTAACAAACATTGGGTGGGGTTAGTATTACACTTATTATAATCTCATTTTAAATATGGGAGACCTAAGATTCAGAGAAGCTAAATGACTTTATAAAGCACACTCAGTCAGTAGTAGGACTGTACGCCAGCTGAGTTTTCCTGACTCTATATCTAGTCTTCCTTTGACTCTATCATTCATACTATGGGATGTCTGATTTTCCATTATGGGAAATTTTGTAACTTGTCAACAAGTTCTTGGCATAAGAATCATTCCCAGAAGTTCTATAGTGGTCTTCTGTTAGAAGACGGTGGTGGGGCCCTTATTGAGGCTCTGACCCTTGGGGCCTCCATGCTTTGGGGTATCTTCCTCAAAACCCTCTAATCCCACCTCCCTTTGGTGACTGACCCAGTGGTACCATCCAAGTGAGGAATCCTGAACCCAGACTGGTACCCACAAGGGTGCCAGCCCCCATTTCTCTCCTTCAGGGCACTCTCTCACCATCTACTGCATATGTGGGGTCAACTAGTTGCCATAGCAAGCTCTGGGACTCATCTTGGGGCCCTGTATGCAGGCCCTCATTCCAAGAGTGCAGCCTTGTGAGCAGATCACTCCTCCTGGCCAGGATGGCATTTCTTTAGCTGAATCACTTGAGATTAGTCCTCTACTGATTTGGGGTGACCCACATTAATTATATAGATAGAAACTTGCAAAAAAATTTTTTTGCTCAGTGCCCTGCATATCCTAGGGATGGTTCTGAAGGTGGCAAGAACTGCAAAGAGTCTAAGATCTCACCTTAGGTACAAACTAATAAGTTGGGTTGATATAATTTCATGTGTACTGGCAGAAGACAGGAGCTTCCTGAGTTGAAACAAAGAATCACTCACAGCAATAACTGTAGCTAGAGTATCATCATTTTCTTGTACCAGCTTCTTGAGTCCCAGTTCCTGTAAGATGACACAAAGAAGGTCAAGTGAATAGTTTTACTATTCCATTTCCTTAGTTTTCCTTGGCTTTTTAAGGGAATATAAGCAATATACTCTAAAGTGAATGCCAGGGGAGTGATTTAAAGGAATCACTCAAACACAGTTGTGTTTGCTCACTTGTCAATGTTACGCTTCCTTTTCCAAGCCCAACTCGGCATCAGCTGTGTGCACTGTACATGCAGACATCTTTAGCCTTCACAGTACATGCTGTTTGTGGTTATTGCCTCTTTTCCCGTACTTCTGTGCAGATGCTGCCTCCATGAAACACCAATGACTTGGATACAAAGTACTGATATTTACATTGACATGGTTAAGTTAACTTTGTGGTGGTAAAAGCCTCAGATTTTCATTTCCTGGCTGGTATTTGCAATGTGGAATTGCAACATTGCATTTACGTGCATTTTTGCCTTTAAAATGTTCTGTGGTGTTGCAACATTTGAGAAATTCCCAAGGACCCTTAATCTTCCTGCAAACACTGGTTTGTAAGCTAATGACCAACACACTATCTCAGAGTAATCTTCTTATACTCCTGCTGCATAATTCTGATATTGTATTGTATATCTTTAGATTGTCCCTGTACTACCTTTTAGTTTGTTTTACTCTTGAAGATACCAATAAAAAGATGAAGAAAAACGATTTAAAAAAAAAATTCCAGCTTCTTTCAGGGGCAGTTGTTGAACTTACAGCTACTTTCCCTTTTGTTTTCCATGAAGTCTCATTTAAAATATTTTATTAATGCAAAAAGACTTGCATTCAGGGCTAAGGACCAGTGAACAGTAGCCATGGCAACCAGGAAGCCATTTAAGAGGAGAAAAAATGCAGTAAAGAGTAAATGTTTTAATCCTTAACTTTAATCCCTTTACTTCCTGTTCTCAAAATGAAATATAAATCAGGCACCATGGAGCGCTGCAATTTTTCTCTGAAAGGGATGTTGGCAAAAGAGGATTAGTAATGGACAGACGTGTTTAAGGAATTTAATCACACAATTTGTTGTAAAACTTTTGAGACCACAAGTGACCAGTTCCTTTGAGTGGAGTCAATGAGAACCAACAAAACATACTTTGAAACTGATTAGAGATTTGGCGCAGGGGGACACCCGTTTGCTGTTATTGTTACATCATTTCAGTCTGTGGTAATGACATGAGAACCCAAGGAATTTGCTTGGTTACCCAGTGGGGAGGTAGGAGACTGGGGAGATGTCTTATTGGTAGAATAGAGATATTCTTTTGATCTTCAAAATACTAGGGAAAAATTAAGTCGCCTGTATTTCGCATACTACCTTTCCTTGATGTTTGATTACTTATGGGAGTTTTACAAAAAGGTGTGCTTTCCATTGTAAACAGATCTTGGGTTTCTGCTAAAAAGCACAGGCTTTAGTTTCTGTAGACAGTGAAACAGAACTCTCAGAAGGATAGATTATTATTATTTTTCTTATGTGTCTCTACTTTTTGTTTCTAAGATTTTGTCTTATACGGAGTACTGCTGGCTGGTTAATTTCTGATTAAAATATCTAATTTTATTGTTTTAAAGTCATACCAAAAGTACCCACCTCCCCCCGCCCCCACCACAGCTTAAAAGGTTGACTTTGATGCTGCAGCACATCTATTTTCTCTAGCTCTACTTAGGAAAACTTTGGGAGATGAAAGTGAGACATATCTTTTTATGGTACTTTTCCTTCCTTCAGCATATATATAAAAATATTTCTCTAATAAATTTATTTCTAGTGGACTAAAAGTTATCAGCACACAGGGATTTTTATAGAGATCTGAAGTAGCTACAACTCGTACTAGCTTCCTGTAGTGTCAGAATGTGAAATTAATTCTAATAATAGCATCTTCCCAAGAGGGTGCTGATAATGATGACAGACAAACAATATGAGGCCTAGAACATTGGAGAGTGGAGTAAACACAGCAGACCACTGAGTTTGGAGTTCCTTAAAGACCCTGAGAACAAAAGTATACACTCTAAGACCTGTTGATGGCAGGACATGGGAGGAAGAAAGTTTAAAGGACAATGTGCAACATTGACAGCACCTGTTTCTGCTTCCTCATCTTGGTCTCTTTTCTTGGTCTCTTTTCTCATCATTCTGTCAGAACCAGCAAAACTAGTGTAGTCTAGGACAGAGCTTCTGAGATATAATCCTGGCACCACGAGTGGTCACTGGCAGCCCTCATCATCCTTCCACGCTTTCCTTGGATTTTTGGCTTTCTAGTCTAGATTTCTTGGGGTGGAGTTAATTTTTTTTTTTCTGAGATGGAATTTTTGTTTATTACGGGGAGTGGATGATAATAAGAAAGACGAAATAAAATAAATGTCCAAAGGAGAAATAGTAGATTCTGAACATGACAATGACTTTGACAGGGGCTGCATAGACTACAGGAGTCCATAGACCAGAGAAGTTCAGTTCTTGTTTTTGTCTCTTTACCCTAGAGAACTTCCCTGGACCAAGCCTCCTTTACAATGACCAAGGAAAAGAGCTCCATTTCGCTAAAGCATCAAAAGGTCATATGATTCATGCATCACTCTGAGACATAGTGTTCTCAGATGAGAGAGGGGAAATTACCTTCAGTAAAGGGCTTCTGTGCATTGACAAAAACAACACTACAGGCAAGCTCTTAATTTGGTGGCATTACCTCAGGGGAAAAAAAGGCTCTGGAATAGTATTAAAGGTTGAATTTGGAGCAGTGACCGGGATGACCAGGGCCATAGCTGGTAATTTATTCAACCAGGAGTCAGACGATGGAGGTTCTCATTTTTGACTGTGTAGGTTGTCAAAAAGGGGGCGTGAGTGTGTCATTTCGGGCCCACTCAGCTTGAAATTTCGCTATTCTGCTTACCAAATATATGCTAGACATTGAATCTTTAAAAGGAAGGTAGAAGTTTGGATTTGTTCCCAGCTCTTCCAGATGAATGATATGAAGTATAAATGTAATGAATTAGCATTTCCTATTGGAAGGATTGCTCATTTGCACATTGCAAGAGGCAATATATAAATGTGAAAAGTATTATCTAGTAAAATTTGGCATGGACAGGGACTGAATATTATAAAGAAAAAAACTTCCCAAATGTCTCTCTTTTTTTTAAACTTCTGTTAAGATTTCACTTGACTAATTCCTATTTTATTCTTAGTTGATAATTTCGGCATACTTAAACTGCCTGACTCTTCTTTTCCCCCTCCTATTGCATGAAGACATGATTTTGTCTGTATTTAGGGGCTGCCCTAAAGAATAAGCATGGATTAATGAATTCTTAGCAGCTATTAAGTTATTGTTATTTATTCATTTATTTGTTCACACATTTCCCCAAACATTTATAGAGTACCTTTGGTGGGAAAAGAAGTGCTGTTTTAGCTTTCATGATCCAACAGACATGGTTTCTGTTTACAAAGAGCTTTTGTGTCTTTTGTGACACACACATACATACACACAATTTATAAATAAGGATTATTCAATGTAGAAAACCACAAGTACCATCAGAGTGACACAGAAAAATTGCTGTTGGAATGTTTAAAAAGGAAAAAAATGATTTTGGAATGGAAAGACCTGGGAAAACTTCAATAAAGAGGTGACATCGAATCGAACCCTGGAGAATATGCAGAATGTGTTATAGATATGTAGAGTCTAGAGAAAAGGGGACTCCAGATGAGGGAGGCTTGTGGCCAGAAGTACAGCATGAGACATGAATAAGAATGAACAAGGTTTATAGGGAAGAGCATCTTGGCTCTGTGTGACATAGAGACATGAAGCATAAAGTCACACAGCTAGATGGGGCCCAACCTGTTAAAGCCTGTGAGTTTGTACTGTAGGTAATGCTTTGTGGAGAGTCACTAAAGGGCTTTAAAAGGGGGAAGTGACATTGTCAGCAATGTACTTGAGGAAAATTAAACTGACTGTTGAGTATAGGATGGATGGGAGAGCAGAAAGCAAGTGCTCTTCATTGAAATGACAGCCTTCAGCTTTTAGAAGTAGGCATTTAAAAAATTGTCCAAACACTCATGCATGTTAAAAATCAGGCTCAAATCTCTTTTAGACAATTAGTTTTAATTAAATGAAAGGAAGGAAAAATGACTTTTGTAGTTAGTCTCTCCCCACACTTCCTAAACTATAGCATAGGCAGGGACTATAGTCAGAAATCAATTCAGAGGCAGACAATAGGAGCTGGTAAGATGGAGGGGGAAGTAATTACTAGATAGCTGGCTGCTTTAATTAAATCTTGAGAATACTTGAATAGAAAGAAAAATGCTGCACTTGACTGGGTGGGATGGAATGTGTGTGGTCACATTAGTGCAATGAGCTGGTGTCAGAAGGAATTTATGAAGTTACGATAGATATAAACCCCTTGTCTTGCTGTGAGTCTTCGCAACCTTATAATTAGGCCCCAAATGGTTAAAAACGATGTTTCTCATGGCTATGCGAAATTCCATGTTAATATTTCTCTACTTGTCTAAAAAAATTCACTCTTTAATTTAATGTTTTCCTTTTGAGATGTTCCTCTAGATGAAATTTAAATCTGCCTTTGACTATGTCCATTTATGTATCATTTTCCAGTCAGAAAAAAAAGAATGTAAGATTCTTGATGTTAGTTTTAGAATAATATTGATTCAAGAGGAAAATGATGTTTTTACAAATATAACAATACAAAAAATCCAAGCTGAATGCCTGTCTGATTTCAACATCCTTTTGAATATCAACTCCCCAACTCTATCTAGGATAGCTCGATAGTGGTATAGATTTTGGTAAGTAAGATCTAGATGAATTATCAGCATTCTCAAAGTGTTCTGAAATGTTTTGTTCTTGATTTTGATTTCTAATATATTTTAGACTTTTCCAGAAGTCTAACGCTAGCTACATTCTTCGGATGTAGAATAATTTTAAGATGATATTTATCTTCCAAAACTAGACTAATGTCTTGATTAGGACATCGTTTGGCCCCAGACTCTATTTATGAGGCTAGCAAGAACCCAGGGAGTCCTAACAGGTATTACTCTTAAAAATTCTAGAGGAAAAAAAAAAATTCACTGCGTACAACACTAGCCACTTTCCTTAGGTCACCCCATATAATCCTGTAATAACACCCCAGAGTTAGAGTTATTGACCCCATTCTACTCAGGGTGGTACTGAAGCCTTTCGATTAAATATCTTCCGAAGGTCACATATTAGTGTTGAGCTTAAATCTACTTGAACCTAAAGTCTCTATTCTTTTCCTTTGTCATATTGCTACATTATGGCATATAAAAAGAAGAGCCTGATTAAAAGAGAGAAAAATTTCCCAGAAATGGATGGGAGCAAAAAGAAAATAGAAATACATGTCAGACAGTGTTACAGTGCTTTCATACTGGATATTAATGAAAAAAAAGTAGTAATAGAAATAGTAGTTAACATGTGTTGAACAGTGACTCGATGCCATGTAAAGTAGATGCTATTATCCACATCGTACAGAGAAAATGGAGTTAAAGAGATGTTAAAGAACTTGTTTGTGGTTGTCTAACATTTCACAAATAAAGATATGAAAGCTCAAATTCAGGTATTTTGGGTCTAGAGCCCACAATGCATCTTATCTTTCATGATTCATATTGTAGTTAAGCTATTATTTATGTGGTTGTTAATGGCTTAGTGCCTATAGAGCATGGGTTATTTTTAGAGATAGCTCACTCTTGGGCAGAGATTTAACACTGTCTTTGGTGCCAGAGAGTATATTCATCAAGTTTGCAAATGGCATCAAAGTGGGGAATGTGGTGGCTCACTGAGTGATTGAGTCAAATGAAATGCAGCCAAGATATTCTGTACCACTAAATGGCAATGCAGCTTTAAAAAATTAGCTTCCAAATATAAAGAACAATCAGAAATAAAGAGCATCACATATGAAAAAAGATCTAGGGATTTTACTTAATGGCACGCTTTATTTGAGCCACACTGCAAACCCCCATGAGGGCAGGGAACTCAGTTATCTTGTAGTACCACTTTATCTCCTAGGCCTAGCATAGTTTTGGGCACATGGTAAGGGCTCATTAAATAGGTCCTGAATGAAAGAATGAAGAGTATAATATGGATTTTTAAAAGCTATTGACTCTTTTTCCTACCTCTAGGAAGGAAATCTAGAACAAGGAAGTCTAGAGAGTAGGAAGTCTAGAACAAGGGTTGTGTTTGTTCTGTTTTACTCCATCCTGGTTCACTATATTAGTAGCTGAGACATGATTTATACATTGGCCATTGAGGTCCAGTGTCGAGAGTACTTGGGATGGTGAATGGAATAATATGCTACACGGGAGAGAAGAGACTGACACTTTTGTGACCTCTGTGTGCCAAGTGCTTTCTAAATCATATCTCATTTAGTTCTCAAAGCAACTAAGATAGCTAAATGGTATTATCCTCATTTTACAGAAGAGAAACTACACTCAGGCAAGTGAATACACCTGCCCAGGATCACACAGTAGTTGAACCACAGTGTTTCAAACTAAAAGGCCCAAGCTCTTCCTACTTCAGTATCCTCTTATCGATATTAAAAAAAAAAACAAAAACCTGCTAAGGGAGAGCAGACAAAGAAACAACTGCGGCCCCTTTCAGGGCTGAAATTCTATAATACTACAGCGTTTTGAGGCTTCTCAAATATTAGAACTGTAAAGTATATTGTAAGCAAAGTTAGTCTGTGTGGTCTGGAGAAAAGGGAAGGAATAAACCCCAGTGGGTACAAATTATGGGGAAGCAGATTACAGTTCAAACTTTCTAATGATTAGACCTATTTAGCAATGGAATGCACTGAGTTGTAAGGAAGTGAATTCCCTGTCATCAAAGGGGTTTAGACAAAGGCTGAGCCGCCACTACATTACGAGGTAATGTTGTGCAGTTCACACCATATTTAAATTTAAATTAATTAAAACTAGATAAAATAAAATAAAATCTGGCTCCTCAGTTGTATTACTCACATTTCAATTGTTCATTAATCAGATGTGTCTAGTGGCTACCAATTAGTTCATCACTGAACTTCGTCATTGAAGAAAGTTCTGTTGGCCAGCACTGCTACAGAGTTGGAGCATAAGACTACTGGGCTCTAGTTCCTTTTTACTTTGAAATTCTGTTTCTGTGAACAATTCCCATCAATCACTATTTTTGACTAAATAAGGAGTAGTTTTATAGTATCTATACTGGCAATGAATTTTCATGTCTCTTATTGAGCATATGTACCAACTATTTTGGCAAGTTCATTAATCAGCTATGGATAAAATTTTTGGCATTTTGAAGTAGCTCCTGACCAAATAGGTATCTCCTATATAGAAGTTCAGGATGTTTGATTTTACAGTACCTCATTTTTCAGAAGAGGTTTCTTCTAGTGTTTTTCTAAGTCTTCACTCTCATTTCTCTTCCTCTTTGCAAATTGGTCATTCCCAAAGGAATTTGATAGCAGATTGTTGGAGATTAATTACCTATGATATGCTAGTGCCACTTCATAAATGTCAATGCTATAGCTTCAACTGGAAATTAATTGTAATTAATATAATAGGTTAATTCATTGTAATTATTTTTAAGCCTTTTGGCAATGAGTTAATTCCCCAAGATCTACATAGCTTGAAGTGTCATAGAGAATGCTTGATGAAAATGTTCTTGTACTAAACCTTAACCCTCTGGAAAAAAATTCTACTTGTCTTTCCTTCTGGCTGAGTTTCTCTAGAAATACATTTTGGTGGCATTTGAGTTCTGGAGAACAAAGGAATCCCTACAAAGTGATGCGTAAACCTGCACAGCCAGATAGACAATGCTCATTGGAGAAAGGGAAAACAAAAGACCTGTGATTGTGCCTCATTTTCTTTGGAAGTATGTCTCACTTCAGACTAACAGAATGCCTTTGCTCTGGGAATAAAATGTAATGGAACTGAAAATTGAAGAATCTGGGCCTGTTTCCCTTTTCTAATTATTTCCACTTGACTCACTTAATCTTGGACAATTATTCAGTCATATCTGAAATGAGAAAATGTTAGGAGTAGAATTTCCGTCTCTTGTTTCTAGAGCTTATAAACATTAACAGAATAGTCTTGAACAGAAAAAAAAAAGCAGAAATCACAATTGACGGTGCCTTGTTTTTATATATTAAGAAAAATCCCTGCATTGTTAGGGAAGCAGCTCAAATTTCCAAATGCAGGAACCTTGTCAAGTTTTGATGGGTGATTTCATTATTAACATTGAAAAACTATCATTTGGAACAAATATTTCATAATAGGAGACTGTACAGAAGCTAAGGAGCCAATTTGTTTACTTGCACCTGGATAGAAATTAAGCCCTAAAATGGGTCATTAAGATCAGGATCATTAACACTCAAAGACTCACAGATTGGTTTTTGAGACTCAGACATGTCTTATTTCTTCTGAGTATGTCCATGAACCTCACTGCAGATTTATGGATAGATGGATACATGTAATCCTAATACTTGCTGAGAACTAGATCAGGACTTTATGCCAAAAAAAAACCACAAACGAACAAAAAACAAAACAAAACAAAAAACAAAAAACAAAAAAACCCACAACTTCCTGACAATTAAAACTGAAGCTAACTGCCAAGATAAAGAAGTAAATTGCCCATTACTATAAGGAATCAAGCAAAGTTTGAGAGCCACTTATTGGGGTTGCTGTAGGGAAGTCATGCATAAGATAAAGGTTTGGCCCCAGTGATATCTGAAGCCCTTTTGAATACTGATTATTTTTGTAAATTATGTATTTTTTAAATTTAGCCTTTATGATTATGCTTTTAGTGTTATCCATAATATCCTAGAATGCCTCCCTTTCATTAAGCATCTACTTACTGTACCCCTGATATGAGGGCACATCAGGTACTGAAGAGAAGGAGCAGTGTGCATTTGAGCATCTTATGAGTGCTGCTGATTGGCTCTCTGCATTCCTGAATCAAATCACACAAATTTAGGGATATTTACTCAGTTAGATGCTCCCAGAAGCTGTCTATGAAGCAAGGTATGCATGAGCTATTAGGCGCTCCAAGGAGAATCCAGTGAGGAATAAGGGAAGGGGAAGAAGCTAGGCAGGTGATCCCTTTGGGAGCTCTGAAGCATAACTTAAACCTCAGAGTTTGTCATACTTCAAGGCAAAGGAGTTCTAGTTATTCATTGTGTTTTGGGGCGAGGGTGCTGCTAGGTGTTGGCTGTAAAAATACACAGAAGCTGGGAGATGGGTACACCAAAGCTGGGAGAGGGGATGCATTCTAATATGATCTGTATCAGTCAGGCTTTTCCAGAGAAACAGAACCAGTTGGGGGCGGGGAGAAAGAAATTAATTGATTTCAAGAAAAGAAGTTGGGTCTGTGCAGCAGTAGTGAGATATAACAGTAACTTTTCCAGAGAACCTGGAGACTCTTTGCTCTTTCCCCAGCTAGACCAAGATCAACTGATAGGCTTATCGCTAAAATATAAAAAAGTCCTAAGAGAAAAGGAGAAACGTGTGAGTGTATGCGGTGGGGGAAAGGAGAATATTGAAGTGGGTTATTTCTTGAGCCAGTGTAATATAACTTCAAGGAACTTGACTTTGGATTCTGACATACCTGAATCCAAGCCTGACCTTTACTAGCTGTGTCGTTCTAGTTTTTTTTATCTCTAATACGGAAATCATAGCAGTATGTACCTCATAGGTTTGTTGCAAGACAGTACTGAGCATACTGTAGGCATCTCACTATAGGGATCTATATTTGATGATTGAAATACAGCCCTTAAAAGTGTGTCATGGTGACTGTGCCCATCCAGCTCTTTTCTGTGGGATTCATGAGCACGATGATCTTTCCTGACCTGCAGTGCTCATCATATGGTAGTGGCTTTCAAAGTGCATTCTAATAGGACCTGTATTAGTTAGGCTTTTCCAGAGAAACAGAACAAGTTGGGAGTGGAGAAGGAAGAGAGAAATTAATGGAATTCAAGGAAAGGAATTAACTTCCATGATTGTGGAAGTTGGCTAGTTAGAAATCTGTAGGGTTGGGAACTCTGGCAAGAGATGATGCTGTGGTCTAGAGGAAGAGTGTATTCTTTTTCAGGGAAATCTCACCTATTTTGCTCTTGAGGCCTTTCACTGATTAGGTGAGGCCCACCCAAATTATAGAAGATAATCTCCTTTTCTTACAGTCAACTGACTGTAGATGCTAACTCCATCCATAGAATTCCATCACAGCATCACCTAGTGTTTGAATAATAAGGTACTGTAGCCTAGCCAAGTTGACACAGGACTAACCATCAGTGTATGTCCATAAGTCAGAGGTCAAGTGGACTCTCAAAGAAGGGAAGAGAAAGTGCCTCTACAGCTGTGCATAATAATAGAGGATGAGATGAGTCTCCCAGGAAGCAAATAATGGAGACCTTATAAGAGTTCCCTACTACACTAAGACTAAAAGCCAAAGTGCTAATTGAGGGCTGCAGGATACTGCATGGTCTGGACCTGCCCCACTCCACCTCTCAGACCTCATTTTCTACTCTCTAGGTCACACCCCACTGCAGGCACACTGGCCTCCTTGCAGTTCCCTCCTTCTGGAACTCTCTTCACCTCCATATGCACTCAGCTAATTTCCTCCATTCCTTCAAGTCTTCGCTCAAATATCTTTTATCAACAAGGTCACAATTCTTCCAGTGTTCTCAATCCTGCTTAACCTTCCCTTTTCTCTTTTTTCCATAGTACTTACCAACTGCTATACAATTTACTTATTTAATTAATTTATTTACTGTTTACTGCCTCCTCTACATAAACCCCTCAATGAGTATCTGTTTTCATTGCTGATGTATTTGAAGCCCGTAGCATAGTGCTGGGTATATGGTTGAGGCCCAAGAAATATTTGTTCAATGAATGAGTGAGAAGGGTAAGGAAAGGCAATACTACTCTGAAACTAATGGGATATGGGTAGGGCAGCTTTGTTGAACAACTCCAGGGGCATTGTTCACATAGATTACAACGTGAATAAAGGTCCCTGGTGTTGTCCAACACAGCAGCCTTTTAAACTAGACAAATTGATCGTCGGTGCTTTCAAATTCCACTTCTTTCCATAAAGAGCAGTAAAGGTTCCATAAAAGGCAAGTCCTTTGCTCTCTCTCCTAAGAGAAGGTATTAAATTGGATTTAATTCTTTAACCTTTTTTATTCCTATGAAAGAAAATATACATTCAAGTTGTTTTTAAGACACAAATCTCATGTAACCAGTTATTATTATGAGATCTGAAGAGAGACATAATAAGAAATGGTTACATGAGGTTTATGCATTACTTAGTTTTTATAATTTCCTATTTCCACAATTTGTTTCCTCTCCTCACAACCAAAAATATCTAGCTCTCCTCCTCAGGATTCTTAGAGACTGGTGATTCTGAAAGTATGGTTCTCAAACCAACAGCATCATTATGACATGAGAACTTGTTAGAAGTGCCCCCTAGATCCACTGAATCAGCAGCTCTGGGCAGGGCCAGCAGGTGATTCTGGTGTATACTCAGGTTTGAGAACCACAGTTAGAGACAATCTTCCATTGAAAAATTTTCATCTGTCTTTTTGATATTTCTAGCAGCTAAGAAGATGTGGTTGAAATATATATTATGTAGTTTGTTTTATATAAATTTGAAACTGTATTTCATTGAAAGACATTTTTCCCAGAAGATTCTGCTGTGTGCCTCCTGCCTCACCCAATAGATAATTCCTGGACTAGAGAATGTTTAAGAGCCTAAAATGGTTTGGGAAGGCCCTGTCCTGGTCTAATCTGGGAGGGAGGGAAAGAGGGAAGGAAGGTTACTAAACTTATATATGATTACTGCATTTCTATTCATATGACCCGCCTTTAGAAATTTTGCATAAGATTCTTAAGACTTGTTCAATTTAAGAAGCACTTCCTAGAACCATGCCTAATCCCAGAGAAAACCAAATTAACTCTCACCACAAAGTTGTATGGGATCACACTCTTGGAAAACATGAATACTTGTTGAAGTTAAGGAAGAATTGCCTGCCTTTGACTCCAGGAGTAACCGTGGCCGTGAAATTCCTTGGAAAGACCTCATCAGTACTGATAATTGTAAAACCCCAGAACACTTGGTAATAGAAAGCAGAGAGACATTCATGTCTATACTTAATAGAACATGTGGGCCCCAGATCACATTTTAAAGATGGAAGATAAATTAAAAGTGATCACCAGAACTCATTCTAAGCCTTGATTTTTTTTCTAGTTTTTCTTACATGGTATGTGTTAGGTTAGTACCAAAGTAAGAAACATACTTTCCAAAGGTCCCAAGAGGGTTAGGCATTAACTCAGACTGTTTTGATCAGAGATTCCAGTATGGCAAAGCTGAGGAAATTATAATATAATTATGTCTCATTCAGTCCATGTGCTAAATGCTTCCTCCTTATATTTAGGGTCACTATGTCATTTTCATATTCTTGGACTAAGACCTGGACATCTGTTTGTCTCTTTATGAAGCTTTTTGAGATCCAAGAAATACTGCTATCTAAATAGTAACTTACTGATGTCTCGTGTGTGTGTGTGTGTGTGTATGTGTGTGTGTTTCTGATCCATGACTGTGGTTCAAGTTATTGGTGGTAGTTGCAATGGTCATTTTAACAACTAGCTCTCCATGTAAAAAAAAAAAAAGCCCCAGTTTTTAACATTTGCCAGTTTCCACAGTGTAAATATTTTTACCATGATCAATTTCAAGCTATCACTCTGACATCATTGCATGGAAAGTTTGGAAAAGTTACACATGATTGATGCTCCTGGATTGGTGCAAGCCAACTCCAACAAGTCATTGGAATGTAGATAATTTGGAAAGCAGGGGTAAGGATTTTTAAAAATGCAGAGGAAATAAATTCACAATATTGCCACTAGGAACAAAAATCAGTTTTAATATTGAATTACATTTTCTTACAGTATTTTGCATTTGTGTTTTTATGTAATCGTTAATTTGTACATATAATTTTGTGATTTGCTTTTATTTTCATTAGCATTACTTCAATGATTACATAATATTCCATCAAATCGATATAAGATCACTTATTAGCCCTAATTGTGGACATTTAAGTAATATTTCCTAATTTTGATATTGCTATAAGTAATGCTATATAACATAGGAACATTGGATATAAATCTTCCTTCACCTTTCTTCTGGCTGTTTCCTTAAGACAGATTCTATGATCAAATGGTTTATATAATGGGTCTTGAAAAAATATTGCCAGATACCATTTAGAGAGTTTGTACCAATGTACATCCCTAGCAACAGTGCTCAAGAATGCCTCTCTTACTGTACCTTCACTACCACTATATTTTTTAAAGTTTTGATAATTGATAAGTTTTTAAAAAGCTTTAACATTGCATTTTTTTGCAAGTGTGCTGAACATTTTTATGTTTATTGTCATTTCTGTTTTATCTTTTAAAAATCGTATGTTCATATCAAGGGCTGCATAGTGAGGCAATCCCTGCCCAGGAAATTTGGCTATGTGCCTCTCACCTAAACCATTAGATAATTCTTGCACCAGAGAAAGTTTAAAAGCCTTAAATGTTCTGGAAGGCCCTTTCCTGGTCACCTAATCTGGGAGGGAGGAAGAGATGGACACTAAACCTACTCCCTCACTCTCCCCACTTACATTCCTGGTTTCATCTTCTATTCCTCTTCCGTAGGCCCCAGGCTCACACCACTCCAGCCTTACTATTCCTCAAATAATCCAGGCATACCACAAGGCAGACAGGTTCTTCCCACATCTGCAGGGCCCACTCCTTTACTTCTTTCAAGGCTTTTCATAAGTGCCATCTTCAAGAGGTTTTCCTTGATCCCTTCTCTAAGATTGCCATCCTTCACCCCTATTCATTGTCTTCTTTCTCCATAGCATTTATCCCCATCTGATACTATATATATTTTATTTGTTCATCTGCTTCCCCCTTAGAGTATAAGTTCCATAATACACTATTCTTAGAGTGTAGAGGAATATCTGACACTCAGTAAATATTTGTTGGATGAGTAAGTATACTCCAGTCCTATATCTAAAGGTTTAGTTTGTCTTGATAAAGACAATATCAATTATTATGCTCCCTTTAAATACTGGAGATAGTAACTGTTTGCAATATCTGTAACAAATATATTTCTAGATTTTTAAGGTATTATGTTTTTATATAAGCAGAAGGTAAATATTTTTATGTAACTAAACCTTGAATTGTGATTTTTTTCTATTTGAATTACACTTACAAAATTCTTTTTTATAAAGAAATCAGATAATTTTTCACCTAGACTTGTATTCTAACATTTTTATGACTCGATTTTTTACATATAATTCTTTAATAAATAATTTATTTTGTTGTGATAAATGAAGATCTAAATTTTTTTTCACGTGATGCTTTTGGGGTTCTGTTTCTGTTAATAACTTTGGTTTTCTTTTAATCATGCTCCGTAATATTTTAAAATTTAACTTCTGTATTTTTCTCTCATCTAAAATCTCTAAGCACCAAATCGCAGTGGACATTTCTTAATTTTCTCCAAGATATTTTCATGGTGGTATCTCTGCATTTTAAAAGGATTTTCCTATCTGGACTAAATATACTTGAGTTTGTTTTTGTTATCACTACAAGTTCTGATAAGATACAGAGCAAGTAAAAGAAAATATCATAGGAAGTTGGTTCTTAGAAGTCGAAATATCAAGGACTGAAGTCAAATCTGCTTCTAGCCACATTTTTCCAGAAGCACCTGCCAGTTATTAGGATTGAAAAACTGCCCCTTATATTGACTGTGAAGCTCAATGCCTAACTCATAGTTGTTGCTTGGTAAATATTTGTGTATTGAATTGCATTGAACCTTAGGGCATGATGCCTTTCCAGTAAAGTATTCCAAGGAACAGCTTTCCTTTTCCATGTGTCTTCTGTTTTCTCTTTCTCTTAGCTGCGGTCCAGCGCAGAGCTCCATCCTGACCTTCTCACAGATTGCCTAACCGTGCAACCCCTTCAGCCGGCCACTTCCCCACGAGATGCTGCTGCAGATGGGACAGTGGGATGCTCCCCAGGGCCGGGACCTGACCTCTATCCAGGTAATGACAGCAAAGGCAGACCCAATCACATCAGCTAGTCTCTAGGCCCTTCACTCTGGTCAAAGGGAATGCTCACATGAGAACAGTTCTCCTAAGATCATCTTTATTGTGTTTTATCAATGGACTACACATTATCCTTCTCCCCACCCTCCCCATTTGCATTCTAAGCTGGGTTTGGCAGCAGACTGTTTTTTCACATAAAGAAACAAAGTAAATTAATGCATTAGCTCTTTTAGTTCTGGACTTCAGCTAAAAGTTCAGTGCACCCAATCTTCTCAGGTATCTTAAATTTATTAACTTGATTTAGACTCAAAGGAAATACTTCCCCCTTAAGCAGGTAACAGGCACCATGTGGATTTCTTAATGGAACAGTCCTTGTCTTTTTTGCATTTTAAAAGGAAGCCCCAGGTCCCTAAGAAAAATGTCACACCACTAAACAGACTTATAAGGATGTTCATTATTGTTTGTTAATCATTGGGGGAGAGAGGATGGAATGGCACTCACAGACCTGCTTCCTTCTGCCTGGGTCTGAATAATAAAAGATGACTCTATATTTGGAAAATTTCACGTTTATAGTGAAAAATAAGAAAGGATTAATATACAACAGGGAAGTTCCTTTTTTGTTTACTTAGCCTGGATTTTTATACGTTTTCCACTCTTATAATGAATGGTTTTATACTAGTGCAAACACAATTGGTTATCATCCTCAGGAATGGAAAGCTCTTACTGTCGTGCTATGAATGTGAAAGCAAAAGTCTAATCAGCTGCACATTCCAGACAATGGGAATTATCTGTTTTCTGTGGATTGTAAATCTCACTCCTACCCCCATCTGATTCCAGAGCCAGGTTTTGGCAGCAGACTATTTATTTTTTTCTTTTTAAAAGTACTAATAAGCCATACAGAATTAAGAACTTACTGATATGTAACAATGGAATAGAAGCAAGACATGGCTTATATAACTTTTTAAAATCAACAGTTCAGTTGATCCAAATTCAGGGGAAAGGGCGTTAAACAACTACAGTATTTCAAGAAGGTCACTCATCAAGATATTCTTCATGTTGTCTAGTGTCAGTGGCCCTTTATCAGTTGCTTTGGCTACTTACTGTTGAAGAGAACAAAGCCCCTCTGCTTTTTGAACCCCTAGGAGATGAGATTAAAACTGATTTAAATGGCTGACCAAATCTTACAGAGGTTTCAGGTACAGGTACATATATACATACGAAATATGCCAATGTACAATGTTATCAGCACACACACATATTTTATATTAGATATGTATAGCATTCCCTACTTCTTTAGTCCATAAATAGATGATTTTACTAAAGACCTGGAACACAACAGATCTAACCAAAATCAGTTGAAGAATGGCCCAACATTCAGCATATCTGGTGGTGAGCTAATCTTGCTCTTAGAAATGGATTTGGGAAGCCACGATGTCTCTATCAAAACGTTATAGTACCTTTGCTATATGTAACATACATATGTATGGCTCATTTTCAAAACTTAGTGGTCACATTTGTCTTGGTATGTATTTTTGTATGTCTGGTAGTGTTTTTAAAGTTTTTAAGAGATTTAGTTTGAAATGGCTTTGTCATTGCAAGCAGTTTATGATGCTTTATATATTTGTCTTCAAAAAGATTTTGAGTCCTTAGTTTGGGCCTCCAGCTTTAATGCAGGTGAGGTGCCTTAATGGGTTAGGAGCCTAAGTTGCCACACTGTCAACAGAGCATCTTCAGATTAATTTGAATTTTCTGCTTCTATGGAACATTTAAAACAGATAGGTGGCCTCTTCCTTAACTGTGTTCCTGGAATTTTACTTCTCGAGTTAGCTTATAACTCTGAAAGTTTATCTTCCCTACTTCTTTATTCCTTCTTCCCCCAGGGTTCTATTTTACTTTCTTTGTTCTTGCCCTTTTTTTTTTTTTAATTGATTATGCCTTCTGTTTTGCTGAGTAGACAACAAACCCAGAGCAGAACAAGGCAAGAAGAAAACCTAAAAAGTAAAAATTTTAAGCCTTCCTTTTAAAGTTCTAAAAATGCATTTGCCAGGAGTGCATGTTCACACCAGTTTTAAACCTGTACTAAAAGATCTATGGAAAGAAGCCAGACAGTGAAGAATGCCAAAGGAAAAGGAAACTGTTTGTCAATTAGTTAAATGTAAAACCTTAAGTGTTAAGGCAATTTGACAAAGATTAAAACTTGGCTAAATGGCAAAAGTACTTGGAGTCATTCCCTTTATGTTCTGTTATACAAAATTGAGAAAATATTTGTTTAATGATTGTCAAGCACTTAGACTTTTAGGTGCTAGTAAATTGATTTATCATAAACATATTTTGATGGCGACTCATTCAGTACACGTGGGCATAAGATCAGAAGTGCTATAGCTGAGCACCGTGACTTTTTAGAAGCCACGACTATTGAGGGCTCATGATTTGAAGAAGTCATGGTTTTGAAATGGAAATTTCTAATGGGCAGTAGACAATGATTTGTAAGATTACAAGAGACGGATAAATTGCAGAGCATTAAGATGAACAGGAAAGATGGCAGTTCTGACACATACAACTCTTGCAAGTCTCCTAACCTGTTGGCTTCCCTTATAGAAACACACTTTTCAGTAGATATGACAGAGTTTGAGTGGAAAAGATTGCCCAAAAGACTTTTATTTCAGTGGAAGAAAATAGTGCCCCAAGTTAAAGCAGCCAAATATCACTTGAAGCTATGCTGAAGATGATTTTTAAAGTGAGGTGTTTACTAATCTACTATTTGGAAATCCTGGAGCTCCCCAGGCCTGCTCCTTGGCTAAACTGAGAGCAATTTTGTGATTTAATGGTAAGGTGGGACAATTTCAGCGATGGCTCACTTATACTTTCTTCCCTTTTATTCTATACCCCAAGTCGATAATACCATAGGCAAGCCCATAAATTGAGGTGATGTATCCGGTAATGTGAGGGAGAAGTATTTCATAGCCAGTAAATCAAAGTGAGAACACCACTTTCAAGGTTTAATGCCTGTGCAGAACTTCTTGTCAGCATCTTCAAAGTAATGAAGCAGATAAGCCTACAGTTAGTGAGTCTGTAGTATCATGGACAGCCCAGACCAGGGCCTGGTCTTGGCAGAGTTCATTCACTAACAAAGAATGCTCTGTGGAAGAAGATCTGTCTCATGGGTGATCACAAAAGTCACGAGTCTCTCAAAATTGAAACTACACTGTGAATTCAATAAAACATGCCCTTTGCAAATGGTCTTAGCCATGAAGATGTCGTAGAGGCCAGTGTGGTTGAGATGTTTGAATCTCATAGAAGCCACCCATCAAGTGAGGAACTAAAGCAGCTAGAACAAGGAACTCTACAAGAAGGAGGGGATTTTATTGCTACCACTTCTATTAGGTTATAAAATAATTATCATGTTTTAGAGCTATTTAATTATCTCAGTTTTGAAAGTAACCTTAGATTTTTCAGGAAAAATAGTAAGTGTTATATTCTGATATTTTAAGGAATTGAGGAAGGAAAATAAGGACATTTTTAGAGCAGGAATTTTTGAAATCATATATTGTCATTTCCTTTCCTTTACCCTCATTAGTGGGAAAGGAAAGCTTCTCTCTTACAATAGCATCATTTTTTGGTAATAAATAGCACCATATTAAATTCACATAGGATTTAATATACTCCATGAAATGATTATATTTCATTTTAATGTAATTTTATGGTATATGTTTTAATACATTTTCTACATTCTTAAGCTGAGTATATTTGCCATCTTGGGACAGCTTACAGAGTGGTAAGGGTTAGAAATAATTTTTATATGAAAATGCCTCATATAGTCTCTTCTCAAAAAAGTGGTTGTTAATTTAGAGACTTTATTCGAAGGTTCTAAATTGGCACACGAATTTCCCAATAGGTTAAACTTTATAGGATAATTGTGAGTATCAAATAACCTGATCTATATATATGTCCTTAAAAGGAAATAGAGCATTATAAAAAAATGCAATAGTTATTACTTCCATTACCTTCAAAATTTCTGCTTTGCTTGGAATTCTCCAGAGGTGGAAAAAGGACAGAACAACTTGAAATTGGTGGCGGATAGAAGAGGTAGAGGCCAGGGTTACAGAAGCCATTTTAAGGGATACATTTGACAGCAATATCTTTGTCATGTTCATTCTGATGTTGCCTTGAACTGCCGTAAAAGTCTTATATTGTTCTTGTAGCATCTCTTAAATCTGGTTTATCCATCAAGTTAGATTGAAGAATCAATGAGAGTAGAAGCAAGCCTCAATCTTCTCTGGTGTAGAAACTAATAGCTTTAATCTATAGATTTAACCCTCCCTGCCCCTGAGCAATACTTTAGTGTGCATTAAATCACCTGGAAGACCTGTGAAATTACAGATTGCTGGTCCCTACCCCCAAATTTTCTGATTCAGTGGGTCTAAGTGATTCCCAAGATTTTGAATTTCTGCCAGGTGTTTCAAATAAGTTCTTGGGTGTCACTGGGCACTGCTGGTCAAGGGACCACAGTTTGAAAACCATTACTAGGATCATAAAATGTGAGAGAGTGACTTCTAGCAAAACATGATCTGAATTTTGGTTTGTCGGAGTTACAGTAAGAATCATCTCTGATTAACGAGACGGGAATCCTTTCACAGCGTATATGTTTATCAAATCACCACAATGTATACTTTAAATATCTTACAGTTTTATATGTCAGTTATACCTCAATAATGCTGGAATTAAAAAAAATAATTGGAGCAAAATTTTTGTATGATAGAAATCTGTGCACAAGAAATTTTTTTTTTTTTAATTTATGCCTACAGCACCTGGTCTTCCTAGGTAGTCTCTCATCTAAGTACTTACCAAGCCTGACCCTGTTTAGCTTCTGAGATCAGACATCAGGCTTGTTCAGAGTGGCATGGCTGTAGACCATAGACCGTGGCTCCACTGGGGCGGGAACCCAGGACCTTCTGCGTGTAAAGCAGACGTGCTAACTGCTACACTATGAAATCACGTCCCCACAAGAAAACTTAATGATGTGGTTGATATGCTATATATTTATAATGATTAATAGAATAATACTGTTCTGGTATTGCTATTAAATAATTACTAAGATACAAAACTGAATCAAACAGTGAAGAAAAGAAGAATTGTGCTGTAGTATATATTTTCGTTTCTCACTACAGAAAACCTATAGATGGATGTTAAGCTTGTCTTCTCACCAGTGTTATAATGGCACTGCTCATATTTTGATTAAGAGTGAGATCTTATAACCACCAAACTGAAGAAATTTAAAATTCTGATTCCCAGCCAGCACAGGGCACATTTGTATGTATCATTAGCAAATGCTAATGACTTTTTCTGTTTGCAAGCTGCTTAATTTGGTGCTTCAGTTTTCCATATCCACATTTTCCCTTGTATTCATTCATGTTAGGTCTCATGCAAGATTAAGCTGAATTATTCAGTTTTACAATATGTACAAATTTTTGCTGTAAAAATAATTTTGTGAGTGAGTAAAAACAATTCCACAGCTCCCGAGGAGAGGAAAGTAGGAAAGCTGGGCAATTGTAACTTTATTCCCTTGGGCAAAGTCTTGGTTGTCTTTATACTATCATTTTTCCTTTTCCTCATTTTATGTTATTTTGCTGGCACTTAAATGGGGTGTGAGAAGGACAAGTTGGATCTAGTTTGACTGTACCCCAAGCACGTCTTAGTAAAAAGAGGCAACAGAATTCAGGAAAGAAATTCTGGACTGAGGAGCTAGTACCTTTGTGATTAGGAAGTTATGGGCCAAACTTTTGTATCCAAAGTTCTGATTTCTGCTTCAATTGAAGTACCTTCCAAGGAAAGAGAGAAATAAGTAGTTAACGTTTCTTGTTAAGAATAAAGAAAAAAGAAAGTAGGCATTTTCAAGGTGTTTTTAGTCAAAGTGAAAGTTCATTTTTTATATTTGTAGGAGCACTGAAAAGAAATGTTAAGAATAGTATAAAACTCTAATGTGAAGGACATGACTGAATTAGTTTGAGTATGACTTGTTATGTTTTACTATTAACAGTAATAAGAGAACACATTGCAGGCACTGAATAAAAAGGGTATTGTGGAATTGACTCATTCCAGGAGACCAATAGCACTGTCTCTAAACACTGGCTTTCGCAGTGTCTTTTTCAATATTGTCAAAGAATGATCTGCCCCTTTTAGTTGCCTTGGCCATGACTGGAACCATTAAGGCTGCTTTGGCAGCAGGCATTGATTCATCAGAAGTTAACAACTGCCTCCTTGGTGTCTTACTTTTTCTACGTAAGTTTCGAGGCTCTCTAGCCTCACTTTCATGACACCATTTTTAGTCGATACCTGGGCTTTGCTTCTGGACTTCAGTCCTGTTCTCTCAGTGAAATTAGCTGCTGAAGTCTGGCTTCTGCTCTATCCACAAGTGCTGATTTAGGAATTGCGTCTCACCCTAGAGGTCTGTGATTACCTAAATATACCCTGAGAAGTTGGGGATTTATAATCTCCATCAGAACCTTTTCCTGGGAATTTAGTAAAAGTCCTATCTCCACCTTCTAAGAGAGGCAGCAAAAAGTAAACTATTTGAAAAGAAAAGGGGATAAACTCTCATCAGTTGCATAGGAGAATGCATAGGATGCTTATCAAGTTTTCTGAGAAATGGATGCACTTATATAAAAAATGCAAGGCAGAAACTGCCCCAGAAGATTTCGTGATTGTGAGGGAATGATCTAGGGTCCATAGTTATGAAATACACTAAGGCAGTGTACAAAGGTAAGGATGGGCAGTATTTAGTATCTCTTTTCTTATGTCATATTATTGGCCATGTTTTGTGCAGTCTCTCTGATCATCTGCATGGCCAAACTGTGCTCAAAGGGAACATTTATAAATGGAAATGTTACTTCTTCCTTTAACTCAAATTTATTTCTCTCTTATTGAGATCAATTGCTGGATTAAATGACACACAGACACAGAGTGCTTAGAATAGTGCTTAGCACATAGTAAGTGTTCAGCATCTATTAGCTATTATTGTTGCTTTTATCCAAACACTAGAAAAATACATATTATAGTTCTGTAAAGCATATAGATAACAGGTGCCACAAATTACAGTAGTCCCTCCTTTGCTGCAGTTTTGCTTTCTGCTGTTTCAGTTTCCTATGGTCAATGGCAGTCTGAAAATATTAAATGAAAAGTTCTAGAAATAAACAGCTCATAAATTTTAAATTGCGCACCATTCTGAGTAGTGCAATGGAATTTTACACCGTCCCACTCCATCCCACCCGAGATGTGAATCATCCCTTTTTCCAGTGCATCCACCCTGTACACGCTCCCATCCATTTGTCATTTAGTAGCTATCTGGGTTATCAAATCTACTCTCACAGTATCATATTGCTTGTGTTCAGGTAACCCTTATTTTACATAATAATGACCCAAAGAATAAGAGTGGTGAGCTGGCAATTCAGATAAGACCAAAAAGAAACCTTAAAGTTCTTCCTTTAAGTAAAAAGTTGAGTAGTATAGTAAGATATTTTGAGAGAGAGAAAGATCGCATTCACATAACTTCTATTACAGTATATTGTTATAATATATTTTATTTTAAGTTATTGTTAATCTCTCGTGCCTAATTTATAAATTAAACTTTATAGTTTTCATAGTTATGTACGTACAGGAAAACATATAGTATATATAGGGCATCCACTGGGGGTCTCGTATTACATCTCCCATAGATAAGGGGGGACCACTGTACTGTATCCACTACTCCTATTTTTTAAGAAATGGGGAGAAAAGTGAAAGCCTGAAGAAATGGGGAAATTAATCAGCATTATTTAGTGAATAAAAGAAAACTAAAAGTTCTTCACATTTTATATTTTGGCAATTTACCAAGTCATTTATATAGCATTTTTTTTTTTTAATTAAGGAAATCTACTGTAGGTCCATAAAGAAAAACAAGTTGGAGTCAGAAACTCATCTCTTGGGTGGCAATGCCTACAAAATACAAAGTAAAAGTTGGCTTTTGATGGATATTAGAGTTTCCATATTCAAAAATAGTATGGTTTCTTCGTTTGTTTTTGTTTTATAGAGACAGTATGCAGAAAGAATGTGGAGTTAGATCTGAGTTCCAATCCTGGCCCTTTACTCCCTAGATGTTTAGTTTGGGGAGGTTACTTTTCCTCTTCTACAAAATGGTGGTAAGAATACTGATTCTCTAGGACTGTTATATGGATTAAATGACATCACATATAAGAATTCTGTATACTCAGTGCTCCTTTTTTTCCCTTTCTCTTTGCTTAAAAGCTTAGAGAATTACTCATGAACCAAGGCATTGCCTGTGACAGGTACTAGACCCCTTTCATCAATTCCTTTTAGTGCCGGGTGCCACTACTTGGAGTTCAGAATTACCTCTCCTAAGATACAGTGTTCCTTCCAAGAATTCAAGTCAAGTTGAGAACTCAGAACTCCCATATTTAAAACCTGTTTTCAGATCGTTAAGTTAGACATTTTTTCTGTTGCCATGAAAAGTTAAAGTATATTTAGGCTGATTATACAGAGTACCAGTGTGCCTGGTTGGAAATGAACTTAATCAACAGTGATGAATCTGAGAGAGAGAGGTAAGTGGAGGAAGGAAGAAATAGGTTAATGGCCTTGACCAACACAGTTGTACAGTCATTGTGTTGGCCTTGCTGAGGCCTTGGTGTTCCTCTTGATATCATTTTGTAAATAGACTCTTCCAAGCCATGTCATTTATCTCAAAATACTCTAAGGTGTCATGAAAACTATTCTTACTTCAAATTTAATTGCCATATTTCGGAAACAGTCCCTTAGTTTTTTCTTAATTATTCTTAATAGTTAACATGCAACAGACAATTTATTAACACCTCGGGCCAAATTTGGCCTGCCTATGTCCTGTCTTTGAATGGCCTGAGAAGATGGTTTTAAGATTTGTAAATGTAAAATATAAGAAAGACTTTTAGCCTTTATGTGACAATAGTTGCTCAAAGAACTGAGGACATTGCCTCTTGCCTGCAAAGCCTAAAATATTTACTCTCTGGCCCTTTACAGAAAAGATTTTCTGACCACTGCTTTATTCTTACATCTGGGACATTTATCAGTGACTGAGGGAAATCAAGGAAGCACATGGCTTCCATATATTTGCTCAAATTTTGTTTTAAAAGTCTATCAATACAAGTTTTATTGATCCCTTAATATTTTAGATTTAGCAAATGCTTTAGTAGTCTTCTAGCCCCTGGGTTTTCAGAGATTTTTATGTAAGGTCCACTATTGAGAACAGGTAAAGTTGAAGGGATCCAGACCATTTGCACTCCAAACCATTGCCCAGCACTCTGATGAAACCCCAAATGTAGTGGCTCTAAAATAGAATTACTACAGGTTAAAATCATCGCATTGCAAACAGACATCTGCAGAAACAGCCTGGGTCATAGTGTGAAGGGTATAAGCTCTGACTAATGTGGTTCCCCCTTAGAAAGAAGCTGTCAGAAGACAGATGTGACTCGGTTCTGGTTATGATGAGTATAGGGTTGGCAGAGATATCAGAGGGAGCAGTCCCCATTTTATTCTACCCAGATCTATTTTCCCTAGAAAGAGAAGAGTCTCAAATCCTTGAATATCAAGAATTATCTTTTCTAAAATCCAGGTCTCTTATAGACATAAAAATTAATGCCCAAGAGAAAAGCAACAATGTTGAAATAGCAAACTTTAGAAACCCATTTTATCACATTCCAACAGGAGAGATGCTTACTTCCTCAAAATACACTTTCTGCCAGCAATAAGGATGCTTAAAATTTATATAACTGAAGACTGAACCCTTTATTCCAAGGTAGAGAAAAGCCGTCGGATAAAAATTCCTTGAGAAAGGTTGTGTAGGGGCATAAATTCATGATACTATGTGAATGACTTATCAGAGTTTATCTTGAAAGTAAGTAAGTAGGAGGTAACACTGAGCACCTGAAGGCAAAATGGAAAGAGCATCCAGAGTGTGAAAAAATAGGAAAGGAGTTTCTCTGGAGTCACGAGAAAACCAATTTCATCGCCTATGCCGTTTTGCATATGACTCGTGGCAATTGCAGACTTTGGTTCTGTGCTATACCAAAGGGGCTGCTGCAACTCACTACAGAGCTAGGAAAGGGAGAGGTTTCCTGAGCAGAGTTCCGAGTTGGTAGATCAGCCCTTGAGTTGGCTAGAAGAATATTGCATTGAAAATTGGATTGGCTCTCTGCGCTAAAAATCTGTTTCCAGGAAGCCTTCACTGTGAAATGTTTGCAGAAGTCACATGCAGTAAAGTGGGTGGGGTTGCCTCTATAGTATCTGAAAGGGAGGAAATATCTTTTTTGGTTAACGTGCAACTGGTAGGAGATAGCTAGGGATGAATAATGAGGAGTTAGAGAACTGAATATTTTTTACTAAAACTTTGGTTTTGTTATTAAGTCGGACTTTTATTTCTAAAGAAAGAGACAAAGAACATTCCTATAAGAGTTGTCCAGAATGGTCGTCTTTCTTCTTTCTTTATGCTCTCCTACTCTGCTATGGAAGATAATATAACATAAAGTGGCAATACCAACCTTCTCACAGGGTAGACTGAGTTGTTGGCGTGCTCAAATTATATTACTGACTTTTTGTGTTACTAACTCTCTGTGCGTAAGTGAGTAGGTAGGTTGGGAGGCAAAGAAAAGAAAGATAAGTTGTGAAGTTTGAGTTTAGATTGTCATGCATTGTCTGTAAAGACCCAAGAGGGCTGCATGAAATGCTGGTCCCAGAGAAGTTGAGAGAGCTGCCAGATGATGCCATTCTACTTATAACAAAATGCCTTTGTTCTGAAATGCAGGTATTTCAGGAGCTTTTCCTAACATGGAATTAATTAAACCTGGTATTTCAGAATGTTTGATGATAACCTTTGTCATTTACGTGGATATCATCAGCCATTATCTTCTAGTTGTATCACAGTGTATTCCAGAAAGGCGTATAAGCATATATCCCCTTTCAAACACTTATAACTTCTCTGGCTATAAATCCAGGTGCATGATGTAGAAATGTAATTGGGCAGCCTACATAGAAGTTTGGAGCTCATGTGGGAATATCTATTTGTAAAATAACCTGAATATTCATGTAACTGTTCAGACATCAATAAATTCTCATTTTACCTTATTTATTTCTGTTCCCCAGTGAACAGCAGTGCTCTTAAGCTCTAAGTTAATAGGCATGTTCTTCAAAGACGTACCCTCTCTTACCTTAATAGAACATCTCCCTAACGCATTTGTTTATCAGTTGCTAGGTAGCTCACCCATCAGGTGACACCAGTATGTTTTCTTTGTCTTAGTGCAGTGGTGACAGTTACCATTGTTTGCCATCAATTAGCATGGGGTAGCATGTCAAGAATGTACGGGTGGTGTCATTTTAGTCTGACAGCCACCCGGTCTGCTAGAGAAGGGATTGTTTCATTATCCTCTTATCAGGGTTGCCGGATAATGATACTCTACACTGCAAAGTAGGAGAAAAAAAAAAAAGACAGGCAGAGAGAATAGATTTTTAGGGATTGGCAGTATTAAAATTATTCATGCCTCAAGGAGAAGGGAAAGATTAGAGAAATGACTGTGCAAACTCTTAAGAAGCCACTTTTTCCTAATACGGGTAGAATGTGGAATGATACCCTTCCTGATGGAGAAAGAGGGGAAGGGGGAAAATACTCAGATATTAAGAGGCAAGAAAGAGGGAAACGAGCCCCTCTTATTCATAGGCCACAAGGTAAAGATTAGCTGAGGCCTCGCTCCCATTCTCTAACCTCAATACCAAATGCAGCCTTCCAAGTGACCCTGATGAGGCCTTCTCCCTGTTAGAAAACTCTCTGGTTTGTGAATTTAGGTCATGAGAGCATTTTCCACTGAACAACAGTGCAATTAAATTGCTCCAGGGTGAAAAGCAAAGAATTGCAGAAGGTATTGAGGCCTAAAATTTCATTCTTGGGGACCAAAACTCCAGTCACTCCCGCTATTGGTCATTTTCTTCAGAATGACTGAAGGGAAGTTTTTTTGAATTCTGAAAATTAACCATGGCTGGATCTTTATGCTCTTGCAGAAACAAACAAAAAGAAGTGCTGAAAATGTAAAACTACTTCAAGATAAACTAAGCTTCAAGAGGGACAATTGCGTTGACATTTTAGTAACAGCCCATTTTCACTCCTTAAATGAAGTGTAGTCATGCATGAAAATGACTTGTTATCTTTTAAACTGAAATATATTATGAGTTGTAACTCAAAGGTGTGTATTACTCATGCAAAATAAGCACAACATTTTAACCCTATGAGGATTCTTTCTCAAACCCTGAATACTTCATAGCAACTCGTATTAGAAAAATTGAATAAAAAATGTTTTTTATTAGAGAGTATGATGTATATACTCTTCTGTATTTTCAAATGACCCTAGTCCACAGTTTATAAGCATCTTCAGGTAAGAGGCCACACGCTATTGGAGATTAACCCATTTTGCAGCAACATATGCCTTTTCCTTCCCTATCCTATGAATAATAGTAATCATTACAATAATTTAAAAAGCCAAAGAATAGCAACAGTGGTTTATTGAGCACTTATCCATTGTCCACGCACTGGGCTAAGTGTTTTCCATTTAGTATATAATTCTCCTCACCACCCTTTGAGGGATTATCCTTATTTAAGATAAAAAAACTGAGCTTATGTTAAGTGACTTGCTTAAGACACATTGCTAGTAATTGGTAAAGTTAAAATTCAAACTCAAGTCCATTTGACTGCCAATAGATGTACTTTGTTCTCTTAATAACTATCCTGACACTCTCTCTTTCTAGTGCCAAGGTCCGGTGATGCCGAAGAGGCCAAAATTTCCATTGCAGTTCAACTGCTTCCTGAATTTTTCCCAGGTTCAGATTTCTCCTTGGGGGCTGGGATGAAGAGACAAAAAGACAAGATTGAGCTCACCATTTGAATGGTGTCTCTAATTCTTTTTAATATATTTGTGAAAGTCACCTTAGCTTGCTTTCATTGATAGCTTACTCGTCTATGCCCTGACCCTGGAAATACTGCTCAAGAGGTAAATGGTGAACCTCTTCTCATGTACCAGTGGCCAAGCGTCTAAATGTTATTTCTCAAGGTCTCAACATTAGAGCAACACCATGGTTTTTAAGTAATTGTAAATGACTCCAAATGCATATTTACTGTAGCAGCTCAGTGGCAACAGATCTATACAGCAAATCTCTTCATGCATTATTGACAGGGGTGGCAGCCTTTTAGCCAATGACATTGTGCTCACTTGTGGTAACAGGTGCATGTATCTGATTGCTCATGAATTACCCCTCCCTGCCTTCCTTCTTTCCCACCACTGGATCAATATGCCTCTGACAAGCATCTGAAATCTTTATTTGGAAAAAAGCACATTTCCTACCAGCTGTTTGTTTTCCAAACCAAATAATTCAGTTAATTTCTTGTCTGAATTAATTTTCAGAGCTGGGAAATTTCTCTCATCCATGCTGAGGTCACTTCAGTGCTTTTAGGATGGGCAGAAACAGAAATATTCTTTTTGCATCCTAATTATCATTTTGGTGGTGAAAGCCACCCATGTGTCTGGGGCAGGGCAGGGAGAGTACCTAGTGACTCCAGGTAGCCTTTGCAGATGGAGTGTCCAGGGGTTCTGATACAGTATTAGCACTCTTATGCCTTCTCTTGAATTCATGCTGCATTTGAGAGGCAATATAGCGTGGTTGTTAGGGGCATGTGATCTGAAATCAGGCTTCCTGGGTTTGAAATTCTACCTCTACAGCTTATCAGCCACATGATCTAAGTAACCTTATCAAGAGCCCAATTAGCCTTCAAGTTCCTTTTCAGTAAACTGGGGAACAGTTTGTAAAGTACTCAGTAAGGGTTAACTGTTGATTCTGGGGTATGGGGCAGCAAGAAGGTGAAATGCAGCTGAGATGTGGTCCAGTACTTACTGTTCAAAGTGCAGTTCCTGAATCACGCAACCTTAGATTTGCTAGGGACTTGGAGTGTTTGATAGAAGTTAAAAATCTCAGTACTCCCTGGCACTAAGAGCTAGTGAATCAGAATCAGTATTTTACCCTGGCAGTTTGTTTGCACATTAAAGCTTAACAAGCCAGATTCTAGCTACCCATATAGTTTTCAACAGGAATATGCCCTTTGATTGGCTGTTTTTAATAGACCTCAGCCTGACTAGGGAGATCTTCCTTGCCCTCTGAAATGATGAAAACATAGGCACCAGCCAATGCCTATGGTAAACTTTCTTGACTCTGAGGATGGGCCTGAAATAAGGTGGCTTCATTTCGAGATGAAGCCACTAACACTCCTTTCCTTTCTCCATTCACATAGTGAATACGTGAGAGCTGAAGTATCCCCAAGGGTACCCTGTCCATACTCATTAGAAATAGGGATTGTTTTTACTTGGATAGAGAGAGAGCTGCATTAACCCAAATTAACCTGAGCTAGTTAAAGGCGCTAGCCTAGAATCCACTGGTCCCGATAGCCAGTGAGATGGCATCTGGGGACCACATAGATCAACAGATGCTGCTTTGTCAAAATTACAAAATCCAACTGAGTCACTTCCACTCACCTCTACAGAAGACAGGGTGGGAGATGGCAGTAAGCCAATCTCGAGAGAGAGAGAAAGCCCAAAGCAGCAGAGAGGCCAGCTCTTGGGCCTTCAGTAAAGGCAGGGCCCACAAATTCATCTTATGACCAGGCTTTTATTTCCTTGGGGAGTCCACCATCTCTTAATCACAAAAGCAATAAGAATTTCCAATATGTTCCTCTGCCGTGCCGAATCAGTTGTTTCAGCTGCCAGTCGTCAGCTCTGTCTGGAGATTCACCTGAAAGCCTTCTTCCAGCCTTGAAAGCAGCAGTGACCCCCGAGGTGACACCAGACAATGAAGGCTGACACCCCATCGGCAGCTCGTGTGTGCTGGTTGATTTGATCACAACGGTTTTGTTAAGATTGCCCCGGATTCTGGAGGAGTCAGTTCTCTTCCTTAGGCTTTGATCGATAGGCCTCATATGCCCTATTGGTTGAGTTTGGAAAATCATTTCGAGTATGTATGGAAGGAAATTTTTTTTCTTTTGAATAACCTTGCAATTGTACTCTAACATGGAGATTTTCTTCCTGGTATTAAAAAAAAAAAAATCACTTAGAAAATTTGTCTGGAAGCATGTGTTGTGATAGGCAGGTCAGTGTGAAATCTGCAGGTGTTCAAACTTCAAATATTGAGGGACATTAGCACCTGCCTGGTATAGAGTAGGGCCTGAAAAATTGTATTTGAATAAATGAATGAATAAAAGAATATTTTTTAGACTGTATTAAGTAAGTTAGAATCTTGGATATATGATTGCAGTGTAGTTGGAAATTCCTAGAAGTCAGTGTTTGTAAAGAGGCATTTCTTGTGCCATAGTGACAATTTTTGAGAAATGTGGGTATTTGGTAGAGCCCAGGGGCAATCCCACTGAAGCTATAGCTCTCTGACTTCAGAGCTTTGTCCATTTTATTGCAAAGGTATGTGAGATGGGGTTAGCTGTATTTCAGAAAGCTATGGCTGTGTCTTTTGTTACTTCCCCTAAATCTCTGGTCATTATATTGGCCATAGGTAACCTCTATAACCAGCAGTCTTGCCCTGGACTCTGCATACAAAGTGCTCTATATAGACACTGAATGATAAGCTTCTACTTGGTTATCTCACCAGAAGAGAGTTTGTCCTATACTTCTCATTCTACCTATTAAAAAATAGATAATTTCTTATGCCCTATGTAAGAAACTGTCATTATACTTTCCAAATTCAGACTTTAAATTGAACACTAGAGCCTTCCGTTATTCTCATGGTGCCCCTGTTCAAAGAGTTTACTGCCTGTTCCAGTGTCACTCACTGGCAGTAGCAGTTGATGGAAGAGCTGTAGATGTGTGTTTGACTGTTGGTCTGTCAACACTTGATCTCAGCACAGCTTTAGGGCATGTTTCTAAGCCTTCAGTCCTGTACCAGACACCTCTTATGCCCCACTTCGCATCCTCTCTACTACCTATCCACATGTTCCATTGCTATGGCAACCAGCTGCACCAGCATAATTTGGTAGCTCCTCCCCTCAACTGCACCATGTGCCCCTGGCTTTCTGCCCTCAAGCTTCTCTGATGTGCTAGTATTGAGCATCTTTGAGAACCTTCGGCCACTCTGATACATGTGCCTACTTGGAAGTGTGAGAGAAGTGCATTCTTGGGCAACTCTTGATTAGTGGGGAGTAGGAGCCGGTGAGTAAATGTTTCTTTCTGTCTTGTCTCCTACCCACCAAGCCCCAAGATGGACTGCATTGGCTGGCATTTAGATCATGTTCGTCTTGTTTGCTCAACAAACGAACATGAATGATGCTGTTGGAGATACTAGGCACCAAGTCTCTTGTTCCCTTGCCTATCCCTGGACCTAGTTCAGTATCTACCACATAGTAGATACTTCATAAATATTTGTGGAATAATTGACTATTGAGAGAAGAATGAGAAGAATACAAGTAACTCTGCACACAGAGCAGAAGTATTAAAATAAATAGACAAAGGTAGAGGGCATTATAGGCAAAAGCACAGTAGCGTAAATTGTCACGATAAATTTGAGGTACAGTCAGTTATCTGGTTTGGCCAGAGCTTAAGGCATATTGTGGGCCACAAATAAGATAGTATCTTAAAGCACTTTGCATATTGTTTGATGCTCTACACTAGTAAGTCTTCTATTTTGGTAGAATTGATGTACGGAGGTCTGTTTCCCTCACTAAACTGCAACCACCTTAAGGACAGGGACCCACATATAGCAGAGTGGCTAGCATATAGCAGGCACTTAATAAATATTGAGTTTAAAATAATGGTTGGAGGATGGTTGGATGAATGGACGGTGGATAAATGGATGATGGACAGTTGGTCCTGGCTATTAAATGGGATGAAAGAAAGGCCCTTAACGAGGCCTAGCTTTCAGTGTACAGCAAGCTGCAAATGTCCCAGCCTATTTCATTGCAGCTAATGCAAAAATGTAGCTAAAATAGCTAATGTAGACCTCTGGGAAGCACTACATTTTCTATTGAACCATCGAGTAGAACACTAAGCTCACACTAAGTTTCCCCATTGCCCATGGTGTTATAAACAGCAGGGGCAACGCTTCCCTTGTGATAAACACACACGTACATAGAGAAATACCTCCAGGGGATAATAAGTGATGGGTGCATTCAGTAACTACAACAAAACAAATAGGAGAGCTCACATTTCTACATTAAGGTAGAAAAAAATATTAGCTGTTTCCGGTGTCTCTGTGACCTCTTATTATTCCATTAGTTTTTGGAATGGTATATAAAACACTGAACTCCATGCTGACAAACACCAGTACTGAAACTATTGCCACAGTGAATCCAAACAGCCTTCTCCCTTGGGTAAAATTATTATTTGGAATACAAGCAGAATTGTGGTTGCCTGAGCTAGTTGAGCATAAATGATGGTAGTGATTCATAAGGTGACTCTAGTGAGTTTGCAAATGTGCAACTTTTCTGGAGACTGATGCACAGCAGATGCTCTGCATTGCCTCTTTGAGCTGGTAAGCATTTTCTAGTCTCATCACCTCTTCAGGACATGGAGGGCTGTGGAGGATGCAGGCTTCTGAGGACAAGTGTTAACCTGACACAATGCTGACTTACCAGAAATAAACCCTTCAAATCAGATCACACCCGTCAGTAGATTTTTGAGCGGGAAGATGATAATTCTGCCTCTTCACATGTTCCTTTAAGTACTTGAACTCTTATTCCATTGGATTAAGCTTTGGGGGGCTGGGTCATCTGGGGTATTAATTCTATCCAGGAGAGGTTGGAGAAAAGTGGTACTGGTCTAAAAATACAGCTCCCTGAACTTTTAAACCCTCAAATCTCTGATTATGTGGCTGCTTTTCCTTAATCCTTAGCTTGATTTCTTTTATTTTTTTAAATCCATTTATTCTTTGATATCACTAGAGTAAGTTCAAAAAGAGCAAGGATGGACATAAAGCTTAGCATAGCTTTGTGTAGAGAAAGGAGTTAAAGAGAGTGAGCATAATGATGCTAGTATGATTGCACTATAATGAGATGTCTGCTGAGTAGGTCCCAGACACTGAGAGCCTCTCTGATAGTGATAGACTCTGCAAGTGACAAGCCCCAGTTTCTTCTTTGACATTGTACCAATTAGCCAATCTAAATGGGCACATATTTAAGTTTGAGGTCACGTACAGTTCTCAAAGGCTAGGCTGCCCCTACGAATGAGGCTGTAACTCACTCTGTCTGTCATAATAGGCAACAGTGGGAGAATATCCCAGCGGTGTGTTTGAGACCTCTTTTTCATATTTTGTGGTATTAGGAGAGGACTCATTTTTGATGAAGACCCAGTACATCCATCCATCACACCATTGGAGAAATGCCTGGGGTCAGTTAGACTCTAAAGTTAAAAGAGTGTAGGATTCTGCATTGGTGCTAGGATCAGGGGAAACTCCCTTCTCATTACATTGATTTAGCGGTGACAGAGAGAGACCCCAGCCTGACCCACAGTGGCTTACGGGCAGCGATAAGAAGAGGAGGAAGGCCTATGTTGTACCTTTCTAGGTCAGCAGAACAAATACTCTGTTACCTGACTCCCATGCCCCGTGACTGAAAAGTGCTAATACAGAGAACTTCACCCAGAAGCAAACATTACAAGATTGACTAATTATACAGTGTCCAGACCGGGAACTGGCAGGGCAAGGCAGTGCTTATGGGAAACCGTGAACTTCAGCCTGGAGCCAGCTGAGTGCAAGCTCCTCGGGCAGCCGTAAGGGCATATTAGCTGGGGAACCTGTTCTACCATGAAAACAAAAGCTGTGTATATCCAATAAGGGGAGAACTGTTCTCTTAAAACCACCAAGAGAAAAACAAACCAGCCCCTAAAATATGCTTGCTTGTCAGCCTTTGGTATTTAAAAAATGTGGGCTTCACTTAGGGCGCAGTCTGATGCTTGTTCTCCCTTGATTTCAGCTTCCATTTTCTCCAGCAATCATTCAAGCCGAAGCGGAACAGCTGCTGGGGCCGTGCCACCCCCACATCCTGTCAGTCACCCTTCTCCGGGACATAATGTACAGGGGAGCCCCCACAACCCCCCCTCCCAGTTACCTCCACTCACAGCTGTGGATGCGGGAGCTGAGAGGTAAGGCCATCTGTCTCTCTCTTCTAATAGGTGTCTCCGCCAAACCTCCCTCCACACAGAGAAGTGCTTTGACAGTTGCTGAATTTTATTAATAAGCCATTGGTGGGTTGAGTTACCCAAAGGTGACATTTTAAAAGTACATACACAAAGCACGTGGAACAAATATCTCATTATTTGTTCTATTTTCCACGGGAAAAAAATGAAAAGATATTGGCTATAGCCAACTAAAGTGTCCGATACTGGGAAAACACATCAGAATCTGTCTGTCTTTCCTATCTTACCTTAGTTTATTTCAGGGACTCAATTTTAAGAAAATGTTCCTGCAGGCAGAAATCCTTTCCAGATGTAAGATGGTCCCTTTCAGCACATAGATCAGCAGTGTTAGCTTGAGAGTATAGCATAAAAGGGCACAGGATATTGTATGGGTGACCTGAAAGGGCTATTCACTGAATATTTTATGTAGATACCACCCTCATAAGGAGTTTCTGGGAGAAAATTTTTAAATCTTGACACTTGGGTCCCTGTCTTTGAACCGCGCAACCCTCTAGTGATGTGGACAGCATGCCGTTTTTCTTGTTCTCTCTGCTTGTCATCTGGCTCAAGGTGACCTACTTAGGGGTTGCTCTCAGAAATTCACAGGGAAAAAATGTTCCTGTGGGGACCCCTGTGCAATTTTTGAGTGTTAAGCATTTTGTGGGCAAACTAATGGGTTGAATAGGCAGCAAGAATAAAAGTTTTGTCTTGGATTTCACCAGCAATCTGTGGTTCCATCATTATTGGCGTGGTCTATGAACTTTTAAAATGTGTTTTTAAGTCCAGTAAACCACATATTTTTAAGTTTAGGGCTACCCCTTTATTTAGTAATACATCTGTTCACTTAATAAGAATCTGCTATGTGTTGGATTTTGTTCTGGGTGCTGTGGATGCAAAGACTATTAAAGCATGGTCCTGCCCTTACAGGACTGGTGGTGAAGACAGACGTGTAAATAAAGTACAGTAATGTTATTTGAATAAATGATGTAAATGAGGTCACTGGACCTCAAAGAGGATTTTCCTAACTCTGCCTCACAGAAGGAGGGAAAGACTGAATGATCTAGGCACTGAAGGAAGACTAAGGGTTTTCCAGTTGGATAAATGGCGAATTGCTTCCAAGGCAGCAAGAGGAACATAGGCAAGAGATGAAGAGGGGCAAATACACACGTGGAGGGAGATTCCAGTTGCTCAACTGGCATCGTCCACAAGTGTACATGGCTCTTTATTAGGAGAGAAATGAATTGGATTATCATTATAGAGAAGGAACTCTCTATAATGTGACAAGATGGTAGAGTAATTGAGGCTGGAAGCAAGGAAAGCGGGTAGGGAAGGCAAGAAGGAGGTTGCCCCAGGAGTCCTTGCAAGCAATCCGAACACGTGGACTGAGACAGCAATAAGGGTGTGGGATATATTTAAGAGGCAGAATTACTAATTCATAATTATATAGAGAGTAAAGAAGAAGGGCCAAAATTTATCCCTGAGTTTCACCCTTAGACATCAAGATGGAAAATTTTGCCATTAATCAAAATTGAAAATAGAAGAAGAGTGATAGAATGGAGGAAATGGAGGTGTTGGGTAGAGGAGAGAGTGGGAAAGAAAGAGCAGTAATAAATGGACTTTAGTTTTTGAGTTTTTAGGTGATCGTAAAAGATCTATGTGGATATATCTGATGGGAAATTAGAAGTATAGACCAAATGTCAGACTTATTTTAACAGTCCTATGTACACGTTAAAGTATATGCAAATTATTGGCCGCCTCCACAGGACCCATCAGCAAAGCAGTATGAGTGATAACCATTTTTAAGTTCACAGCCACTGGAGACAGGCAGTCTTGCCAGTTATCACATGTATTTCTATAAGTCGAGATGAGTTTCTTTTAGCATTTTATTTAATTTCCAGTTAGGTTTTAAATGATATTAGCTATGGGCGTTCCATTCATCTTATTGCATTCTGCCTGGTGGCTGAGAATCATACTCCACGAGGTAGTGTTGACTTTAAACTAATAGAAAACCGGAAATATCTCCAGCAAAATAGGTTTATTTGGAACAAGAAAGAACTGCAATTCAGGACATGTAGTTTAATGGTGAACCACATGGAAATCCAGAGAAACAAAGGAGAAAAATAATTTTACAGATTTGGGAAGAACTGTTGTAAAGGAAGAGATCCTTGGAGGAAACTGCAAGTTTGAAGTATAGGGACTTTCGATTGGCTGAGTTAGGGCAGTCTCCCATTAGCTGAGCTATTACTGGGCAAGGAGGAATCATTTCTTCTGCCTGCTGAGGTAATAAAGTAGTATCACTTCCTGTCGGAAATACAAGGAATGTCTCTTCATGTTGGGGTCAGTAGTGTGTGTTGAGTGACCTGTACGTGAGAGCTCTCTCTCTAGCCTCCCGACTCCATTTTAAATGAGATTTCTGTTTATTAATTTTACACTAGTGAAGCTAAGAAATATCATTGATTGGGATCTCTTCTTTTTCATCTCATTATTAGCCATAATGACTCTTTACATGAATGTTAGAGGAAAGCAATCTATGTGTCTTATTTTTGTACACAGATATTAAAAGAATAAATGTAGAAAAAGATCTTAGCCATTATTGGAATCAAAAACAACAACCCAAACACCTTATACCTGAATCCCAGCTCCTATAGTTGCTAATCATTTGAATGTGTTTCTTAGATACTCCTGGTGCTTGGGTTTTGTTTTTTTTTTTTAACATTTTATTTTGTAATTTTTAATTTTTTTATTTCTTCTTTTGAAAGTCTGTAACATATGAAAAACTTCAAGAATAGTACGATGAACATCCATACACCCTACATCCACATTCACTCATTGTTAATATTTTGCCACCTTCTCTCTTTAGCTATCTCCTTTTCCCTTCCTCTCTCTGACTTGGGAGATCCTTTATTAGTTTGTTTGCTTGCCTGCTATTCCTGAACTATCTGAGAGATTGGTGCATATATTGAGCTTCAACCTTACTTATTTCAGTAGAGATCCCCTATATAATCAGTATAATTATCACACTCAGAAAATTTAACATTGATAAAGTATTATTATCTAACATGTAGGCAATATTCAGATTTCCCCAATTGTGTGAATAATCTTTTTAATAGCTAGTTTCTTTTTTTCTTTGTTTCCTTTTATGATTTAAGATCTAAAAAGGATCACAGTTCTCATTTCTTTTTGGTGTTCTTGAATCTAATGAAGTTCCACAGCTTTTAAAAAATTTATTATCATCATCATCATTATTGTCTCTCATGACATTGACAGTTTTTAAGAACTTGGGACATTTCTTTTGCAGAATGTTTTACAGTTTGGATTTGTCTGATTGTTTTCTACTAAACGGATTCATTGTAAACATTTGGCAGGAATACCACATAGACGATGTAGTATTCCTTAGCTCTTTTGAGCCTTAGTTTGCACCTTATAGAGAATTAGGAGTAAATGAATCAAGGCAGCAAAACATGTACTACAATATTACATGACATGAAGCAGACACTCGGTAGCGGCTAACATAAAGACAGGCGACCTTGGCTTGTCTGAGAGATTCAGGTTTAGAAGCCAGAGCATGTTAAATGATTACAGTCGTTGATCATGTGAGTAATCATGGAAGGAAAAAATGTATATTTTACTTCTGTGACTTGGTCTTGCTGGTCTGTTCTTCGTGGAGGATATATGCCCCATCCCTGTGCCAGCCCGACTGGAATGGGCAAATGTGTGGAAGGTTATCTCTTCCGATCAGATTTGGAGAGGAGGATGACATGAAACAGCCCTGAATTATTCACTGTGTTTGCATTAGTGTCCAACATAAAAACACTAAGAGGAAATGTGCTTACTTTCCGCTTTTGGTTTATATATCTTTGCCTCTGTTTGCCTGGGAAATCCCCCAGTAAAAACTCCAGCAGTTTTCTTAACGGAAATAAGTTTATCACACTTTGCAATTTTTAGTGGGAAACTGGCATTTTTTCCTGCTTTGTGGGCATTGATTCATAATTTACTTAGTTTTAACTTGTTAATAAAATGAGATGAGTCACTGTCAGAAGTCAGGAAAGGTCCACCACATCTATTCAGTTAGCATCAGGTTCTTTGATTCCTAAATCATCGTAAAATAAAATAAAAGCAAGTTCTGTCAGTTTGACAAGGTTCCATTTTTATTTTGAAGTCCTATCTGAATGACACATCATTTCAGTGATTTAAACAGTATCATACCGCGTCACCTAATGTTGGTTTAAACTTATTATGGGAAGTGGTGTTTTACTATGTCATATTGAATAAGCCAGTAGTACTTTATAACAGTGGCTTCTCATAAGAGGAACCCAGTGTCTTAGGAAATGTTAATTTATTGGGTTTCATAGTATGTTTTTTAGACCAGAGAAAAACAAGAATATTAATGGGAGTCCTTTTTCGAGTTGGAAAAATACTGCAATCTCAATAATAAGTCAGCTGGATTAGTGTCATGCATCTTGTCTGCATGCCAGCTGCCTCTCTCCATACTGAAGAAGGCCACAAACATGGTGTGCTCTGTAGTACAGGTGGTAGAGCTTAAGGAGACTTGTGGATTCACCGCAGTGGAGTGACTTGTAAAGGGCTTCCTATGAGCTCCACCCTGAGCCAGAGAAGATTGAAAGTAAGGAAAGGATGTGGTCTCCTTGGGTTGTATATAGTCTAGTACAGGACTCGACAGCAGAGAACGTTAGGGACCGTTGTTTTTGAAGAAGTGGTCAAAATACCTTAATCAATTAAGAAATACCAATCCCTTGAGTCTGTATCAAGTCCTGGGAAGCCTTACTGTTTTTAATTCATATCAGATGTGAAAATTGCTAGAATTCTAGGTACTTTGATATATGTGCACTTTTTCTGTGCCTTTGAGTGACCAGGTCTGGTCTTCACCAATGTCATTTTTTAATTCAGCCTTAAAAACATTATGTAGCTTTCCTGGATGCTAAGGGGTCAAAGATAGCAAGTGTTTTCTATTTAATGTCTTTGCCATTCTGTCAGGTTCTTCAGCTCTAGTCTAACCAGTCTACTCACTGACTTTGTCTCTGCATCTTCATTCAGGATCTTTCTTTACTTAAAGACTTTCTTTACTGTCATATTCTTGACTGAATATTACTCAGCCTTTGGTGCTTGGCTTAGTTCTGAACTCAGAAAGCCTTCTTGCCTCTTGCAGCTCACAAACAAGTCCTCCTGTTAACTCTCTTGGTTCTTATTATCTGTTTATTTACCATTTTCCAGATGTCACCTTGCTAACTGGAATATTAGTTCTTTGAGGGCAGGAACCTTAAGTTTCCTCGTAACCTGCAAAATGCCTTTTGTTGCACTTCATAGTGGTAGATGCTGAGGAGGGTTTGACAGAGGAAAAAGGATAAGTGAAGGGAATGCCTAGGAAACAGGAAGCCCTTGCTAATTCCCACTGTGCAGGTGGGAGGTTCCCAGAAAGGACTGTTGCCCTAGAATAATTGGTCTAGATGGTGGTCATACTCATTCTCAAAGTTCCCACCATCTTATGTAACTTGTATACAATGACACAATAAATAGTGCTCTAACACATACATACACACATACACATAATTTAGAGTCCCTTGCCATCATCCATTGCTGGGGTTCCCTACATTGCTTCCCTGTGGTCTCCAATACCATTCCCTTGTATCTGCATGTGTAGCATCTGAACAGCTCAAAACTAAACCTGCTATTTACTGTTCTTCTCTCCCCTATACTTTCTGAGCAAACAGAGACTTAGAGTCTTCACCCACTCAGCTTATACACATACACACACACACACACACACCACATAATCCTCTCCTTAATCAATTAGTATATGTGCAATAATGGCTAATAATCACAAGCATCATATAAAATATTAAGGCTTATCAAAATTTATCTCGACATTGGGTTCATTTATTGACTGAGTCATCCACTTAGCTGGTATTTGTGTATCAGGCAATATGCTGGACACTGAGGATATAGTGTTCAATAAGACTGATGGGAGTCTGGCCCTCATATAGTGTTCAGTGTAATGAGAGACAACCAGATCAACAGGCAACCATAATTTAGGATGTTATGAAGGAGTGCTACATGGGGCTGTGGAATGATCATCTAACCCAAAATTGGGAAGGGAAAAATAGAAGAATGAATGTCTTCCTGAAAGCTAAAGGTCTGTAGGACCTGGCCAGGCAACATGAGTATGTACGAAAGCTCAGAGGAAAGAGAGAGCAGGGATGGAGCTTCAGGTGTAAATGTGGGAGGAACCTCATGAACTACATTAAGGAGTTTGGACTTATCTTGGCAAGGATTTGTGTATTTGACCAATAAGAGTACCCTCATGACTCTGGCATATAGTCCAAATGCTTCCCTATCATGTTACCCACCCTGCAAGAATTCAGAATGTAATCTGTGCCCAACAGAAGAAGAAATAACAAAGAATGAACAAATGTGTTGTCTAGTCCTCAAGCAGACAAGGCCGTTCTTTATATATCCTAGACTGATGAGGCAGTGCGGTGGGGTTTATATTATGTTCCTTTTTAATACAATTTAAAAAGACAGTTTTGTCCTTTGCTTGTATTTTACAAAGCTTGTATTTTACATAGTCATGACATACCAGGGTTTTGAAGAGTCACTGACTGTCAAAAAAAAAAAAAAAAAAATGACCTCCATGTTAGAGACAAAGTAACGAACATCTGAATGTTAGAGCTCTAATATCAGCAATAATTTGGCATAACTTGTCTTATTATAACAGAGAAGACTTAGATATTGTTAAGAAGTATCCACATTGCTGAGCGTCATAATTTAGTTGCAGTTTACCCAGTGAGCACTGCTCTGAGAGGCTTCCTAACACGTATGACAGATACTTTGCGCATGTATAAGAAAGATAGCAAACTTATAGGGTAACAAATAAACACTGGCTTGTCAATCTTGTTTGTTGAAATAATTGAGAAAAGCCAAGGTCGAAAAGAAACATGACTCAAACAGCCATTTTTATCAGCCTGTGTCTTCATTTCTGGTGTCTTGTCAGCCTGTATGTTGTCATCTATATCATCCTCTGTTAGAGTCTCTGGGTATGATGGTCATCTAATGCCACATGATCATAATCATTCTCTTTCCTTGGGCTGCAGCACTTTATATTCAGAAAACAAACAGTTATCCTCATTTGGAATCCCATAAAGGGATTGATTTCACGTATATTCAAGATTAAGAGAGGTGGGGTCCAAAATCCACCCCCCCAAAAACACACACACACACACACACACATACACACACATCCTACTTGAAAATCACTGAATGTAATGAATGTTGTTCCTGTTGTCAATGCTCTCAGTAGTGGAGAAGCAGAAAATTCCAATATCCTAGTTTTGAAAATGGAGATTAGAGCTTTGGGTCTTAGATTGGAAACACTTGGGGTCCTTTTTCTATTTTGTTTCCTGTAAATCCATCAAATGTTTCTGATATTCTCAGGGCAGAATAGCCTACCAGTCTTTAAACTTCTTATATACTGATCCAGCACCACAGCCTTGCTTCATCCTCTGTGGCAAGTATCAGTTGGGTTATTGGCCTTTGGAATGAACTTTCTTCTCATAGAGATATACACCTTACTAATATATGCCATGATGATTTACTCCTAGTAGTCATACATATGGGGAAATTGGTGATTTTTTACTTTCTTCTTACCCACCTAATGATTGTGAATGGTGCAACTGGAAAAAAATAAACCCTAAATTAAATACGTAAAAAGCCTAGGAGGCAACTTTGATTACTCCATTTTTTTCAAATACTCTCACATCTGATTATTCTCTATGTCCTGTTAGTTCAAATACATTTAAGCCTGGTCATCTCCACTTCTCCGACCCCAGTGCACCACCATCCCCTCCCGTCTCAACACAACGGTCCCCTGACTGGTCTTCCACATCCACTCTTGCCTACCCACAACTTTCTCGCCTCACCCCATCAAGGCGCACAACCTTAATTTCAACACAAGACCTGCTCTTTAAAATATAAATTGAATCATTGAGGATTTCCTCTTTCACCATACTTGGAATAAAGTCCAAATCCTTTTTGAAGTCTACATGATTCTCTATGGTCTGACCATTATCAAATTTATTTACCGTTGCACCTCTTACTTAATCTGCCCCAGCCACACTGGTCTTCTTACTCTTCCTGGAAAACACCAATTCATCTCACCTCACAGCCTTTGTACTTGCTGTTCCTGAAACCTGAAAGACACCTTCCCAGAATTTTCGTGACTTGTGTGTTCATTTTTGGTATCTTGTCAAATGTTATCTTTTCAGAAAGGCTCTTCTTGACCCCTCTGTCTAAAACTACCCCGCTTCAACTTCACTCTACTCCTTTTTCTTCAACGATTTAATACTCCCTGAAATTATACTGTTTTTTACTGATCTGCTTACATTGCACTAGAATGGGAGCTTCCTGAGAGCTAAGACTATGTCATACTTACGACTAACTTCTTCACAGCCCTTCCCCCTCAGTGCTTAAAGGGGGTGCACCTAAGAAATTGTGTGGAATAAATGAACATGAATGGAAGGGATGACTATGACTGTGATTCTTTTATTATTTCTGGGAAAGGTAACAGCAACTTTGAATAGATGATTGTTGTTTTTCCATTTCCACATTCTCCTTTGGGTCACTTCATAGCAAAGCAATAGATGCTGATATGTGCATACGTGTGGCACTCTACCAAAGAGCTTGACTCGTGGTTCAAATATTTGTTCACATCAGACTGTTTGCCCTGTATTTTTAATTGCAAAATGCACTGGTTTTTCATTTTAGATTAATTACAAGCACATATCACAAACCAACAATTAGAATGTCTGTAAAAGGAACTATATTTTTTAAATGCCAACAAAGTTGTTTCACCTCTGAATGCCAAATCAGCCATCTTTATTTTGTTCCCACATTCCAAACAAATCTACCTCATGCGAAGCCCAATATGATGTTTTTTTAGTCCCCTTGGATTTTCAGTCAGGAAAGTGAGTCATGACAGTAACAAGGAAGGCTTGAGGTAAAATAGAATTTCTTTTCTTGTAACCTCTACTTTAGGGCATTAGCATGAAGCAACATAGAGTTCAGACTAAGCCATTACATTATTCAAATGTGTCAGTGTGTTCTTTTCATACGCTTTCTCTGAAACAGCAAGTCATATGGAACCAGAATTCCCCAAGTGAAAGCCCACAAGCTGTTCTAGCCTGAGTCAAGACATCCACATAGTACAAAGTGCCTCATCTCTGACGTAGAAAAGGCTGTTCAAAGGGAAGCCTTTGCTTAATATTTTAACAGTGTGATCTGGAAATCAACTCTGTCTTTTCCCCTCTTGGGTAAGGACAGTTGGAAGAATTGGCTGCTAAGAAACTGTATATCTTTTTGCAAGCGAAGGACTGTGTGTTTATTAGTGGTGAGGAAACTGTTGAAGTGAGCAGAAACCAAAAGACAAAATTCTTTGGATTAGTCTTTTTGCTTCCTTTTCCTTTGGTTGTTTTTCCATTTAGTTGCAAGGAGAAAAACTTCTCTGTCCTAATCGTATTCCTCAGAGTAAATGATTGGAGTCATCGTCTTGAATAAGATGTTCTTTCCTCAGAAACAGAAATGGTGATCTCTGGGCAAGTATAATATCCAGTTGGACATCTGCACCAATTGGGTAAAGGTACCAACTACCTGGACACAAGAATTGGCACCGAGTTGAGAGCCAAATATTTGGAACCAGTGGTCTGTTCAACAGTAGTTAGTTCTTCAGCAGCAATGACCGATATTTTTTAAATATTTAACTTTGCATAGTACTGGATGAGGTGCTAGAGATACAGAATGGTAGTAAATATGAGTATTTGATGCTCTTTCCATCTATAAGAGCCAAGAGTCCTTCCCTAATTGTGAATTTTTAAATATATGCTATTTCCTCCAATTCATTTCTCTAGCCAAATACTAGCACATGTTATTACTGACAAAACCACCACCCAACTAGTTTCTTTTCAAACTTATGGATTATATTGACTTTTGAGGTCTCATTTGGCAGTGGCTTTCAAAGGCACCTGGCCACACTTGGCAGGAATACTGCATTGAAGTTAGTTCTAAAGGTTGTTCTGATGTCACGAAACTGGTGTTTGCAGTTTGGGATCATGAGAAAGGCATGCAAGAGACCATTTTTTTCTCTACCTATGCCTTCCTTTCTCATGTATAGACAAAAACAACATTTCTTTTCCCCTATTTCTCATTTGGCATTCTCATAACACTCTCTTCTGATTTTTTTTTTTAATCTAATGCATTATATTGTGAAGCTAACTGAACTCTATGCCTAACACCATGCCAAACAAAAGAGTCTTCTCTTTACCATAGGGCCATGAGTTAACAATCTCCTTGCTCAGACCTACTCAGAACTGCCGGAGGGATGACATCATTGCAGAATTTTTTTAATAGCATAATTTTTAACATTATATGTCTAAGAACACTCTGGATAAATTTTCCTCTGTTTGGTGCTTTTTTGTAAAGAGGACTTGGCAGAATCAGACTTTTCTTTCTTCTCTGCCCATCACGTAAATATCCCCCAAAATACTTCTAGCTTTGGTTAAATGTGTCCCGAATAGTTCAGTTCTTTAATATATCTTGAATGTCCTCTCCTCCTCCCATTTTATTTCCCTAGAGGTGGGGTAAAGGGAGTATATTGTGATGCCCTGGGCCCTATTTCAGTACTTACTAGAAAAAATACACTTTTTTGCCTTGGTCATTATTAGTTTGTTTTTTTGACTTAAAACTGACGCCCTATACCCAAGTGGCAAAACATTTCCTCAAAACACTCCTTTCTATTTCTCACAAACATTCATTATAACATTCCAGTGAGTCTTTAGAAAGCTTTGGTGATCATTTTACCTACAGCTAGCTTCAGAGCCCTCAACGTGTCGTGCTCTGTGGAGGTTTGGACAGTTATTTTTGGATCTTGGTCTTGTCCAAAGTGATAAATTATTTGCAGTTAATATTGACCCAGCCACTTATAAGGAGAAAGAAACACTAAGCCTGTCCAGAAGATGTATCCCGTTCTTTGACTAGTTTGGAACTGATTCTTCAGATGGACATATACAGCTTTTGGCCTGCTTTGGTCCTGCCCAGATGGACAGTGTTGCAATTACCCACACTTCCCAGCGGCTGTTTCTTCATTTCTGAAAGCCGGTCTTGATTGTCTCAGAAGCAGAATTCAATTTGCAGTTACCCCAGTAACGTGCTGTGATTCATTCGGGGACAAATCTGGATTGAACTGAGTCCAACTGTCTCTTTTGTGAGACAGAAGGGAAGTATAAGTAGATACTATAGTCACCCAGATGAGTCAGCCAGGAATTCATGAAGTGATTCATAAATCGTTATAAAGACCACTAAAGTCTACTAAAATGGAGTGCTGTCTGGCTATACAAAGTGGGGTATTATCATTGGAGGGTTTTTTTAGTTGTTAAATCAGATGTGAAATCCTTAAAACTGTGCTTTTCTTATTAGGTTTTGAAAAAGATTCCTTTCCGCCCCCCGCGCCCCACCCCTCCCCCCGCCGCCACCGCCTTCTGCAGTTGGCCAACTGCTAAAGCCATTTTTCATTGATTAGTTTTCGCAGATGAATTTAAAAACTACCGCAGATGATACCCCATAATTCTTTCGGGGAACAAAAAATACCTCTTCAAATCTACCATAGACCAGTTTGTATCCATTATTTCTACTCCCTGGCAACAAATCAATATTATTCATGTGAATACAGTGAAGCAAGCTGTTCTGATGTATTCTTCCTTCTCTGGGAGGTCTCTAACCCCCATGGAAGGGGGGAGTTGCTATCTGAAGTTCATATCAATCAACATTTAATCTATGGGTCATGTAAACTCTTTTTTTTTTTCTCAAAATGTTTTCTCCCAAAGTAGTGCTAAAACACACAGCCCCACATTGCTTGCTAGAACTGCTTACTTACACAGCACAAACGAAGAAAAGTCAGACATATTTATAACATGTGCTTGACTTGCAACAGTCTTTTAGTAAATTTTGTTTGAAGAAATAAATCAGTAGTTGACATAGAAATACTTTGGAGTTATAGACATGGAAAAGAGCACTACCTGAAAGGAATTATCCAGTTGGAAAGACTAAAATTATAAGGCCAGCATGAAGAACCCAGCGTTCAGAATTGAGGAGGTTCACCAAAGCAAATTGAGAAACCTGACTCTATTGTCACGTTTCTTAAAGGCAGGTTTCTGATACATCCTCATTAGCCAGTGGTAAGGATCAAAATCTCAGATGCCCACAGAAGTCCTCTTCCATCATCCCTCACCCCACCCCTCAGCCTTGCTTCACATCTCCACTAGAAAGTGTCTTATCTTATTAGGATGAAGTAGCACCTGGAGAACTAGCTGTGGGACTAGGCAAATCATTTCATATCTCTGTACCTACTTTATTCTATCCAAATAAGGCAGTGATATAGTGCCTTTCAGCTCGATATGATTGTATGAACTTATGAATTCAGGATACTTCTTTGTGAAACCCAGTACTAAGAAATGAAACTCTTAACAAGACCACTGATCCTAGAACTAGCTGATCCTAGAACTAGAAAATTAACCAGATGAGTAAATGCCTCATTTTGAGCCTTATTTCAATATCTGAATATTTAAAGGAGAAAATCCTATTTTTTATTTTATTTCAAGAACTTTTTAATTTTTTTTGTTTTAAGAACTCCGTAGATACAGAGAACAAACAGATGGGAGGGGTGTTGGAGAGCTGGGGAAAAAAGATGAGGGGATTAAGAAGTACAAATTGGTAGTTACAGAATAGTCACAGGGATGTAAACTACAGCATAGGGAATATAGTCAATAGTATTGTAATAACCATGTTTGGTGCCAAGTGAGTACTAGATTTACAGGGAAGATCAATTTGTAAGTCATATAAATGTCTAACCACCATGTTGTACACCTGAAACTAATATAAATAATGTCGCATGTCAACTGCAATTGAAAAAATTTTTAAAAGATATACAGGAGTACTAGCATATGCACAAAATATAATTTCTGCAGCACATCATACAAAAAGGGGTATGTATGTGTGTGTAGATGTGTTAAAAAGAAAAAGAGAACTCCATGAATCTAACGCAGTGCTTGAACCACAATCTTACGTAGTTCTCAAGCACTGGGTACCTGTTAATGTCAAGGATACCTTAAATTTATATTCTATTGAGAGAAGTCATTCCATAGCCATGTATTAATTATCTAAAAGGTGTCAGACATTCATTGTCTAAAGTGATTTGATATCTCTGACTTCTCAATTTAAATTTGTTCATAATCTGCCACCATCCCTAATCTTCCATTCTTAATTTTTCTTCATAATACTCATTTCCTCTAGCCCAATACATAGCTTGCTTACTTAAATTTGTTCAATGCCTGCCTCCCCTCACTAAAATATAAGTTCCACAAAGACAAGGATATGTGTCATGTGTTGCTTTATCGTTAGTGCTTAAAAGAGTGCCACACACTTAATCAGTGCTCAATAAATAGCTCTTGAATAAATAAAATATTATCTCAGACTTTATGGTCCCCAGTTAGAGTCAAGGTTATCTTTATTTTACACTTGAAACTGAGGCTGGGAGAAGTCAGGTAATTTGTTCAAGATTACCCAGCTAGTAAGGGACAGTGCCAGAATTCAAGCCCAGGACTTCTAATACATCTGTTTTCAACTACATTCATCTGCTTCTGCCATTTGCAGTTTTTCTGCATATGATCCTCACCAGTTCTACATGTCTTGATTGGGACTTATTGTTCTATGAGGCAATCTAAGATTGAGTACTGCATTTGCAGGAAAGATAACCTCTGTGCTTCCAGCCTACCTCACTGCAAGATTGGGAAGCTTAGAGGGTAGGAGTAGGCCACAAAAGGGAAGGAGCATAACCAAGTAAATACTCCCAAATATCAGACATTTTCTAAGATGTGTATAGATAAATATTTGCAGAAACCTTTTTAAGTTTTTGTTTTGTTTTGCAGAAGATCTTTTATGATCCCTTTAAAGCCTGTTTCCTTCATCCCCCTCCCCTCCTTTTTCTTGGCAAGCCATTGAACCATGGCTCATGCTAAGGTTATATAAACTCCACAAAATGAGTAGAAGTGGTTGACTCAATTCTCTGATTTACTTTTGTGTGATCTGTTTCTGGTAAGCAGTGATTTTTTTTTTTTAATTCTAGTCTGTCGTGTGCATATTTACATAACAATCTTCTATTGTTTCACAAAAGTATAAAAAGCCAGAGAAGAGACTGGTAAGCTATGTTGAATGAAATCTGTGAAATGTCAACTGCAGATCAGCAGCTGGGGGACAGAATTGGGCCTACAAAAATTTCAGATGGTCTCTCTTCTGACTTTTGGACACTGCTATAACTCAGAATGAATTAGAGTGATGTTATCTCATCCTGATGGAGTAGGGGAATGAGATATTTCATAGAAAAAAAATGTAAATCATTTCAATTTATAGTCAGCTTCAAAACTGTTTATTTTAGCATCGAAATTTTAAATTTACCTTCTTTGAATTAAAAATAGTCTCTCTGTTTTGGGCAGAATATTCAGACCATATTCATTTTGGTATGTGTCTGCATGTTAAAAAACAAAGTTGGAAAATAGTTGAAGACACTAAGATAATGGGATTCATTCTACCTTCAATAACAATAAGAACATTTTGTGTTTTAGTGAGCTTCTGTTAAGTACGCATGTTTTGTTTTGTTTTTATTCTGGAGTAAATGCACTCAAACTGCTCAAAAGGGATCAACAATCTTGATCCCTTTGGAGTTTTGAAATAACGTTTCTGACATCTCTCTTGCTATGAGCTCTTAGTGATTATTTTGGATGCTCCTAGGGCCTTGCCTCTAACAGTTGGACTTTTTTCACCTTCTCTACTCCTCTCCTGCCTTTGTACCCCTGCCTTTAATTTACTATTTCTACTCTACTCTGAGCTAGTTAATAAGTAACCAAATTTATAAAAATTAAATTTAAATCAATAAAGGGATTGTGAGAGATTTTTCAATAAAATACTATGTAGTGTGTTTAGGCTGTAACGAAATTGATTCTGTGTACTGTACTTGAAAATCAGTTACATTTATATACTCAGTACTTATGCAGGATTTTTTTAGTGCCAAATTCTTATTTATTTCCTTCTTCCTGACAATTGTCTGGATAATTGAGATCATGTCTTATCACTTTTCATCTTTTCTCTATACATGTAAAAGTTAAAATTTTTGTACCAATTCTTTCCTTTCCAGGTCAAAGACTACCTTTGGTATACATTTATTTACTTAGAACACTTAGAAAAGTTTGTATTTAAATTTTTATTAATAATTTACATGGAGTGACATACTATATTTTGAAATTATATTAACTTTATACTATATAATCTTATTTCTTTGAATAACATGGAGAAGTGTTCAGTCTGCATTAACAAAAAGCAAAATATGAAGTTAGTTGAAGGCTCAACAGGTATTGTTTTATGCCTCCTGGGTCTCTGAGGTAAGCAGTGCTAAAACCTTGGTGTATATACTACCACATTTATTTTCTTTCCTCATCTTTATTATTATATATTAAGTACTATGTGGTAACCAAGAGAGTATAGAGTATGGTCAGAGTTTGGAACTTGTGTGAATGAATATGATAATAATGATTTATAATTAGGATATAATTATATGCTCTCCTCAGATAAATATATAGATCTATAATATATATGTAGATATATAATCTACATATAGATACAAAGTCTATTATACAGAATTTACATTCTAGATGACTCATAAAATGCTCAAATGAATTCTGATGTTTTAGTTGGTTGAATACTCCCTTTTTTATAGATGGTAATCATAATTCTCCCTATTGGCACATCGTCCCAAATTATAAAAATATAAGGTTTCATATTGCTGACAGTTTTTGCCCCCTTCCCCTTCCTCATCCACCTTTTCTGCTCTGTTAATCAAACCTTTGTTTATGAGTGAGACTTAGTGTGCTGTGGGGGTGGAAAAGTGTGAAAAAAAATTGTTTTCCATCAAGCCCATGATATTGGGGTAATACTTCTAAATACTGAAGCTTGACTGATTCACACATTTCTATGCTGTCAGTCTTCACAGAAAGGAAAGGTGGCAGAAGTACCAGAAGAAAAGACCAGAAAACCATGCATTTGTTATTCCCAAATGAAGAAATAAAATTAGGAAGCCAGTCAAGGTTTCTTGCTGCTTTGCCCAAAAAACAAATTGAGATGCCAAAAATGGCCGTTTAGTAGTGACATAGATTGCAATTCAAATGCCAACGTCCCCCACCACCCAGGGGGGTCTCTTGCCCAACAGGATTCCAGTGTCATGTAGACCTGTGGACTCCTTCTAGCCCTAAAGTCTGTGATTCCACAGTTCCTCACCCCTACCCCATAACCTCAGAATGGCTTTTGAGACACATTAAGGATGTGTTCCCCAAGATATTAGCCTCCACATGAGGAATCCTGGCATATGAGTTTTTACTAGATGTTCTCAGGTCAGTGTCAGTATTCTTCTCCTGTGTTTTCTTTCAAAGCCATTCAGCAAGTCTTTTTAGGCTAATTCCAATTAAGATGATGTGCTTAGAAAATATATATTTACCCGCACAGGACATTCACTATTCTCTTTCATCAGAGAGATATAAATTATCGATTAAGCAGGCATCCTAAGCCAGCTAGTTTGTTTAAGTGTCCACTGACTTCTCTTCTCTAGAGGTTAACTATTCCAAATCCTCCCCTCTTGGTTTCTGTATCACCTTCTTACATAGCCTCTTCATACCTCCACAAGGAGAATGCAAGAAGAACGTGGATTTCATCCCGTGGTTTCTCACAGCTGCAGTACAGGTGTGGAAGCATTGCCTTATTAAATATCTGGCTTAGAACATTACAAATTACTTTATAAACTTGACTGCTTTATTCTCCTTTTTATCATCTACACTCCTACACAAAAGCCTAGCAAAGTGATTTGTTCCTGTGAAATAAGTGGTGTACACAGATGGCAGACTCTACACATTAGTGTAAAACAAAGCCTGTCTTTCAATAGCCAATTGAAAGTTTTAAACTTATTGGGCCTTTTTGGGAAGATTAAGCAATTCATTGCTAAGATAGTTTTCCCAAATATTATTTTGCTGCTTCGTTTCACTACATTTACAGATTGCCTGCTCCTTTCTATATCACACTTATCTTATGCCAGCCCCTTGCGAAACTGGCAAATTGAGTACCGTTTTGATAGTCTATGGACATTACTAAACTTTAACATTGTTCTCAAACGTATACCTTCTCTTCAATGTTAAAATGTGTATACTGTTCTTTTACATCTAGTCAGTCACATCCTATCAGTTCTCCCTTACAATTAGAAGATCAATGGACAGTGATCCGTTTTACATCTCAGGTTAATTAATGATATCACCTTATTTAAACACCCATATGTCCCCCCCTCAGAACCTACCAGTAATCTTATGTTATTGGCACATGTGACTGCAAAAGATGTCCCACGTAGCGTTCTTGTTACACCCTGGGCAGTGTTCTTTGCCAAGCACAGAACCCCCACAGATCTCTTGGGTTCTGGATTTCAAGCCACACTTGACCTTTGAGGTTTAAGCTAATTTATTCTTAGCAAAAGAAAATGTATTGTTTAAAAAGAATAGGATTAGAGAGGCTTATAATAAAGACATGTAACACTTCTTGGACCTCTGATATGTCTTACAGAACAAAATGTTTATGAGCTAAGTGTAAATGAATCAGAAACATACGGATCAAATTTCCCCTAAAATGCAAACGGATTTAAAAATTAGCAGAAAAACGGTCTGACAAAAGATGTGCTTTTAATTTCACCAAACCCAGAGTATTTGAAATGCATTTTAAGAAGCTTGACAAACCCAAACAGTGACTAGATTTTTCCCTTTGTTGTTCTCTTTTATTCCCTCCATATCTCCATTGATAAGTCAGTAAAAAATGGAAGACAAAAGTCTTAAAGATTTTTTTTAAAAAAGGCTTTTAGTCGTGCTGTTATATAGTCAGAATGGGAAATTAGAATTTGGCTTTGAACAGTGTCTTTGCTCCTGTGATTTTTACAGTCCCTCATGTTTCCTTTTAAAATTATTTTCTCAGGTTTGCACCTTCAGCTCCATCTCCTCACCACATCAGCCCCCGGAGAGTTCCAGCTCCTTCTTCGATAATGCAGAGAACACAGCCTCCCCATACACAGCAGCCCTCAGGATCACACCTGAAGTCTTATCAGCAAGAAACAAACTCTTCTTTTCAACCAAATGGCATCCATGTCCATGGTAAGTGAGGAGCTGTCAGTCTCTTGAGTTTTGAAAAGTGATGTTTTGCTGTTGTTTTTAATCAAGTGTCTTAGTTACCAGTTGTGGATTTCAAATGCTCTGTTATACACCAGACTTCCCTCTAAAATTTCAGAATCAGCATGAAATCTTATAGTATTTTCCTGGCTTTGGCCCTAAGATTGTATGATTTATGACACCTTAAAGTGGTCAGCCCAAGGTGATAATCTATTCATTGACCCGGCGCTTTAACACCTCATGGATAGGCCTTAATAACAGCATCTTGTTTTCTAAACAATAAACATTTTGTAGAAGAGAACAACAGGAGTCCTTTCCCCCATACACACCTCTCCTCTTACAGGTCTCTGCCCCATTCCCATATGCCCAGATCCTTTCTGTCCTTCAGGACCTAGATAAAATGACACCTCCTCTCTGAAGCCTTTACTGATCTCTTAGCTGGACTTAATCTCTTCGGCTCTAAATTCTGATTACATATCCCCTGCAACCTCCTGTTAGTATTTATGCTCTCTCTACCATATAATTTACTTCTCTGTGAATAAAAATTGTCTTCACTATTAATATGTAAACCTCCTCTGAGGTCAGAATTTTCTGGCCCATTGTCATTTCTCTTAGAGATCTTAGCATTGTTCTTCACATGTTGCAAAGTCACATAGTTACTTAAGGAAGGAAAGTAAGAGAAATCATGATGGTTTTCAAAATGTGCAGCTCTTATGTTTAACTGAGAACACGTATGGAGAACTAAGTCTGGCTTAATTTCTTTTCTTTATTTAGACCCATTTTGCTGACTCAGATTCTTCTCCATCTACCTCTTAGTGATGCCTGAATTTGCTTCGTATGAGTTGTTGCTTGAAATTATGGGTGATGTCTCTAAGCAAATCTAAATCAATATTCAGATTGAGTGTGCTTAAGTGTTAATGGTTTCCCAAGGTGGCAGAATCAAGCAACACTATGGAGCTAGACTTGGATATTAACAGCAATGTAAGGGCCTGGACAGCTAAAGAAGAGATAATGTGGAGACAGTGGGCAGTTGAAGTAAGGGAATGACCTTCAAAAACCGAGGGTCACTGCCTCTGACTCAAAGTTTCATCCACCTCTTCTTTGTAGTCACACAGATCCCCTATTCAACAAAATTTGGGCTTTCACCATTCTTTGGACCTATGGTAATTTTTACCTTCTTCTGGTAAATTTCTTCTGAAGCTTTAGTTATTTATTTAACCAAGGAATATTTTTGCTTACCTCTGTGTGCAAAGCAATGTATGTGTGAGGGGCAAACAGAGCATTCTCCCTTCCAAGGGGGGTTTCCCACCCCAGATGAGGAGCTTGTCTCAGTCCCATGTGCTGTGAAGCCATCCTTACCTGCAGGCAAGAGGTGGACAGCGTGAATATGGGCTTTGTAGAATACAGAATGTAGGTCATTTATCCTAAGATGCATCACATGATTTTTACCTTCACTTTAACATCACTGAAATCTGAACATATCTCAGTTAGTGGCATTATATAATTGGCAATGATTTTTTTCTTTCGGGTGCTATATAGAATAATGGAGCATTTCACAGTCAATGGTGTCACAGTTCCAATAAAATGCAGGGTAACACTCTTTGATTACAACTGTGAAACACATTTTAAAAATTCAAAAATTAACCTATGTATGGGAAAAAATTGGAAAGAAATCCACCAAAACATTAACTTTTTTTTTTCATCACAGTGGTAGGATAATAGGGGATTTTTTTCCTTCTTTTTTTTTCTTTTTTCTTTTTCTGCTTTCTAAAGAAATTTTAAAAGAGATTTTGGGATCAGACCTATTCAAATTTAAATATCAGTGTATTCAACTGTGTGACTCTGGACAAATTATTGAGCCTCAGTTCACTTTCATTAGATGAAGAGAGTCTTATCTACCATCTCCTATCAGTTGTTATAAGGATTTGACAGGAAAAGCACCTGGTACAGAGTAGGCACTTAATTAATTTAACTTTCTACTTCTACTCTCTTCCTTTTCTTTATTAGACTCTTTGAGGATAGGGTTAATGTTTGTAGTCCTGGGACAAAGATAATATTTGGTGCAAAGTAGGCATTTAGTAAATATTACTGAATAATTGATTGACTCAAATGAATAATGAAATAAGACACAGAAAATGGAATCTACCTTATTATTTTGCCCTACAGCTTGACAAAAGACTCTTCTCCCACACGTCTTCTTTTTTCATTAAAAAATAAATACCTTGTCAACTTGAATGTTTTTTAATTTTCACTTTTTCATTGTTAAAAATTCCTGGGGCCAATGAGAAACTGCTCACAGAGCCCTAAAAAATAAATACATATGACAAGCCTTTCTGGAAGAGATCAGGATATAGTTACGCGAATTGGGAAATCATGACTTTCTCCCAGAAGATGGGCAAGTGGCTGCTGGGATGAGCTTGCAAAGAGAAGGTCTTGCATTAGCTTCTAGGCCACTGCTAGGAATTAAGGGGAAGGGATCCAGATGCAGCCTTACTTCCTCCTCCAAGCAGTTTTCTGAAAATGTTTTTCTGGAACTTTCTAGGCACAAGCATTTCTCATCGACTACTCCTTAGGATAAAGACCAAATTGATCTAATATTTTTCAAGTGAGTGATACAATGCTAGAAATGAGAGGAGCGGAGACCTTCTGAATGAGTTAAATTTATTGACCATGCCTTTCAAATTTGTTTGGAATAGTTTGCTGAATGGCATTATACAGCATCTTGGTAACAGGCAACTTTATCCACAAATAAAACTAGATTTTTAAAGCCCCAAGCAGTGTCAGGGTTGCTTTATGATAGCTACAGTGAGTGTTTATTCTCTTTTAAGAAGTGCATGGCTTTAATGCGCATCATCACCTCCATCTTTCCTGTATTCCTTACAGTAGGTAGAGGGCAGAGAAAAATGTCATCACTGTATTTTTAGAGATAGGAACTGAGACATTGAAGAATATAAAATGTATAGGCATTGCTGCCTTGGCAAAATACACAGGCATGTTGAACAAAAGGTCCACGTTTCAGGCCATCTTCTTAATGTACGTGTTTCTAAGTCAAAGAAACAAAATACATATGTATTTATGTATTTCCATGGAGAAATATACTTGTATGTAGGTGCCGTTGCATTACATAGAGCTGTGAAAGGGGAGAACTTAGAGGGGCTTTGGTCTTCCAAGTGAAGAAGAAAATGAAGTTAATTGCGTTTTCTTCATGCCAGATTAATTGATATAGAGCTTAGATGTTGTATGCTTAATGCATATTTTTATTGAGAGTTGTTTTATAAAAGGCATACTTTGAAAAGATTAACAGCACTGCTTTTTCAAGTTCTCTCACCTAGCAAATGACCCAGGACCAGGGCACACTTCCTTTGATTCTGCATCCTCTTTATCCGAATGTTCGTATTGCTTTCCTTAGTAAGGTAGATAAGGTGTCGTTTCTTTTAATGTTTGAACGTTGATAGCATTTACGGATCTCTGTTTGGGTGGTATCTCCAAGGCAACATTTTAGTCTTTTATTTTAGATGTAAACATTAGGACAACTCTTTCCAATCATGTAAGCTTGTTCTTTGGCCTTTTCTTTCTCCCTAGGACCATTCTCTTGCCCAGGCAAGCTTCAGAATTTTGCTTGGATTAGTTGCCCTAGAGTTGATATTTGTAGATTTTGTTATGGTGCTAATGGGTAATTTCTTTTTAAATGCCCTATTCACTCCAGGCTGAGAAAATGCCATGGGAATTCCTAGAACAGCATTTTCCCAACCTTCCTGCTTCTGGACTCATCAAGGAGAGGCCAGTTCAGTTCAGTGAGTGTTTATTGTCACCCACTATGTGCCAGGCAAACAGGAATGTCATTTAATTAGTGTACTGTGATACGTGCAATAACAGAAGGTGTCAGAAGCACCCAGTCTTTTCAGAGAAATGTCAGAGAAGCGTTCCTAAAGGTGACTCTTGAGTAGGGTTTTGAAGATAAAGGTTTTATTGGGTAGGCCAAGTGGAAGATGCTTCCAGACAGGTGGAAGCAAAGTGCATAGGCAAGAACACGAGTGATAACATTGCATGTGCCTAAAGAGAAGAGCCAAAGGTAGTTTGTGTATAGCTGGGATATACAGGTTAAGCTGTGGAGCAGAGGAGACTGGGGAACCAGCAAGGCCAGCTCATAAAGGGATTTGGGGCCATGCTCAGTGTAATGCTACCGAATGAAGAAGCCAGCCTTGTATTTTAGGAACGTCAGCAAGGACGTTGTGTAGAGAATAAAATGGGAGATGTGGGAACATTATTATATCCTAACTGCTGGGATGGACTGCATGTACAGAACACCCAAACAACAGTGAGTGAAATAAAAAGTCCAGCTCACTCAGATGCAACTGGGAAATAGAGTCATGATGTCAGAATAATTTGGAACTGTGTTTATTCACACACAATCTTTCCTAGGTTAGGCAACCTGGAATAGTAAGAGATAAAAATGAAAAAGCCCACAGCCTAGCTACTGCACAGACAGGAGCCCTTTCAGTTCTCTTTCAATAAAATTTGAAATGAGCACAACTCCAGGGGCTCCCTCCCCAGAGAGGTGCACACCTGGCCTTGAAGGCCCTCAGCTAATGGCAGATCACAATCCTTCCTGTGTGCTGGTTTTATCACCTGTTGTCCCAGTTCCTGCAAGCCAACATTTCCAGTCGACATTTTTGTGCATTTTTAATAACCACTGAGGAGCCTCTAGCCACGTGGAACTGGCCGCCCAAATTCCCTCTTGATTATTTTGTCACTGCTGAAGTTAGAAGGTTTTAAAGATTTTGAGTGGTCTATCCCAATCCTAGTTTTCCAAATGAGCCTGTTATTTCTAACATAGATTTTTACAGAGCACAAGACTTTTCAGGAATTGTTCATCATGTGATAGCAGCATTACCAGCATATGGATTTACTCTTCTCACATAATAAGATGCCTAACAATAAACAGTGTGGCATGAAGGAGCAGCACCACTGAGCCAATGGCGTGCCAACCTCCTTCCTGCTTTCTGCTTTGCATCTTTAATGGTGGCTTCCATCTTTCTTTTCACAGTATGGATGCTGATATTCTACATATCTTGCCCCAGTGTCAGGCAGAGGAGAGGGAGAAGAGCGAAGGACAGGTGTACCCCAAGCTCAGTCATATGGCTACCCTCATATACATAGAAGTCTGGAAGGACAGATATTTTAGTGCATTGCCATGCTTAACAAAGTTGAGGTTCTATTAATAACGTTTGTTGGATAGGCACACTGCAAGGTCTGCTGAATGTTCTCTGGGATGGTTTTCTAATCTGTAAAATGAAACTATCTCAGGTTCATTCACACTGCCTCTTAGAAATCAATGGGAGAACCTAGAGGCCTCTTTCTGAGGATTCTGCCCCATTTTAAGCCCCTCTACATTAATCTCTTTTTATACTTTCCACTGCTTGCTCTTGTTTTCACTCCTCTGGACTTGCCAGCTGCGCACACAAAGATTTCTATCATCATGGTCCAGTCATTAGATTTCATTAGGAAAACACCACGTAGCTGCCTATCAAGCCTGGGCTATTTGATACCAAGGCAGCAGCAGTGGGAAGTGAGAGCCTTCTCTGTTGGTGCTGGCTCCGGTGGTCCATAAGCCGTCTTTCTCATGAGTTAAAGCATGCCCTGCCTGTAGGCCCCAGAGGAGCAAGCCCGTCAGCTCCCAGACAATGGCGGCATTTTCCCATCTCAGTGTGGAGCGGTACGCTTGTCAGCCCAGCTCAAACTGACTGCATCTGGAAACAAAAGGTGTCCAGCCACCAACAGGCCTCTAAGAACAAAACATGTTGTAAATGGTTTGTCCTACCAAACCGCCAAACCATCTTTCAAGCTGAAGAAACCTCAGAGCGTTGATATTTAAATGGAATGGGGTGGCAGGTACGAGTTTAACTTCTTCCTCTGTTGTTGGCTGTTTACTTAACAGTGATTGTGCAATGGTACTTTCCAGAAAGAGTCCTATGGGTCATAGCCACAATTGATCTCATTTCTGGGAGTTTATAGTGTTAAATGTTGAAAGGTTATTTTTTAAAGGAAAATTGTTAAAACAATAAACATACTCCCCCCATCACAGGAAATTTAGTCACATATGCATATGTGGGGTTGTGAAATAATGAAGTAGTAAGTCTAGAAACTGTATTTCTTAGAACTTAAGCATGTGTCACAACTTCCCCTTGAAATCTCAGGAAGACCAATGAGATCGATTGTAAATCAACAGGGTCATAGTCTTCACTGAGAAAGTTGTGACATATTCACAAAAGGAATGAGCCAATGAGTGTACTTCATGTTATTCTGGTGTTATCATCATCAGTCATAATCAGGAATAATTTTTGGTATCAGCCATAATGTTAGTGTGTGTGTGTGTTTGTGGTGTGTAGTACTAGGGATTGATGATTAGATCCAGAGAAATTCTTAATTACTTTTATATACTTAATTACTACAAAATTACCTGAAGAGCAGTTTCCATAACCCATACTGGATAAAATTCTGACAGTATGCTACTAAACAAAAGTTAAATTTAGGCGTGAGGGTTGCGGCCAGCATTTCAGCATGTTGAGTTTTGTGGGAGGAGGGTAAGATAGTCATCTTAATCAGAAAAGCTGTTTGAATGATTGATTATAGAAATGACGGAAATGCGAATAATCTACGTGTGGTTAAGCATCTGCACACGTGCACGTGTACACACACACACACAGATTAAACTCATTTATCAGTAAGAAAGTTAAGATGACTGAATCAACTAACCATAACTGAATTATAAGTTTCCTCAGGATGGGAGCAAGACCCTCCCATATGCTTTGTATGTAGTAAGTGCTTACTAATATTTATTGAATCAATATGAATGAATAGAAAGAAAGGGAGGAGGAAGGGAGGGATTTTTGCTCATGGCTTCTTAGACTGATTGGTGGAGGCAGCCCTTGGCAAAATTGTGACTTAGAGTCAAATTTTTATAGCTTCTCTTTTTTTCCGGGCACTTCCTCCTAGTTCTCTGTCCTTCTTTTTAGATATCCAGTCCTTACCAACTACCTGAGACTTATCTCTAGAGGGAATAGGATGATCTAATGATTTACTTATACATTAAAGTAAATTTAATATAGTACCCTTTCTCATGAGTATTGGCATTTTAAAAAAGGATACTTGAGACATGTCTGGTGCTAAATGTATATTAGTGAAATTCTGAGTAGTGGTAGCTCTGCGGACAAGGTATTTTGAGGCATTCCCTTATTTCTGAAAGTACTTTTAAATTTTCAAAGCATTTACAGCCACTAGCTTACATACTCCTAAACTGGTCGTGTTTTCTCAGAAGAGAATATTACCGGAAGAGGAAATTACGACTTGCCTAAGATGATATAGGAAGAAAAACAGTGAGCTGTGAAAAAAGTAAAGAAAAAGACTTTGGAGTCAGAGACAGATATACCCAAAATCTAATGAACAAGCCATGTAATGTCCTGAATCTGAGGGACCTAGTGGTACTTCTCTTTCAGAATTGATATAAGAATGAGAAAAAATGCCTAGCCCACAGTAGATGCCTAGTTCACTAGAGCTATTATTTTTGTTGTTGCTGTTTTTCTACTGTGTACCAGATACTATACGTTCTAGATATATCCACGTAAGTTATTTAATCCTCGCAGTAACATTAATGAAAATATTAATAAACCCTAGCCTTGCAGGTGAGACTGAGAGATTATACACCTTGCCCCAAGTCACAAACCTAGTGAGTATTAGAGCTGGTTTTATAAACACAGCCTGACCCCAAAGCCCCCACTCATTCTCCTTCATGATTGTGCCTATAGATACAGTACTGTGGAATTTTATAGTCACTTGGGAATTATTTTTGTGTGATGGTTACGTGTGAAACCATTACAAATGGGATTTCTCGCAGGGTTAAAATTCTGCTAGTAATATAAGTACTATGATTCGTGATTTCCCACCAACCACTTGATCTTGCGTCTTGGCACACAGATTGATGATTTTTGCCTTTTTTTTTTTCTGTGTCAGGCAGTGTGATGAATGCTTACCATGGAATTTATCACTAATCCTCATAACAGCACCATAAAGAAAGCATTACTTACTCCCATTTTACTGATGAGGAATCTGAATCACTAAAACATTAAGTAGCTTGCCCAAGATTTCTTCATCTTCAAACAGCGAAGCTGGAAACTAAACCAAGGACACAAAAGAGTCTGTGCTCTTAAGCAGTGGATATGCTGCCACTGTCATTTTAGGGAAGGGAGTGCCCACTCTCGAATTGCCTCCAGTGGGGTTACCTTACTGTGTGTGTGTGTGTGTGTGCGCACGCGTGCACATGCATCCTCTAATGTGCCATGTTTGCTCAAGCACATGTGTGCTGGAGGGAACTGTTTGTAAGTGTGATTACTAAATTTACAATTCAGGATTCCTGGGTTCTTAACACAGTCTTTATGTACAGTTTTAAAATTCTCTTTGACTTTTTAAATTAAAACAGAAAAATTTTACCTAGCATTTTTTAAAAAGTGCTTAAGGTACTTAAATTAAAAAAAAGTTTAAATTGCTTCCCAGCTTTATGCTTACTCAGTTCCACTACCCAAAGGTAATAGCTATTAAGATTGGTGAGTATTCTTTTAGACCTTTTTAAATCCTTATAGAAATGAAACGTATGTGTGTATATGTTCTTACATATACTTGTTTGTATATATGTACTTACCTACATACCCCCTTATAAAAATGGCCTCACATTCTATATTCTATGACTTACTATTTTTTAACTTAAGATATTATATGCTTTTGCTTTATAGATCAATGTATACAGATCAACTCCTTTTAAAAAATTGTATAGTACTTACAAGAACATGTCATCATCTTTTTAATCATTTCATATTGATAGACATATTTTTTATTTTTTGCTTTTACTAACAATGCTATGTTAAATATGCTTGTGTGTGTGTATATATATATATATATATATGTTTATACAAACACTTTACACATACACACACACACACATATATATATATGTCTTTGCATACTTTCTTTAGGAAATATTTCTGAAAGAGATATTGCTAAGTTAATAGACCTGCACATTTTAAAGTTAGGTAGGTACTGCCATTATTCCTTCATGAAGGCCGTATACCAGTTTAGACTCACCAACAGTGCATTAGAGTTCCCATTTCCCCACACTAGATATTGTCAATTATTTTAATTCCTGCCAATTTGTACAGCAAAGCTGTTTTGATTTTTCATTTAGTTAGTAATGAGCTTGAGCATCTTTTCATATTTTTATTGATCACTAAATGTAGTTTAATAATAACAAGGATTAAGTAATAGGAATTACTACTTAGTATTTAAAAGTTAGTTTTCCTGCTCTTTGACCTTGCCAGTCAAGTTGTATGACGTGTGGCGTAACATATTGTTTTCTTAATTTGAAGTCAAAATTTGAAAAGAAGGAAAAAATGCCCAGAACATTTTATTTCATTGACTACTGTGACTTCTCTATCAGTTAACTTAAAATCACCTATAGAAAAGTGATTAGTGAACATTATTACAGATGTAGTGCTTTTTCATTCTTTTGGAGGAAGTAATGACATTTTTTCTAGAAATGTCTTATATCTGAAACTCATGAAGTTCAACCTCTAATAAATGCAGCTCTTAAAATCAAGTTAAATATATCTTATAACTTTATTTTAAGGACTGCTCTCCAGGGGTGAACACATTAATGGCAGTGTATCTCTTGTAATTGTATTTTTAGTTGGATGTTTTCCTTATAAATATGACAAGCAATTGATGGTTTAGAAGAAAACCTGCAAATAGCTATGGGTGGTGTTTCCTTAAAATAAAGGAGAAAAAAGAAACCCCACACATCAGGAACATCTAGGTTCCTGGTTATGAGGCCACTGTGTTAATAAAACAGAACAACAATAAAACACTAGACCTAGTTTAATCTGTGCCCATTCAGATCATCTGGGCTCAGACTATGTTGCTAAACAATCCCAGTTCTCTTAGAATTTCTACTTGGTTTACTTACAATTGTGAGTGCTCTTTCTGATTACAGGACTTTTCCCTCTCTCACCAGATTGTTCTGACTAAACTTTCCATCTCATTCTTTTGCAAGGTCTTTGAAAACTAGACCTTATAAGATGCAAGTCCATTGAAGTAAACACATTCAGACATTTTTCTAAATCATTTAAATGTAACAACTAACCTCTCCTCTCCCTTATTCCGCCACCAAACACAATCTCATATCACATATCCCAGAATAAAACCTTTCCTTCGAGTTCTTAATTTTCCTCATCATTATGTCAAAATGATTCAAGGGATCTGAATTAGTCAAGTATTTATTTATCCAAGGTCTTTTGTATTGTGGATCTGGGCTGACGCAATATTTTTATCAATACCGATGAGGTCAGTACATACATATATTATATGTTTTATAAATTACTCTTAGATACAAAATTTTTATCAGTTCTTGGTATCTGTAAAGAAACTTCTCAGTAAAATATTTGTTAGATGAATACCTGAATCCTCATTATAACTTTTTGAGGAGAGTAGGAAATATATTTCTGCCCCTACTTAGAAATGAAACTCAGAGTAGCTGACTAGGTTCTCTGACCTTGGGATGGTTTCCTAAAAGAGCACAGGGTGTTCTGTGGATGAGTCAAGTTGCTTAACTCTCCTGCCCACTCTTTTTCCTCTTCAGGTTCAGTAGCCCCTCTGGCATCCAGTAGAAAGGGGTGGCTTGGGGCAGCAAAACCCTCCAGGCCACCTGGACAGGCCAAATCATACTTTCGTCATTTTTGTTTCTTCCTCCTTTAAAAAATTTTCCATGATAGAAAGGGAAGTCACTTTATTTTCCTGAAACTCTCATAGACTATTGTGTATAAGGTCCATAGATCAGAATTTTTGAGTTCGGTCGTGGCCCTCTCACCATCAGTATTTTCACCAAAGGCTCTAGCTGTGAATGTCATTAGCTCATTCATTTATTCATTCCCAAATATTCAGCTTCTCTTATGTGCCAGGTCTTTAGGATGCTAATACTACACCAGTAGAGAAAACAAACAAAAGCCCCTGCCTGTCCTGAGCTTATATCTGAGGGGCAATTCTTAGCAAGCAACAGTGAGAGAATATTCTTCTTGGTCCATATGTAGGCAAGGAATCATGTGACCTATTTATTCTCTGTTGCATCTTAGCATATTTTGAGATGCATAATACAAATTAAAAATCAAGAATTTATTGTGCAGTGGAATGAGACTAAGCAGGAAAGGAAAGACCCTATAGGCTAGGCATGTCCTTCAAAACGTCACTCCCGGGTGGCAATGGGAGAAAGTCTATCTAGCTAGAGGGGTGGAACAGAGACTGGTCATAAATTGCACTGTCCAAATTAGTAGTCAGAGCCCACAAGGTCTAACAAAATAAAAAGTCAAGTTTTCTGGCAGCCAGTTGGAGGAAGCTGACAAGGACCTTGAGATCCAGTGACATTCTTCAGGTTTTGCAAATGCAATGTCCACTCTCCTGTCTCAAACCTACTTATATAGATTTCTGTGCTCTTTTACTTCGAGCTCAGTTTCATCTCAGTATAACATTTCTAGACAGTGGATTTTAAGGAGGCCTAACAGTATGTAACAGAGACTTCACTCTGAGGCAGAGGTTCAGCGGAATAAATAAGCTATTGGAGCAAGTGTGAGTTGGGACCCACTCTTAGAGAGACTGGAATACTAGAAAATTGTATAATCACAGACTTGAATTCAGAGAAGTAAGAAGTGGCCTAGTTAGTGAAGCGAATATGATGTAGGAGTTTGGTTACAACTAGACAACGAAAGTCTAGGCCGCAAGATCAGTATGGGGCCAAGATCAGTAAGACCAATATTTCTGAGTCACTCAAGTGAGGTCCCATGATTTCACCTTGACCAATAACTTGTTTGTGAGAAAAAGGTACTGCATTGGGGAGGGAAGTCATCTTGAACCCTATCTGTTGAGTGCAATTCAAGGTCACTTTATTACAGTCATCAGAACTTTATCCCCAAGACCCCCAGGGTCAACAGAAAGGGTTGGGACCATCCCAGTTGGGGAGGAAGAGATGCCCATTAGAAGAGCTGTCCTCCTCAATTTCAAATGAAATCAAAGCTGTTCTGATTTTTTACTGTCGTAATCTTATTTAGGAAACTTTCAGATGATTGAAAAATATCTAAAAACATTCTTAGAACCTATCAATCTTTCATATAAGGAATACCTTGTTAAACATGAAGATTTCCAGGCCCTTCACCTGGAGGTTCTGATTCACTGAGTCTGCCATAGAGCGAAAGTGAAGCTGATGCTGTGGCCTTCGCTATAAGAATCACTGGCCTAGACCCTAAATGTAGGACTCAGTGTGCCCTCACCATGGTTCTCGAATCAGAGATGATCCCAAGGAAATAACTGGCTCATGGCTGAGGAAATAAATACTTTCCAGCTTCCTTCTCCCTTTAGCCCCTAGGAAATTCCTATACATGCAGCGCAACCTAAAAGTTATAGAAAAGCAGAATGGCTCTCATGTACATTCGAGGAAGCTTTAGCACTTCTTTTTAACATCCCTGTAAGTTTCTGTCTGGAGTCCTCTTCTCTGCCAAACCTTTCTTACAGTAAAGTTTGCTTGGAAGGACAAGGAAGTTAGGATTAAATATTCCTTGCCATCTTTTCCTTGTTTTGCTTTAGGCCCAATAGCCCTGAGTCAAAGCATTGCTTGTGAGGTTTTGTGGGTTTTATTGTTGTTGTTGTTTTGTTTTGTTTTGTTTGTTTTGATTTGGTTTAAGGGGTTGTTTGTTTGTTTCTTTTTGCTTTTTAGCTTTATGGAACAGAGCTCAACAAACCAGGGGCAGATTTATTTACCTTTGTACTCAGAGAAAGTAAGATGCCAAGTAACACCAGTCTTATAATGAGACAGTAGGGGCTACAATTTTTAGTAGGTTTTACTGTTTGCAAAATATTTTCATACTCATTATTTCATTTGATCTTTGTAGCCGCCCAGTAAGGATATATACCAGCAACAGAATGGCTCTCACTCATAAAGAAATTCCCAACTCATTCTTATCAATTTTAACTAGTGACCTAAGTATTCACTTCACACAGCCATCAGACACAGAATATTCAAATACTCCACCTTTCATTCCAGGCCTTACATATACCTAGGACTTTTGAGTCATAGAGCCTAGTGGGCAGGTCATGGCATATGGATGACAACTCATGGGCAACTGGGCACTAAATCCTCTTTCATTTGTTCCCTATGCTTCTTCCCCTTCTTACTATGAGGATTATGCTGCCACATGAGTATTATTATCTCCCTTTTATAAACAGGGACCCATAGGCTCAGAAAGGCTATGATTTCCTCAGGTTCACATAGCCAGTCAGGGGCAAAGCTGGCTTTCAAATTTATTTCAGATTCTTTGAGACTTCTGGTTTTGAGAGTCTCTATTTTATGTAATTTCCAAATGTGCATTATCACTGTCAGGATTCACTGAACCATTTTACTATAACTGTATATACCCACACATGGCAATTACTGAGACACATTGCAATTAGTTTACTTTGGCAGCTTATCATTTTGAGAATTTGGAAGCCATAGGCCACCACGCATTAGGGTTTTTGGTGGGTTGAGGATATTTAAATGAAAATCAATTACATCTTTTAACTAAAAGTGTTTTACACATGGCTTTTTTCTCACTCTGCTTTTTCCCATTTCCTTATCATCCCTTTCAGCAACACACTCTGCCTACTCTCATCTCCTTACTTGAACTTTAGCAGACATCAGTAGCAGACACTCTCTCTACCTCACCCTCAGAAATGAGTACACAACTTCAAGGGTGAAAATGTGGTTCACGGTGATAAATGCTGTTAGCAGCTTGCTGCAGAGCAGGTGAAGTGCTGTGAGGGGCACAAGAGGAAGTGAGCTCCCAGAGTGTTCAGAGTGCATCTCACTGTGGCCTTTGAGCTGCCAGCAGAAACTATAGATGAAAATGGAACCAAGTGGACTCTCCTAACTAGAAGCCCTCATCCTGTAACCCATCTGACTGAGGGCAAGGAGACCAGGCACTTGCTCTGGTGGTCAGCTTTTGAACTATTATCATGGGGTGCCTCCAGTAAAAATGTGCCCAAATGGAATTTTAAGGGTTATATTTCCATTATTTTCCTCTCCCTCAGTACAGTAGTTGCTTAAATGTCAGTTGTAAATAGCTTGAGTGCTTTGCAAGCTGGTTCAATTCTCAGCCTCAAGAAAAATCTGTCTTCTTAACACAGTCTGTGAGCTGTTCCTGCAGCTTCCCCATTTAGAGGCTCCATATTAAAATGAAGAGTCAGTTCCCCACTACAGAGGGAAGCTTAGTAGAATTCTAGCTAGATGAAGACCTGGATGATGTTGATTGCCAAGACCAGGAGCCAAGGCAAAAAAATGACAACCAAATTGTGGAGATTTCACTTTTAAAAGCAGTATCATTTTCTACTTTTCATGGTAATAATAATTGCTGCTATTTACTGAGGGCCTACTACCTGCCAGAGAATGCACTAGGTGCTTTTATAAGCATCCTTATATATAATGTTTTCCATGCTCTATAAAGTAGGCATTATTTTAAAAGAAATGAGACTCAAGAAGGAAAATAATTTATCTAATGGCACACAGTTGGTTAATGGGTCATCTAGGATTCGAACCCAGATCCAAGTTATTCATGCAATAGATAGAAATAAAAGAGTAATGAAATAAGAAAACTAGCCAAAAGAAATTTCTGAAATGTCTCTGTTTCTACTCTTGAGGGTTTTTAGAATTTTTCAGTGGTTAGGTGATTTTTTTCAATTTTACTAGTTAATTCAGTGCTTTTCTTCCTGATGAAATGTTGATCCAGTCTGGATAACTTTGCCTCTTATCTGGCACTGAGGGGCCTCAACAAAAATGGCAAGATTTTGTTTATGTTTATTTGGTCCATGAGCTCAAGCCCTAGTAGTCTATGTCACTAAACAGACCAGGGTTTGGGTCCTAGTTTGAAATTTGATAGCTATGTGGATTTGGGTAATTATTTTAATTTCTCTATTTCTTTGTCTATAAATTAGGGACCATAATACTTAACTCAAAAGTTGTTGTAAGGATGAAGATTTTCTACGTAAAACACCTACGACAATCTCTACTCAGAGCAAATAAATATTAGTTCCTCTTCTTCTTTCTGACAGAATTCTCCGAGTGGTTGGTATAACACTAACCAAAATGTTCTATAAAAGTTCCAGTGCAAGGGGACTGCAAATGAGAAAGCTATGGATTTAGTAGGAGATGATGTGATGGCTGTTTTGATTCTGCTGCCCATTTGTTTTAAGATAATGGCTGGATCCATGAATAATTCCAAACACCTGAATGTTTGGAAGTATTAAAATGGTTGTATGAATTTTCCACTTGTCTCTTATTTGCATGGTATCATATAAATGAAGTATTGGTTATAACAGCAAGGGATTCAAAAGCTCCTCTGCTTCCATCTCTTTGTTATAAAATGATCACCTACTTACAAGATAGGAATGTTAGATGGCTACCTAAAAAGGAATCTTAAGAGTTTTGAGTAATATTTGAATGCATAAAATCAGGCTAGGATGTGACCCCAAAGACCATGTTTTTAGGGCCTTTAGGAGCTTTGCCAACAAATTTACCTATGTTTTCCTTTTTTGTCTTGTTGACTTGTGTCATGGATTACAGGAGCTACTCAAAGGGGGTGGTTCAAGGGCCCCCAGAGAGAAGGAGGGATCCACAAATAGCCAGAAAGTGTTGGAGAAGAAGAAATTAGGGAACCAAGGAGATTAGGGTCGTGCATCTTCTTTCTATGTCCCTGTCTTTGGAGCTCTCCCATTCGTCACTTAGGCTCATCCATGCCCCTGCATATGCAGCAATCGTATGGCTGAGGCCCAAAACTCTATACTTCCTAAAGTAACCCACAAAATTATAGTCTCTGCTATAAAATAATTAAAGTCATAAAGCTCATAAATATACATTTCCTTCCACTTGGCTAGCAAACAACTGTACCACCAAAACGCTGAGGCACTGCCAGCTCTGCCTCTGCTACTGATATCTGCTTAGTCTCTTACCTGGGCACAAACTGATCAGAACCACTGGTGGAAAAAGCACTCAGCCAGGGCTGGTCCTCAACAGAGCTGCGAGATGGCCTCCTAATTGTACCTGTCATCACCAGGCAAGGGCCAAACAAAGAACCACAGCCAGTAATCTTTTTTAAAAATTTCAAGAGCACCCAAACTTCTTTCTTATTTGTGGGGTTTTTTTTCCCTCTTCCCACCATGAATGTATTCTGGAGAAAAAGTTGCATCTCTATATATTTCTTAAGAAAATTTCCTTTTTATTGTCACATATAGTATGAAATTATGTTGCTTGATTTCTCATTTATATGTTTATCTTTCTTTTTCACTCAAACATAAACTCCAAGTGTCTCCAGCACTTGAGTAAGTTGTTGTTGAGTGAATGAAAGCATAAAAATTGAAATGCTTGTGCCATTAGAAGAATGGAGAAAGAAAAGTGAAGAGAACATTTATAGAGTGCTAACTATGTGCCAGGCACATGCTGAGCACTAACATGGATCATCTCTTTGAATCCTCTTTAATCTGAGCAGTTACCTCATGAAGTAGATACAGTGATCACCCCCATTTTACAAAAATACAACAACAAAGGTAAGCATACACCTTAGTATTTCTTCTGAAAGATCAAGGGAAAAGGTGAATCCTGAGATTTGAGCAGTAGCTGAAAACAACAGTGCTTGGCATGGAACCCTGAAAGATGCACCATGATCACACAGGAACTGAAGGGACTTCCCACGTGAAGATGTTAAGGGGTCTTGGGAAACTAGTACTCCTGACATTGTTTTCGAAGACCCACACAAAGGACCCTACCAAGCCTGATCAGGTGACAGTCTGATTGGGGAAGTAGTTTCAGAGGACCTTTCTGATGGTCCACACATGGGCTGCATACATCTGTATGTTGTCATCATGGTCTGGGCAGAGCCTACTGCAGGAAGGGGTCAGCCTCAGTTCCTAGTGTTGTCCATCCAGTGTTTTTCCTGGTACCCAGAGTTTGGTGATGGTACCCTGCCTCACCATAAAGGGGAACAAGAATTTTGTTTTGCAAAGCCATCTGCTACATAAACAAACCCACCAAGTACACAGCTCCTGACATTGCATATTGACAAGGTGTACAGGGTGATGATATTCCTCTCCATCCATCTGGGTAAGCAGTTGGTTAGAACCTCAGTGTTGAACGTACTCCACCATAGCTCATCCACTCATCATAGCAGTGGACATGGTGAGCTAGGCCTACAGTCTGCAGGAGAGAAAGTGGGTGGCATATTTTCTTTTGCTTCTTCTACTTCCAGAAGGGAAAGTGGTTTCTCCAGGAGAGCTGAATTGCCTGGGAAATTTAGCTTAAAATAATGCTCATCAGCCCTCTTGAGGGTTGCAGGTTGGATGATCATTATTTATTTATTGACTTATTTATACTCCAGTTCCTTCCATAAAGATGGGAGTGATAAATTTGTAAGAAAAATATAAAATAAATATAATAAAGAATCTAATATACTGCCTATCTTGAAGGCAAGGAGTGTGTGAGAATCATTATCTGGCTTTTATTTAAACTTTGATGGTGGATCATGTGTTTTTTGTTCAGGAATTTAATCAGAAACATTCTTGAAACAAATTCTGCTAAACCTGGGAATGCGAATTGCCCTAGATCTATACTGTCTAGTACAGTATCCAGGAACCCCACATGTGGCTATTTAAATTTGAATTAATTAAGTTAAATAAAATTTAAAAGTCAGTTCTTCAGTTACACTAGCCACAGCTCAAATAAATGTTTAATAACCACACACAGCTACTGTTTCAGACTGTGAGATATAGAGCACTTCCATCAACACAGAAAGTTCTATTGGATGGTGCTGCCCTGGAGAACCCTTCTATTATCATAGTTAGTCACACAATTCCTTTCTCCTCTAACTTCCCCCACTCCCCTTCCACTTTGGGAAGGAAATCCACACCCAGATTCTTGGGGCTGCTTTATGTCATCATTAGCAGCAAGAGCGACCATGAATCTAACCTATCATCACAGAGACATCAGTGAGCCCACGTGACAAAGTAAAAAGGAGGGGATTTTAAGAATGAATTTTAATCATATGTTAAGCTCATAGATAATATTAAGGGAAGAAATAGGATACAAAACAATATGTATAACATTTCAGTTTTGTGTGTATATATCTGGCCACATTCGAATTATAGAAATAAAGATAATTTTTCCTTTCTTTCTTTATTCTATTCTACATTTCTAATTAGTATAATTTCAAATATATTTTATACTTAGAAAAACAAGTTTATTTTTGGAAGGAAAAACTTTCCCAAAATTGACAAGAGGAAAAATGATTCTCCTGGACATTCAGGAGCTGCAATGTGGGTAGAATCATTTTATCTGCAAATTCTTCCCTGCTCCCACCCCACCCTCATCCCATCTTGGAGGTAAAATAACTTCCAAAATTGGGGAGGGGTGATTTTATAACTCAATGGGACAACTCACACTTATTGCCAACATACATTTATTTGTGCATTCTTATGCTATTTTAAATGTACGTGTTCTCACTCCAACTGTATTATCAGTGTTCAGGGACAAGATATATATATAAAGATATATTTATATATATATATATAAAATATATATATATATATATATATATATATATATATATATATATATATATATATACATACACAGCACCATGACCAGCACTTGATAACGACCATTGACAGATTGCTGACCTTGCCATCATTCTTGTTTTATGCTCACGAAATGTGTTAACATCTTGCTTCATTTTGCTTTGGGTTCAAGAGGTAGTGTTCCTTCCAAATTTACTATGTGAAATCCAACAGCTAGAATACAGGAGCCATTCACCAAAAAATGAGTTAGGTTTCCTCTGGGTTTGTGTGTGTGGCAAGACCCTAATGGAATTTTTAAAAATTTCATTAGTTTTATGGAGGGAGCACTGGGAAGAGGATATGTTAAAGCTCTTTGATTCGAGTGACCACAGTCATCCACACCAGTGTATTTGGCATCTCTAGTAACTGGCTTCTTGGAGGGAGGGATTTAATAAAGAGGATTTTCTTTCCCTGAGTTGGCTGTGAGAGTGATAAAACATGCTTGCGGGGCCATTCTGGTTTTGACTGTGTCTTGTGTCAGCCAAGACACCCACAGGCAGGAATTACAGTCCACTCTGCCCTCTTACTCAGATCTAGACAGACAGGGGAAACTGGGAAATGGAGCCCAGAATGTTCATTTTTTTTCTTCACCAGGGACATTTTACTACACTACAAACCTTTTATACTCTTACACATCACAACACACAAATGTAGATTGAAGCCATATGACATTTCTGTGCTATCTTAGAAGCATGATTTAAGAGAGAATGAATTGGTTTTCACAAAAGGCCAGTGAAAGTCTCCATCACTGTACCTGACACACTTGAATAATTAATGCTCCTATTTGGAGAGATATGGGAGTTTAGTGAAAAATGCCTTCTCTTCTTGGAAGGGTAATATTACACTGAGGAATGCTATCAGGGAATTTATGGGTGACACATTTGAGCAGAGCAAGCGTAGGGGCAAATAACAAGTATTGTCAATTTTGCTCAGTGAGGTGACATTACAGTCTAATAAACCAGCCATGATGGTACATGGTAATGTTTTCCTCCTGATGGGTATGCCGGGATTACATGTGCTTGGCCACCAAGTACCAAAGTCATGACCTGTTTAAGAAACCTCCCAGACCACGAGCTGCATATCCCAGGTCCTTCAAACCATTCAAACTTGTTACTGTTTTGAACCCACACTGAGTGAGTGAAGAAATCAGGATGCGTGTCAATTAGTGCAAGATCTAGGAACCAACATGGATAAGAGGTGTATAGCTCAGATCCCTAAAGGGCCAAGAACATTCCAGAAGAGTCCACCTGGGAACTATAAGTGAGCCATATTCCCACTGCTGTGTTCATTACTACATTAGGTTAGTGCTCAAGGACTTACTTATTGCCTTTTTGATGTTTCTCTTAATAAACATTATTTTAATGTTTCTCCTAATAAACATTATTTTATTTTTGAGAACTTTATTGTGAAATAACTGTACATTTTTATTTTCTTTATTTAGCAAACATATTATATAAATTATATCATTAAAATATGTATTTTATAAATATATAATTATATTACATGTAAATATTACTTCATTTAATTTTCATAATAACTCAGTGAGGTGTAAGGCTACTTTTAACCCCATTTTACAAACTAGAAAACTAATACGCCAAGAAGCTGGGTAATTCGCCAAGACTACACAATTACTAAGTAGTTGAGTTAGGATTTGAACCCAAGATGTCTGGCTCCAGAATATTTGCTCTTCACCACTATTAAAATTCAGAAAAATATAAAGCCAAAAAAAGATAAAAGAAACCCGAAGACAACTATAGATATATTGTCTCAAAATCTGTCCTAAACAGACTTCCACACAAATGAACCTGGCGTCCACATTCAGTTTTGTATCTTGTTTGTTTTTTTCAGCCAAACCCTATAATAGTCTTTCCACACTGTTAAAAATTCCTTATAAATATTGTCTTAATGTTTATTTAATATTCTCATCATTTAAATGTACCACTATTGCTTAATCATTCTCTTAGTGTTGCCATTTTGACTCTTCAATTTTCTCTTAGGACAGCTAGCAGTGCGATGATTCTCTGTGCAGAATTTCTTCTGTTCTGCGGAATATACTTTTAGGTTGCATTCTCAGAAGTAAAATTACCATGTCCAAGAATAGGAAGAGTTTTAGCATTCTAGATACATGTTTTCAAATTATTGTACAAAAAGCTTATGTTTTTTTTGCCATGTCTTCGATACTATGCAGAAGTGACTTCTTCACCAGTCTCACTCCAGCAGTGAGAATGATTTTTAGAAATCTTTGCTAATGTGTTAGGTAGAATATGGTATTTTATCATTGTTTTTATTTTTATGTTTTTCTTAGTTAAAAGATTGACACTTTGTCCATATTCATTGATGAATTACATGAGTATTTGAGAGGTCTGTTTGGGTCCTTCGCCATTTGTCTATTGAGAGCAAATAGAAGCCTTGAGTATCAGAGAAAGAGCCAATAATTTTCTATTCTTTCTTCTCCTGCCTTGATATGAAATTTCCTTAGGTATTTTCCTAGTCTGTAGTGTTAATATGCATTTAATGTTCTCCCCAAACCTATGTGGATTTTTTTCGACTCTGTATAAAGTAGTCATCTGCTTATAAAGGATATTATTTTGTTTTCTACTGTGAGTGTGCCCTGTGCATAAATCTCCATTGATCCCTCTGTCCTGGATCATAAGCTTCTAGAGGACCAGACTGTGTCTTTATGAGCATATTTTTTGGTGATATTTCTAGTACCCATAGAACAGGCCTCCTCTCAGCCAAGGGTAATTTGAGCAGTTACACTTAAGGACAGTGGTACCCAACCATTTTAGCTCCAGGGACCAGTGCTCCTATGAGAATCTAATGCCTGATGATCTGAGGTGGAGCTGAGGCAGTGATGCTAGCACTGGGGAGTGGCTGCAAACACAGATGAAGCTTCACTCGCTCGCCACTGCTCACCTCCTGCTGTGTAGCCTGGTTCCTAACAGGCCATGGACGGGTACCAGTCCACGACCCAGGGATTGGGGACCTGGACTTTAGAGTACCAATCAGAAACGAGAAGAGCTGTGAGCACAGTAGGCTGGATATGTCAGTGCACTTTGGTCGTATATGAACTTCCTTATCCAGTGACTCATTTACTTTTCACAATAACCCAGTGACATAGACAGTGACATTCACATGTTATAGTCGAGGAAACAGACCCAATGAAATGGAGAGAGTTTGCAGCAGAGCTGCAACTCTCCCTTCAATAACGTATTGAATAAAGATTTCTTATTATATTTTTAAAAGCATATTGTACTCCAAGAAAGTAATCCATTGGCTTAAATTTATCAAAGCAAGGAGGAAAAAGGAAAAGGAAGGTATGGGAGATTATAGAAAAGGACCACGCAGGATCCCAAGGAAAACTCTATTAAGTGAGGGGAGAAAAATGAGAGATAAATGAAACATGATTAGTAAAATGTTGATTGTTTTTAAATATTAAGAAATCTTTCCACCTATTTCTTCATTATCCTATTTGTTCACTTCCAATTTTCCCATTTATTGCAAATATCAACAATAATAATTGAGTAAATTGTATTAATTTAACTATGGGAGACTTATGTAACTATTCAAAATAATGAGGAAGATATAAACGTGTATGTATTTACTTGCTAGAAGGACAGATGAATGAATAGATCTCTGTTGCCTTTAAAAAAATCCTTCAGGTTTTTATCAAATATGAAAATGGGATATAGGAATATAGGATAAAGGATATAGGAATATAGGATAAAGGAAGATGGACTCAGAATCTGGTGGGAGAGCCTGGACAAGAATGTCCTCTGAAGGTCAGGGCTTCAGCGTCCTGGGCTCTTTAGAGAATCTAGGGAAACTAAGAAGCCCTTCGCTTCAAGTGCTAGAGTAGGAATAAAAATGTCATAAACCAGCAAATTTCAAAAGCTAAAGGTGGAAGAGCTTCTGTCCAAATGGTGCATTCCAAACACTTGCATAGAAGATTTTACAGGTGAACTTAAGCATTAAAGGCCTTTTGTCATATAAAACTAGGCTTTGTGAGGGTCTAGTTGGGTTGGAATGATCTTCAAAAGTTGTGCCTTGCAGTAGCTCAATGCCATGCTTGCATTTCAGGATTTTATGGGCAGCTGCAGACATTCTGCCCCCCACATTACCCTGACTCCCAGAGAACCATGCCGCCCAGCAGCTCCTGCAGTGTGGTACCTTCCTTCGAGGACTACCTGGTCCCCACATCCATGGGCCAGGCTGGCTTTGATGTTTTCCACAGAGCCTTCTCAACTCACTCGGGCATTACAGGTGCGTTGGTTTCTGTGACTTAGAAACTTGGGCAGACTGGCAGGAAAGATCTGTTGGGTTTCCGTGACCAGCTGGACTAGATTTGACCCAGCACACGAGCACATCAAATTCTGTTGAATTTACTCCTGAAATGTTTCTCCTCTTCACCTTTTGCTCCAGCCTCACTTCTACCATCCTAGTCTAGGGGCCATCATGTCTCCCAGACCATGTAAAGAGCCTTCTAATGCGTCTCTCTGAGTCGACTCTTTTATGTTTACCATTCTGCTTTTCATGCTATTGTAACCAATGCCTTCCAAGAATGAAGGATAAAATAAGTGACTTTCCTGCTCAAATACTTTAGCTGAGAATAAAGTCTACTCTTCTTAGCCTGGCACTTAAAGCACCTATGAGTTAGGCTTCATCATACTCTCCAGACTGCCCTCACATGTGTCTGCCTGCATACTCCGCACCTGAGCTTTGCCATCACATTTGGCCCCATGTGCTCCTCCCTCTCTGTCTTTGTTCTTTTTTTTTAACCCCTCCATCTGTAAGAATCACTTCCTTCTTTATGATTCAAATTTAATAGCACCTCCTTTTTAAAACCACCTTCACCCTTCCCTCGAACACTTCACTTTTACTTATACTGAACCCATATTTTGTACGAAGACTTATTTTGGCCATCTGCCAAAATAACATCAGCCTCCTCTTCCATCAAGGTACTAAGGATAGAAAACTTCTAAAGGGTCTAGCCCAGGAAGGTTGCCTCAGTGTACATCTGGGGGGTGTGGCAAGGCAGGAGTTAACTTGTGTGTTCTTTCTCTTCCAGTGTATGATTTACCTTCAGGTTCCTCAAGCCTGTTTGGAGAGTCTCTTCGCAGCGGGCCTGAAGACACCACATTCTTGCAGATCAGTGCTGTGGACCGCTGCCCTAGCCAGCTCTCCTCTGTCTATACGGAAGGCTAAAAGCTCCCCTGGTCTCTGCTTCCACTGGCATCCAGAACCTTTTTGTTGCTTGCCACCTTTTGTATTCATACTCTCATAGACTGCTTGAAAAGGATGTCCGCTGAATCAGCAGAGCCTGCAAAGTCACAGATGTATCTTTGGTACTGGATGATCAGAGCTGGGCTTTACAGGAATGTTTGCGGTTGCTCCTTTTTTCCTCTGGGTTTTGCTGGTGACCAGCAGGACTGTCTTTTTAAAGGGAATTTAGACTCTCACTCTACCAGATACCTGTTACTTCCTGGCTGTCAACCCGCAAAGGACACCAATGAAGTGATGTGCATGTGAAAATGTAGTTTGGGGATCACCCTTGCTGAAAACTCCAAATAGAGAAGGGCAACAGAAATTGCCAGAAGCACATTGAACTGCCTCACCTAGTGCTCAGCGTCGCTCCTGGCTGATGCAAGGCCAGGTATAACAAGGGAAATTCAGGTCCACAGCACAGCATGGGCGTCACCCACTCTTGGAAAGGCCCTGAGTGTCTGGCCCTGGCCTGGCATTCTAGTGACCTGGCTGCTTCTCTCTCCTCTTAGATATCCCTGTGGTAACCGGTTGCTTTTCAGTGTTTCTCCAAAAACAAATTAAGAAGGTTCCGTCGAGCACAGTCCCTTGAAAAGCACTACAACTTGTTTTATATTTCAGAAACCTATCTTTTTTCTTTCATTTTAAAGACTTGTTGTTGACATCTACTTTAAAAGGAAAAATTATTTAGAAGTCTGTTCTTTGGATGGAAATAATTATTTTAATCACCCAGCTACGTACATTTTGCCACAGCTGTAGCTCTGCCTGGGCCTACCTTGCAGCACCTGTGAGCACTCCTGGAATGTTAGTTTTACATTTAGCAAAGGCTACCTGAGGGAAAGGTACTGCCCAATACCTTTCCTGCTATAGCAGGAACGCTGAGGGTTGACTGTCGACTCCACCTCAAAGACCTTGTTCAAAGCAAAAGGTTACTTGACTGGTTCACCCATTGCTTCTGCTCTGGTGCTCTACCCAGAGATGTGCTAGAAGATGTGAACACAGGGACGCACTGAGTTAGGTTCCTGGCATCTCTTGGAAAACCTAACTAGAGATGCCCTATTCCCAGTTCTTTTATACAGCCTCTGCTTCCCTCTCTCAAGATATCCACTCCTGTCTGTCTGCCTCTCTTCTATACTTCTCTCCCTTTTTATGCATTGTTCTCACCCTCTTCTTGACTGTGGTTCAGACATGCCCACGTGTCTGATTATCAGTTCTTATCAAAGTATGACCTAAGGCAGGTAGAGAGAACAGCTCTGGAAAGGTGGGCAGAAGAAGGCAACTTTTTTTTCTGAAACTCTGGTTTGGGGGCCTGAGATTTTTAAAGAGCACTTGGCCATTTGACGTTAAACCTGAAGAAGAAGCCATTTTCTATGGCACCTTTACAAAGCTATTAAAAAGATCTTGAGTCCTATGGCCGAGGCTATAAAAATTAGCCAAACGCCAAAGACACTCAGTAAATTCAGACATTACAGTACTGTCACATTTTATACTTTTTTCTTTCTCTCTTTAAAAATATTTTCTGAATAAAAATGAAACAATGCTATTTGTCAAACAAAAATAATTACAATCTTCAACAAGATAATTAAACAGCTTGATGTCAGACTTGGGATCCCGTGATGGTTTATATCCTGACAGATGGGTTCTTCCAGTCTGGCTGCAGTCAGTAGTATTCTGCCTGATTCCGGGCTTCATTGAAACATGTGGTACAGTAAGGTGAATAAAGAACCAAGTGTGAGGTCCATTTTTACAGTGCATTGGTCAGTCTAGTTTCTCTGACTAGTGAGCTCTGATCTGAGAAAAGCCATAATACAGATGTTCAAGTCTGCAGAAGAGACAAGGTATTCACTTTACAAAAATCTGTTCTACTTTATGAAAGTGTACACATCGGGCTTCCTTTCTAAATGAGCTCTCAGACTGCATATAAAGTACCACCTTTCTTGCAGATTTTGTAGGTGTATCAGTTGGCCTAAGCAAGGACACATGCATGTTAAACTGGCATCCCTCATGTGTCCTTTGTCACACTCGAAAGAAAGGAAAGCTCTGGTATCTTTAGAGAGACAGTTGTCCATTCTTAAATACCGAAGTCTTTATTAGAAACTCAAAATACATTTAATTTGCGTAATAAGGAGAAAAAAGATGAAAAGGCAGGGTCGTTATTGCAGCTGCTGTTGTCAGCCCTGCCTTATGACTTTATATAATTTAAAGTGGAAAGAGAGAAGGAGGAGAAAGACAGAAGCTGAACATCAGAAACCATGAATGTCATCTCCCTCTTTAGCTGGAGATGTTCCTGTCCCAGTCTCTGGTCTTACCGTGGTCTCGCAGTGGCTCTGCCCTTCTCTCGCCTCTTGGGGGCTAGTGGGAGCTGGAGAGAGAAGGGCAGTGGTTCCTGCAGAGCCTCCGTCCTCAGCAAGAGTTTGGCCTTGCCCCTGAGAAGGGCCTTCCTGTTAGCAGAGAAAGCAGGGCCTAGTGCCATCTGCATTGCTGAGAGCCCCTCATGTACCCTTCAGTGTTTCCTGATGGGTACGTGTTTGAGCTTAAGATCTCAGGATGGGACACTCAGGTTCCTTCTAGACTTCATGCTGTCCTTAGATTTCAGAATCTCACCTGACCTTAAAATTTGTTTCTTGTTTGCTTTTGCATCGCACAAGATTTATATATACTTTCATTATTATGTTTGTAGCAGTAAAAATGGAATGTTCAAAAAATTCATACCCTTTCATTTCCTGGCCTTTTTAGTCTTGATATGTAACCATTTTCATAAACATTCTAACAGAGATTTTCATTCCCTTTAAAAAACAACAACGACAACTAGTATTTGTGAAAATACACACAGCCCAAAGCCAATTATCCTATTACATTAAAAAGAAAAAAAAGAAAGAAAAATTCACTATGCCTAGATGCATTTCATTTGCTGCATTGTCTTAATTCCCTAAAGGAACTGCATCAATATGTCAGTTGTAATTTAGCCTCTGATCAGCTGTTAAATATTATTTAAATATTTACCAGTCCTGTGGGGTCCTTTTACCTGTGTCTCCCCCAAATTACATCGGTGATTCTAAAATGAACAAAAGGTCTTCAGTGGATCACAGCATAGTTTCCACTGATAAAACTGAATGTTGGTGGTGTTCTGTTGCTTTGAAATTACCAACTGCCAAGCACATTATTATGCTAGAACAGAGGTAAATGTTCATCTCCCCTATCCAAGAACCTTAACTTTCCACTTGCCTTGAAGTATTGGGTATAGCGATTGTAAATGTCTGATTTAATTATTTGGTATTTTATTTGACTGCTTTGACCATGTCATTTTATAGCAGCATTTTTTAATAGCACTTTTTGTTGGTGGTGTGGAATTTCGGTGGTTACTTTTTTTTTTTTTTGCAATGGATAAAGAAAAAAAATACTCATTGGATAAATGGCGAGTGTAAAAAAGAAGAGATTTATTTTGTACAGACAGCAGAGCATCCTGTGTAATGTTGCTGACATAAAGCACTTTGGGGGGAAAAAGTGGAAATCTGTTTTCCATAAATCACACAGACTCTTGTACATAGTTATATACACTCACGTAGAGAAATGAACTGCATATATCATACTGGATATGGGGCTGATTTTACTCTAGGGGCACATCTGGTGCTTATTGTCATAAATCTTTTAAAGAATTAGGTACACTTTTTTTCTATTAATATGTATAGTTTTGTGATTTGTCACAGTTATGTTTCATATAATCATAAGTTATTTTGTCTTGTTTCATGAAGTCCTTTTTTTATGTCAAAAGTAAAATGAAGGGATTGTGCACTTGGTACAGAATAAAACTGGAAATAGAGGATATGCCCACCTGCCTGAAATCCTCCTTCAGCATGTCATTTTAAAACACAATGGCAACTATTTGTTTGTTTGTTTTATTTTGTTTTGTTTTACCATCAGCCTCCTTCATATTGGAATGGTAATTATAATTAAAAGCAGATGGGGTAGGGGAGGGAGTGTCCAAGGCCAGCTTTAAAATGCTGCATTGCTTTGGGCCAGAACTGCAGCCTGGATTTAATTATAGATATGAGGACGAAATGGCAGTAAAAATGAATGTGTCCCTGAATCCTTTACATGTTGGGAGTGTCCATAAATAAAACATGAAGTTTTATTTCATCAGATTTAATTAAAGCTTTTATACATGTTTTATTGGTTATTCTATTAATCCGCTTCACAAACTGGATAAATGTGTGCTAGAGTTTGGGGTTTATTTGTACCTTTTCAATGTAGTGCTACATCATGCCTCAGAAATGCCTCTAGTTCTTGGCCCTCCATGTGATGGGGTTTTCAGCATGCTGGGCATTGGAGGAGGGGACGTTTTCTGCCCTGTTTTTCTAAAACCCTGCAGAGAAAGACACAAGTATCAGCTTCCAGTGAGCTGATACCCTGACCTTTGAAGTTATCTGATTTCCTGAAGGAGAAAGGGACAATTACCATGTCCCTGATTCCCAGTCCTGTCCACTTTGCAGGCTTTGGAAGGCCACCTGACCCACTGGTTGTGATGACCTTCCTTCCTCAACTCTCATCCGTGGGAATGCGGGGAAGGGAGGTTTAAATTTTAAATTGCGCGCTGTTCTGAGTAGCATGATAAAATCTCGCGATGTCTTACTCTGTCCTGCCCTGACGAGAATAGCATATATAGCATGGAGACGTTAATCACGTCATAGCCGCCATCTTAGTTATCAGAGCAAATCTTGTGGTATCACAGTGCTTGGCTCCAAAGCTCAAGAGTAGTTATGCTGGCAACTCAGATATGCCAAAGAGAAGCTGTGAAGTGTTTGTTACATATCTTCAGAAGGTCAATAGTAGCCTAACACTCTATCACACTGCCTACGTCAGGGGTCCCCCATCCCCAGGCCACGGACAGGTACAGGTCAGTGGCCTGTTAGGAACCAGGCTGCACAGCAGGAGGTGAGCAGCGGCGAGTGAGCGAAGCTTCGTCTGTATTTGCAGCCACTCCCCAGCGATAGCATCACCACCTCAGCTCCACCTCAGATCATCAGGCATTAGATTCTCATAGGAGCACCGGTCCCTGGTGCCAAAAAGATTGGGGACCGCTGGGCTACATCATTCACTTCACTTTCTCTCATCGTGTAGGCTTTGTATCATCTCACATCACCACAAGAAGAAGGGTGAGTACAGTACAATAAGATTTTGAGAGAAAGAGATCTCATTCACATACCATTACAGTATATTGTTATAATTGTTCTATTTTATTATTGTTAATCTCTATGCTTAATTTATAAGTTAAACTTTATCATAGGTACATGCATATAGGAGAAAACAGTATATATAGGGTTCAGTACTACCTGTGTTTTCAGGCATCCACTGGGGTCTTGGAACATATTCTGCACAGATAAGAAGGGACTACTGTATAGAGTTTAGGTGTTAGAAGTATAGAGAACAGTAAGGAAGATATCAAAAAATCCAGATGCTAATTGACTCCGTTCGAGAAGAAATGGCACATGGAGGACCCTGAAGTCCTGACTGACAATGTTTTATTTCTTGACCCCCACGTTAAGCTGTACAGGTGCTTGCTGTATAATTATTTAACTGTGCATATAATTTTTATAGTTTTTAGTTCAAATACCAGTGAAGGCCAAGTCATACATCCCCTACTCCAGGCATCTGCAGTTTTTCTGCAAAGGGACAGATAGGACATATTCAGGCTTTGAAGGCCATGCAGTATCTGCCTCAACTACTCAACTCTGCCACTGTAGCTCAAAAGCAGCCATACACAACATGCAAACACATGGGTATGGCTTTGTTCCAATAAAACTTTATTTATGGACACAAATTTGCATCTCCTATAATTTTCAGATGCCATGAAATATTTTTCTTATTTTGATTTTTTTTTCCATTTAAAAATGTAAAAGCCAGTTTTAATTCTTAGGCTGTCAGAAACAAACAGCAAAGGCAGCAGGCAGGATTTATCCCATGGGCCAGAGTGTGCTGACCCTACTCAACTGAAGGAATACTTCCTGGCCCTTCCCATAAATATGCACCCAAAGAAAACCGCAGTTAGGAGCCCCTCTGCTGATTCTTCTGCTACGCTGGGCCCTGTTCCTAGAGGAAATTCATGAGTTCTATTGATGAAGCTTTTCTTTGTTTAGATTCTGGGTTCTGCTCCCTGGGATACAGATGAATGCTTAGAGTCTGGAGTGCCATTTGACTGTATTTCTGAATTTGAGGTTTTTAATAAAAGGAACTGGGCATAGAGAAATCTGTGAGAATTGGAAAATGAGCACCCATTCTGTCCAGGCTAACCAAATATTTGCTGGGTCTTGGCAGCCATAGCCAACCTTTTCCTCTGAAATGCTGAGAGGTTATAAATAATGGGAAACTTCATTTTTCTCAGGCCATAGCTCTTGTGAGAAGCTGGAGCTGCCTCTCAAAACTTGTGGTGTTCTCAGGGAGAGGAAAGGTAGGGTTTTTATGTTCAAAGTCTGCTGAGAAATGGTTGGAGTAGAGTCAGGGGAAGCTGACAATGCTAATGGTCTGTACCCCCTCCACACAGCAGGAGAGCTGCTCAACACCCCAGCACCTTCTCTGGCCCTGGTTTCCCATAATGCCTAGCTCCCTAATCCCCAGACCCAGGGGTTTGTCAGCCCTGCTGGTGCTGACTCTCAGCTAGTCAGAGAACGGGACTGAATTCACAGGGTCACAATTGTATGCCTCTCTTTGTATCTCTAGCTTTTGATAAAATTGATAGTTCCAAAAATATGATTATTCATGAGTCCTGGGTGTTTGCTAAATTGTAGTACGGACTAAATCCTCTCCAGCAGGTCTCTCCGGTGGGTTGATGTGCTTAGATTTGTGTACGGTTCTGATGTGAAAGCTGCTGGGAAAAACAGTAGCTGGGTTAAAATAACGTGAACTTTATAAAGAGAAGTTTAACCAAGAGGAAGCTTAGAGAATACCCAATTCAAACTTGTCATTTTACAGAGGAGGAAACCGAGGTCGTTTCAATCATTTGTTTGCTCGTTCATTAGTTCACTCATTCAACAAATATTGTGTAAAATAAAGAGAGGTAAAAGTGGCTCTTATCCTTGCAGAACTAAAACAGGATTCCAAGAATCATCTGTCTGAGAATATTGCCTGGGGTGCTTGTTAAAAATGCACATTTTAGAGATATTAAATGCATGCCCCAGAGCTACTGAGTTAGAATTTTTAAGGGTAAGATAGAGGTATCTGCATTTTTAATAAGCTCTCCAGCTGGTGGTTTGTACAAACTAAGTTTGGCCCCTCACCACACAGTGCAGGAGGCCCCTCACCATTTAATAGGGCAACACAGTTTAATAAGAGCTAAGTAGAAGAGGGACTTCCAATTCCTGCCTGGGGAGACAGGAGAGCAGGGCCAGTTTCCTGAAGGAAGTGGTAGATGCCTGATAGTTAAATTAACCTTCAAGAAGCAGAGAAGCAGAGGAAGAATAGACCAGACTGGGAACAGCATGTGCAGAGCCAACGGAAGAAGGAAAGTAACTTGTCAGGGTCACCCACCAGGCGATTTTGGAGAGTTGGAAGTGGTCCCATTCCTGACCCTGAGTCCCAGCTCTTCCTGTCATGGCCTGCAAGCTTAGAGATTGGTTTCCCAATCCAGCAGGGGATGGTATGCTATTAGTCACTCTGCAAAAAAGGGTTCTGCTGTCCAATTAGTTTGGAGAATGGTGGGCCAAAGTTCCATAGATTCTTTACTTCAGGACCTGTCAGAGCCTTTACTATGTTTACTGAAGTTTGGGGCTCCGAGAAAGAGTTCCAGGATGGAGTCTATTGACCATGAAACCCTTTTCCCAAAAGTGCCTTATTAGCACTATGGGAAACAGTTTGGCAGGTCTTCAAAAAATTAAAAATATAATTACCATATGATCCAACAACTCCACTCTTATGTATATACTCAAAAGAATTGAAAGCAGGGACTCAAAGCAGATACTTGTACACCAATGTTCTTAGCAGCATTATTCAAAATAGCCAAAATGTGGAAACGACCCAAATCATCTGATGAATGAATAAACAAAGTGTGGTCTATACACTTATTAGAATATAATTCAGCCTTAGGAAGGAAATTCTGACACATGCTATAACATGAGTGGACCTTGAAAACGACGTTACGTGAAATAAGCCAAACACAAAAGGACAAAGGCTGTATGATTTCACCTCGATAAGGTGCATAGAATAGGCCAGTTCATGGAGACAAAGTAGAATAGAGGTTACCAAGGGCTGAGCGGGAGGGAGTGAGGAGTCATGGCTTAATGAATACAGAGTTTCTGTTTGGGAGAATGAAAACGTTCTATTGATAGATAGTGGTAATGGTGTACAACATTGTGAATTTAGTTAATGTCACTATACACTTGAAAATGGTTAAAATGGTAAATTTTATGTATATTTTACCACAGGAAAAAAAAAGATAAACAGGTGCCTGACACCTAGGAGACAATTTAAAAAGAAAAAAAAAGCATCTTATTAGGCAGGTGTTCCTTAAGACACTCTTTGGGAATGGCTGCTCTGGGACCTGTGAGGGTAGAGCCCCAAGGGGATCAGTATGAGGCTCTGGGAGAATGCTGAGGGTTGAGTTCTCCAGAAAACAGAGGCTGAGATAGTTGGGAGTACAAAAACGTTTATTGGAGAGTGATAACTTGTGAAAGTAAAAGAGCAGAAGCCAGATTGGGCAGGGGCTGCCATCAGACTGTGATGCCAGCTAGACTGAGACTGTGTTCTGGGTCAAAGGCTGTTGTTACCCAAAAGAGTTCCCTGTTGAGTGGAAATAGCTAGGCCATCATACCACCCCCTTGCTGAAGCCCACCCTGAGAAAGCTATGTCTTGTCTATCACTGTCATTCATTGGCTGAGTTTCTTCTAGGGAGCTGGAAAAAGTTAATGCTTCAGAGGACCCTGAAGAAGTTAATGCTGTCAGCTAACCACACATAATGTAACTGGGGATCTGAACAGCATATCCCTGTGACTGCCACACAGGGCACTGGGGAAAAGCATAGGCTCATCATCATTATGTTTCCCAGTACACAATAAAGAATATATGGGGCACATACACTAACACACACTTTGGAAAATGACCTATTGCTTTCTCTCTCATCTCGAAAGACATCGAGGAAAGTCACAGGTTTTAGTGTCAGGTAGACCTTGTTCTCTGCCACTTCATGCTTTTTAGTGTCACAAGTAACTTTCTAAACTATGCTGCTCTGAACTGATTTCATTTTCCAGCAGGAAGATAAGTACATAGATTATCTGGAACAGTCCTGGGCATGTGTAAAGTGCTTGCTAAGGAGTGGCTGTCATCTTTTAAAAATTTCTGATCATGTACCCAGAGTGAAATGATCACAGCAAGGACCATGGTTCTGAGATCAGCACATGGAAGAAGGAAGAAAACGAGCTAGCCTGGAGTGCAAGCAAGTCATAAGATCCTCCCGATAATATTGCCTGTAAATGTCTGTATCGTAAGCTCAGAGCAACCTGTAGTACACACACACGCCTTTTTAGCATCCTCCTGGGACCATAAGAAAAGATAGCCCAGTATATTCTTTATAAAATCACTTTTAGAGGCAAACAGGAGGACCTCCTGTGCTGGGCCCTGTGCTTCAAAGGCTCTACTCTGACCATCCTCCAGCCATGTCCCACCCCACAGAGTGAGGACCTCATGTGACCAAAGGGATGTCTTCACCCAAAGCCACTCTCTCTCCACTTCTAGACCTACTCCATGTGTCTGTAACCTCAATTCCCTGTCCAAAGTGTCCCATGCTGCTTCTAGGGCCAGCACAAGCTTCTCAAGACCACCCTTCCAGGATTGGATCAGGTCTCCAGTATGTACAACCCTGGGCCTGAGGGGTGTCTAGGGAATGGCTGCTTATGGGATTTTGGATGGAGCTACACATGGAGACTGAACTGTTCATGTGTGAACATGAAGCCTCTACATGGCTGAAGATAGAATCGGGTTTGAAGAAAAGGTCACAGGCAAGAGGCCAGGGACTGGCTCTCCTGGTCCTTCCATGTTCTGGCCAAGAAATCCAAGTTGTTTCTCAACTTCCTAAATCAACCCTGGCCTACCACGTTGTTATGAAAGTATCTTTGTTAAGAAAGAGGGGGAGAATATACTTTATGCAACAGTTTTGTAAACTTTCTTTGGAATTTAAAAATATGTAGATCTCTGAGTTCATAGGCTTCCATTTGTAATGTTGCTCCAGGCCCTGTGAATGTTAGAGGCAAGCCTAGGAGGATTCTTAGAGCCTAGAGTCAGTAGGCCCCCAAAGTACAAGGAGGGAAGATGTGCAGTGGAAATTCTAAAGGCTATGAAACCTCTTTAAGGTGTATCACATCAGGACTCAACAAACACCTTGTCAGTTGCCAGGTAGCAAATGGTGTACAATGCAAACATTTGTTGTAGTCTGATACTTTTTAAATTAAAATAATGCACTGTTATTTCTGATCCAAGAGCTTCCTAATTTGGCTATGCTCTTCAGTCCACAGTGAGCATCTGTAGACCATGTCCCTGAGTATGGTACACAGAACATCTGTATGGCTCAGTCTTTTGTGTTGCCTGTGTATGTAGCGTGACCTGTTATACTGCAGAGTTGCTGTATGGAATTCCCCTTACCCCTCCTGTACATCTGCATGGCACATTAAGCTAACAGTCTCCCCAAGGTACTGTGGGGCACATCTGTGTAGCCGAACCACACATCTGGGTCTTCCATCATCAACTCCAAATCATCTTTCTTTTCCCTGGCATATACTCTGTGCTCACTTCTGTTTAGACCTTGAAAAGGCCATTATCCTGTCCCCAGGAAGCATTTATGTCTGAGACCAAAGACCCATGATGGAAGAGGCCCATTTGCAATCTAGGCCCCCTTGGCTGCCTGAGAGCTCCAAAGCTCAGTCATAGAACACTATCTAGTCCGGGTTAATACCACAGAAGAACCAAGATGCAGAATCAGTGGTTTATCTAAGGTAACAGCTAGGAAGTGAGAAAACCCGAACAAGAAGTCTAGGCACTTCTGTCTCCTCTGTGATCGCTTCATTACTTCTGCCCCCACCCCTTTCAGGACCTTATCCCTTTTCAAAACCTGACTTGGCTGTGCTGAGCTATTATTGGGCAGGCTTGCTCACAGCCTATGGTGGAGGCAAAGTTGCCATGAGAAATCCTGGGCTCAGGCTTTGTTTTCCTCTCTGCAGTAGATCTCAGGCTGCCTGGCTGGGCTCTGACCATCTGACTTGAGATCACTGCTACTCCAGCCATACAAAATGCTCTGTGGTGGAGGTGGCATGGAGAGATGAGAAGAGCACTCATCTGATTGTTCTGAGACCAGGCTCTTGTTGGGTGACTATGGTCTTGAGCTACAGAGTTAAGATGCCCTCAAAATCCACTCTCTTCACCACTTAAGCAAATTACTTGACCACTCTGAACTTCAGTTTCTTCATCTACTCAATTAGGATCATGCCCGAATGACAGAGTTCTTGAGGATTCACACTTCTGTCACATGGCTGGCCCTTAATAAATGTTGGTTTCCCTTCCCCATCTTTAAAATCAAGTTGTCAAAGCAGATGGTCTATCCAGCTCTGACATGCTTTTGTGCTGTCACTTAGCTTCCTATCTCAGCATTTTCTTCAGGATCCATGATTGATTTCCCTCTTGGGTCATTTCGCTTTCTCAGCTCAGCTGTGTTCATTGGAAAGTTTGCTATGAAACTGTCGTCCCTTACCTTTCCAACTATGAAGGGCTTTGCAGCCAGAGTCAGTCTACCTGGCCGTTGGTGCTAAGAATGATTCACCAAGATGATGGATCCAGGAAGATACCTGTGAAAAGGTTGCCTTCTTTGCTGCCTGAGAGAGCTTTAAAGAGAGCTCTGAAGCCAGTGGGATGTGGCATCCTGGAACATGGGAACCACTAGAATCATGCAGAGAAGCCTCCACTTAGAGGAGATTTCCTCTCTCGGCCTTACTACCCCTGGGCTGCAGCCTGAAAACTGGTGCAGAGAGTAGAGTACTGGGGGGTAAAGTCGAGATGTCAGCAGATAAAAGGACAGTTCTGCACAGCCAGCCGGAAAGCAGCAACCTTTTTGTTTGTAAGTAACAAAAGCCAACCTGGGTTTGCTTAAGTAATGAAGGAAAGTTATTGAAAAGACAGAGTACAAATGTAAGGAGATATGAGGAATGGTCTGAAATGTTAATCCCTCTCATCTTTCATCTCTGGTCATTTTGGCCTGGCTGTTCTATTCTTCCATCTCTGCAGACCTGTGCCTCTGCTTCTCTGATCCACACCACTGGCAAATGATATACATTCTACATTCCAAGGCTTATGCTTCACCAGCATAGAGAAAAGAGAGTAAATCAGCCAGTCTCTGTACATAGAGATATGTATGTAAATATAAAGACATAAACATAGAGATAGATGTGAATTTTATCCTATCAATCTAGATTTCAAATCCACAAAGAAGGGCTTCTGAGGTGCCCATCTTGGCTCAGGTACATAGCCCTGGTCTGATCAATTATTCCTGGCATTTGGTATATTATTTAACTGGGGTGCCCACATAAGGGAGGAAGTTATAAAGGGCATCTCTGTGATCCTGGCATATGCTCTATAAGGTGTGCACAGCAGCCTAACAATTTGGGCCTCTCTGAAAGCCAGAATCATGACTCTAACATCAAGAGGGGCCTGATAGCTCCAGGATGTACCAGCGGTAATGCGAGAGTGAATCTGAGTCAACAAGGTGCTTATCACACCCTGACATGACTGACTACTGTCAGGCAGACCTGCCTTTTCAATAGTTCCTCAGTACTTAGTCCTCCCCGTCAGAAATAAATAGAACTGCTTTTAGAAAAAAGAGTAGGGAGAGAGATTTTGAGACAGAGAGGGAATGAAATTTGCTGCTGGTTGATTGGGCTCTTTGCAGTCTATATGTATTACCTCTTCTACCTAAATACAGTTCCAAACTGAAATATCCCAACTGGACTTAAAGATGAAGTGTTAGGCTGCTGGTGTTCCTGTCCCACTCACTGTTTATTTCCCTCAGTGGGATTAGAAGTGGTTTGGCAATTCTATTCCACTAATCAGGTAACATTAAAAAGCAGAGTCATGGGCAGAGGGGCGCAAGGGAAATACCCAACAACGAACAATAAAAAAGTGAGTGTTAACTAGGCTTCCCTTCTCACTACAATTTGTATACAGTAATTTAAGTTTTTCTTTACTCCTCCAAGACAAATTAGACAAGCATTTCCCTCTCCGAACACACTGGCTTTATAATTGTTATTTAAAAGTTGGTGACAAGTTTTGTGTGTATGTGTGTTGGAAGAGAGTCAGGGGAGAAGTTTTAATGGGGAAAACATTTTCTATTGATTTACTTCTCAAAATATGTGTGGTGCACATATGTGATGGGGGAGGAAATGCAAGTAAATACAATCTGGGGTACCTCTCTGAACTATTATGCTTTACACACATGAAAATATACACTACAGGGGATTTGATCAGGCATTTTCAGTATACTTGAAGACTAAGACTGAGAGTTAAAATTCCATAGGGATGTTGTGAAGTTTAATGAGGCAACACAGTGATTGTCAACCTTTAATGTGCATTTGAATTATATGAGAATCTTGATAAAACACATATTCTGATTTGGTGAGTCTGGAAAAGGGCCTGAGATTCTGCATTTCTAACAAACTCCCAAATAATGCTGATGCTGCCATTCTGCGGACCACACTTTGAGAACCAAATGCAGAGACAAAGGCCGGCACTGAAATCGAGAAGCGGGCATTGTCACACAGACCAACCTGCATAGTTGTAAAGACACTGGCCACACTCACACTAAGGCTATTCTCTTGCACACCCTGGTTAAGGTCATCGCTTGCTTTTTAGTAAGGAGAAAGTGGAGACTTCAGTACATCTCCTTTATATTTCTTGCCATCTGCCTATTTCATTATTTCACGCATTACCTATAAGTTCAAATTATTCTGAAATTTTGGTTAAAACTTTTTCAACAATAGGTTGCAAACCTCTGCATTTTTGCTTGCACACAAGAGATGATGTTTAGCTATCTGTTATAGATATTAATGTGTGTATTTACAGAAAGATAGACATTTCACCCTAAGAAGGAAAGATAAGTTCTACTTAAAGGGAAGTTAGCCAATTTCTGACTTATTGCAGTTTATTCTGTCACATCAATACTCATGATACTTAATATCCTCAGCATTCTGTGTCCATTCCATGTGATTTGGCTAATCCATTTCTATGTTATCTTCTTTTTGTTTAATGGAAAGAACTGCCCTCTACATGCCAGGAAGCATGACACCAAAGCAAAGAGCAGAAAGCACCAGGAGACCCATTCTGATGTTCCCCTCTCTTCAGGAGTTTCCCCTAACACATTTGCGTCTCCAACCCTGGCTACCGTCTTTGAAGAATAAGTTATTCTGTGCTGCCACAGGCCTTGGATCATGCCCTCTGGGTGACCCATCACAGTTTATTATAGTTACTGTTGTCTCCCCTACTCCATCCACTATCTTGTAAGCTTCTCAGAGAGAAAGAGAGCTTATGACTTATTTATCATTGTAGAATGTTTGATACAGAATAGATACTCGATAGACTTTGTTGCATTGAATTGAATTGCACATCAATGAAAAAATTATTTCCAAGCTCTTTGGAGAAAGTAGGAATTATGGCTTCTGGAGTATGAATGGGGCAGGGGCAGTTCTAGAATACAGAGCTGTAAGAGAAGATCACCCATACAGAGGACTGCAGATGCTCAGTCTGGCTGGTGCATACAATATGAGTGGATATCAGGAGAGAAAGATAAGCAGGGGACAGACCCTGAGCGGCTACGGACCTATACTAAATAGTTTAGAATATACCTGTGAGATATGGAGAAGCATGAAACTATTTTAAGCCTGTGATATGATCCTATTTGGGTCATAAACAGAACATTGGCAGCAAAATAAAGGGTAGATTGGGGTAGATTGAGACAAGAGGCAGGAATTTAATGATCAAAACACTTGTCCTTGGAGGGTTGGAAGATAATGTTTAATGGCCCCCAGGGTAGGTGTGCAAATGTGCCTCCATCTCTGGTACCATCTGAGGGCTGCCCAAAGATGTTCAATAATATTTCTAGAATTTTGAGAACACATTGGATTACATTTGATAAACAACAAAAATGGGCCTCTCCTCCAAAGATATAAGAAATTTATTTTGCATTAAAAGCCTGTAAATTTATTTAAGATTCTAGGTGTGGCCATTTTGGCAAAAAGAATTTCCCATCAGACTGCTTGATTTCACTTCCTGCCTTTCATGAAATATATGTATAGAGAAAGCATGAGACTCCCCACTGGGTTCTGCATTCATGTGCATCTGCCGTCCAATTTACAGCTTGTGAAGGAGGTGTTAATTAGTTGGCAGAAGCACCTGAACAGGGAGTACTGGGTTGGCTGAGGGGGTGGGAAGGTCTCTGGCATTTTCTTATTCACAGAGGCAGGAAAAAAGAAGGAAGGAAACTCATATTGCTGTCCAAAATGGCAACCTCCAAGCCAAGGCAGGTACCTCTTTTCTCTAAAAATGAAGTCTATTTCTGGCTTTGTGTAGTATCACATTAATAACCAATGCTCATAGAAATTTAAGTTTTTCATACTACTACTCTCTGACTTTTAAAGGCCTTTCAGAGAAACATGGGTGAGTTTTTTGTTATTGACTAGTATAAAATTAATGGTGAAAAAGGAATAAGACGAATTCCCACAGGAAAAAGTAGAGAATGTGTCTTCCGAAAGAGAGGGCAGTGATCTGAGCCAGGAATCTTGGAGTTGAAGGGTGGAGAGGGGAAGTCACAAATCTAGGTGGAGCAGAAAGGACTTTTCACTTGTGATCAATAAAAACAAGTTGGCTGAGTTGAAGTAGGTGGTTCCAGGCCACCATTTGTTGGAGGGAGAATAAGGCTAAATAAAGATCAATTTGCATTTTGTTCGATTTGTGTGTCAACAAAACTCATCAAAACTCTGTAACTCTAAATGAATAAACAGTGAATGAAACAAAATGAAGGCTGAGTAACAGAATGTCTCGTAAAACATTTTCGTTTTAGAAGCGGCACAACTGAGGTGCACAGAAGAGTGACTTTCCCGAGGATATTAATGGTGAAATCAAAGTTGAATCTCGGGTTCCTGACTGTCAGCCCATTCCTCTTTCTCATGTACTGTACTATTTTTCTAAAGGTCTTCAGAGCACAGTTGTGGTAGTACCCCCAAATTTGATTCAGCACAGCGACTCTCTACAGCACTGAGATGTGCAGTATTATTGCAGAAATAGCAGCAGGGCCAAAGAAAAAAGATACAACCAGAAAAAAGGCATGGACACACAAGGTGTGAGATACCTAGTTACTTATGCCTCTGGTGATCACCAAGAGAAAATGAATCAAAAAATTGGTGAAATGTAAACTTGCAGTTAGTTGATATTGCATGTACCAACATGGCAGAAGATATTGTGTAAAAAAATGCAGAGGTGTGCAAATTACACATTTAAAGACTATAGAGTGACCACTTACTTTCTACTTTGAAAAATGCCAATGAAACTTCATAAAATAAAACTTGCACTGAAGCAGTGCAAAAAAGGAAAAATAAATATAAATTGCACTTCTAGCATACTAGGATTCTTTAGGCTGCCAAGTTGCAAGGTACCTGAACAAAGAGAGGAGACCTTTTTCATCCATCCACAGGATGGCTACACCTGGCTGAGGCATCTAAACAGAAAGGCAGAGTGGAAGAAATTCAGTGAGGAAGACAAATGAGGGCAGGCCCTCTCCAGAAGATCAGAGGGCTCCAAGCACTGCCGCTCCCTTCTGCAAATTCTAATTAGCCCATGAGAGGACAAAACACGTTTTACGGACACATACCCCAGGGAGAGAGGAATTCTTGAGATATATAATTAGGAGCAATTAGCAAGGGCTAGAAGGGAGCTGGATAGAATGTGGAACAGGCTTGATTGGGTAATAACCTCCCTAGCGAATTGTGAGAGGTGGCTGCTCAGGGCTATTCTCAACTGACTTGTCATGGGCTCTGTGCTCAAAAGCTTGAAGACAGAGATCAGAAAATCAAAAGGGATTTGCTTACCCAAATTTACCAAATACTTTCTCTGTGAATTGTTTTAAAACCCCGGTTTCCAGGCCAGTCTGACACATAGGTTTTCAACAATGTTTACATTATTAATGTTAACGAGGAAATAAAGTAAAATGAAATGGTGGAGAGAATTTACACATTTCCACTCTGTCCTCATCTCCTATGCAGTATGAGTGGTGAGGGTGTTGGCAAAGTAGAGCAGTCTACCTTTAGTTACAAGTAAAGACCTTCTAGTTGTCTTGTACTAGCCCCCAAAGAGCCCATAAAACCCAACAAAGGGAAGCCAGGAAGGTACTTCCATTGCTTGAGGATTCAGTGGGCATAATAAAAGAATGGAGCTTGACTATCCTGTATAGCCTTTGTGGACAAGATCTGTAGTGGAGAGACTCAGTTCAAATCCACATCTACTGCTTACTAGCTGTGGGACCTTGACAAAGCTGTTCAGTCTTTCTGAGTCTTGGTTTGTTCATCCGCAGAATGAACCTGCTTTATGCAGGTTGTTGTGGGAATTGATAAGATCATGTCCCCAGTAGGTGATAGTGAACAATCTGAGGCAGCAAGCTAATATATTCATTTACTTAAATGTGTGTTTTGGACTCAGTTTATCTTGGAAGACTTGCCAGAAAACTTCATGGCTCAAAATTAGACATTCTAAACCTAGGAAAATTATTGGAATTTTCTATGGCCAAGGTGGGTATTTGGCAATGCCGACTTTTAAAGATTTTCAAGTTAAAATGATTGTGGCTAAGCTCTACGGTGTCAAACTTGAGCCATTCTTTCATTTTTTGTAGCATTACTAATTTAGTTTTTTTCTATTCTTTTTTCTTAGTTGTAGAAATAACATAACATCACATAAAATTTACAGTTTTAACGATGTTAAAGTGTTAGTTCTATGGTATTAAGTATATTTACATTGTGGTGCAACCATCACCACCATCCACCTCTAGAACAGTTTTGTCTTCCCAAACTGAAACTCTGTACCCATTAGATAATAAGTCCCATTCTCCCCTCCCTCAGCCCCTGGCAACCCATTCTACTTTCTGTCTCTACGAATTTTACTACTCTAGAAATTTCATGTAAGAGGAATCTTAAGTTCTTTTGTGACTGGTTTATTCACTTAACTTGTGTCTTTAAGATTCATCCATGTTGTAGCATGTGTCAAAGTTTCCTTCCTTTCCCAGGCTGAATAATATTCCATTGTATGTATAAACTACATTTTGTTTATCCATTCATCTGTGGATGGACACTTGGGTTGCTTCCTACTTTTGACTGTTGTGAATAGAGTTGTTTTGAAGCTTAATTTATTTTTTAAGAAAAAAGTTTGACCCTGTTCATAGTTACTTCCTTGATCTACCTCTAATAATAACTGGGCTAGTTTTCTCTTCAGGCACATCACCTCCTATATCCTTAACATAACACACGTGCGTGCGCGCGCGCACGCACACACACACACACACACACACACACACACACGCATATACGCACACACACAAACATGATAGCTTTAACCCCAGTTCAATCAGGTGTTAAAACCTATGAATTTACAGTTAACCAAAAAACACGGGATAGCTGTAGTCCAGGTACTTGTCAGAAAGTACTTGAAATGTAGTGTTTCAGTACCCTTCAAACAAGATTGAGAAACAAACCTTGTTAAATGAGAGCTACTTAAAGCTTTACTCTTTCAAATCTATCCCTAAATTAAGCCAGACTCCATCCCAATAACTGAGATGTATTGCTTTAGTGTCCACAAAAGTGATTTCTCTGAATTATGTTTTGGTGAAAGGGCTATGCTTAGCTTCAAATTTTCTTGTCTGTGGTTTTATGAAACTGTATTATATTTACTGTATAGATGTTATGTAGGATATTATTCACTTTTTCATACTATGCTCTCTTTAGCAGGACCCATGAAAGAAATTTTTCTTTGATGTCAGCTATGCCTTTCTGGAGCTACTGGTTTGGATTTTTTGTTTGTTTATATTTTACTAAGCACAGGATTGTATAACAAATTGTGTTCCTATTATTGCTTTGGCTTCTGGGAAGCTTGGATTCAAATTTGCTACCCACCTATCACAAAAGGCATGGAAATGTCTAACATGAATTTTGTGTATTAAACTCTCCTCTGGCTTTGTCCTATACTTCTTACCATAATTTTCTCTTTGCCATAATTTTCTCACTTATTCCTTATTACCATTTGTGTAAATGAGAGAGAGAGAGAGAGAATTTTTTTAAGTGAAAATGCATCACTCAGAACTTTTGGCTGCAAATAACAGAAAGCAATTCTAATTAGCTTCCCCATAAATTAATTTAAAAAGGAATTCACGAGAAGATTCTCAGCTCACAAAATTATTGGGAAGGGTAGAGAATGGAGCTCAAAAAAAATGGGCAGTATCTCAGAGATGCTGGGCAATGGGCACAGCTGGAGGTAGGGAGGGGAGAGAAGGGAAAGGAAAGAAAGGAAGGAATAAGGGAAGAGAGGAAAAGCAGAACAAAAGAACCAATCCAAAAGAGAGTGAGAGTTCTGTGGAAGCTTCAAGGAAGAGAGTCCCTTCAACCCCGTTACTTCTTCCATGAGAAGCCCAGCTAGATGGCAGTCTTCTTATCTGTGTGAGCTACTTCTCCAGTATGTGCTCCTCCTTCTCTTTCTGACCCTATCCCAGTGCTCACTTGTCTAAACTCTGCTTCCAACTGTGTAAAACAAAAGCCCTATAGTTAATAGAAACATAGTCCTTAAACTGACTGTCTGTTGCTGCCTGAGCATATACCCTCCACACACACAGACATCAAGTGCCTTATAAAATATTCTTCAACTCTATAAAGGCCTATCCTTTAGAAGAATGCAGACAAGTACAGATTTCTCCATCCTGTTATATATTGAAAGCTTCACTTCCTCCTTCAGTGGGCTGGAAATTGCAGTCTGCCCTGATTCAGTTTGAAGGTAGCTCATCTGGAGCTGAAATGTCTCAAGAGCTTTGGATACATCCAGGGTCTGACTTGAATGTAGTTCCAGAAGAAGCAACATATTAGCATATGTAAAGCTTTTGGCCCTGCCCCCTTTATGTTCTCCATAATCCAGAGAAAGTATGTTATCACAATAGGACATTCACTGTGACACCAGAGGTAAAGGAAATAAGTCAGAATCTGTCAGCCTTGTTCACAAGTGGGAGTTTCCTGACTAATGGACTGGAAGATTCATTCGCTTTTGTAGGTAAATACCAGCTATTCCATTCACATAGTGGGAGTGACCATTAAACGCACAGCCTGAGGTTACCGATTCTACTTCCTGTGCTTACCAAGAAACCGCCAAATTAAAACTTGCTTTGCTATGTAGATTTTCATATTAGGGAAGGAAACACTGACATGCTGACATAACTGTCTGGGCGGCCCCTCACCTGTTCTAAATCTTGCTATAAATAAACATATTGATCTATGGGCAGTAGGCCCTTCTGTGAGTTTGTGAGTTTGGTCTGTGTGGGATGATCCCCTGGGCCTACTTAGCTGTGCCTGCACTAACGTGATCACATTTCCAGACCTGTAAAGCTGAGCATACCACCATGATGTCCAGGGCCCGCTCATCCACTTGCTCCCATTCTGTGAGGCCTTGTAGAAGCAGCCAACGGGCGTCTTGAATAATAATACTTACCATGTATCGTGCACTTACTATATGACAGGCACTATTCTACATACCCTTTTGTAAAAGAGAAAATTAACAGAGTTAATCCTCACAACATTCCTATGAGGTAGGAACTATAATTATCATCATTTAACAGATGTGAAAACTGAGGCACAAAGAAGTTAAAATACTTGCCCAAGTGGCAGCATCAGGATTCAATCCCAGGCAGTCGGGCTCCCAGGCTTGCAATCTCAAGGGTTACGCTGTAGTGCTTACAGGGGCTGATGACATTTATATCTTTGCTCTACAACTGTTGTATTTTGGACAGACTACACATAGCACATCTGGAAATTGTTCATCTGAAGTCATTGGAGAGAAGCTATGTCTAGTGGCTTAGACTTGCTTTGATTTAGAAAACAAAGCAAAACAAAACAAGGAAGGAAAAAGCCCCAACACATGTGGTACATGCCAGGTTCTGCAAACTGTCCTCAAATCATGTCTTTAGCATGGGAACTGACCAAGAAGACTTAGCCCGAAATCCACATGGACGTCGAAAGATCATTCCAAGGCAAGCATTCCTCTTGAGTTGACTCAGATGATCTTTTTAGACTTCTGCCTCTGCACACAGAGCCCCTAACCAGTTGTTTGTGATACCTGCGTTGGTAGACATCACACATATGGTGGGGTCTGCAGAAGTGAGCTGTTAACATCAAGCTTTGGAGAAAAGGAAAAAGGACAGCGTGGTGGACCTGTCACACAGGGTGTCCTTTTGAGCTGTCCCCTGTGTTCAATATATGTAAGGCATTCTGACTTGCTAATCAGCAAGGTTGTTTGCTTTGACTTTCTCCATTCAGACACATCAACAGGGTTTATAGCACAAACTGGAGTCTGGTTGTTCGTACCCTTTCTTTCTTTGATATTCGATAGCTAAAGCCCAAGCATCTTCTATGAATTTAGAGTTAGAACTGATAGATGCCCTCACCACAGTTCCCACACTAAAGACCAGGCCATACACAAATCGTGGAGAAGCCTGTGTTGGGATGTCCCCAGCAATACTGAAGTCATTTCTCTAAAGGGATCTTGACAAAAACCAAACCATTCAATTAGGGTCTCTGCTCTAGAGTCATCTGGAATCAGCTTGTTTGTCTAATACTGTCTGAGAATCACTAAGTCCCAGTCCACGCACTTCTTCACTAAGCTATGCAGCCTCTCTTAGTGTTTGTACTTTTAATTGTACCCACTGTGGTATTAAGATATAGGATTCCTGTAGCTAGAAGCCATTGCTATCAATAATAATTTGTGTTAGAAATATTTACTTACTAACAAGAAAAAGAGCATTGCACAGTGTAACTCACAGCTTCCTGTCTAAGCAGCTGTACCTGAGAATAAAGCCTGGCACTGCCCCTAGCCTAGCCCCAGTTTCTGCCTCACTGGCCTCCCTCACCACAATATCTAATTAGGGTCGAGCCTCTTTGACACAGTGCACTGGTCTTGATCCCTCTGCCTGACCATGTCTCCGTCTGCTAGATCCTCTCCTGATCTTGTTCCTGATGCTCCTGCTGCCTGGAACCCTCTCATCATTCCATAACCTCCCACAGCTTCAGCTGTAGGTGAACACTCTGGCTTCACTTGCTGCTGACCTGGCCTCTCATGAAATGTGGAGCTCCTTGTCTTTTTTCTCTCCCATTGGCCATACTTTTGGGGTGACTCATTAATTTTCACTTCAGTCTCTCAGTCCTAGAGGCAAAAATTACCTTAAGTTACAGGGAGAAGCCCACCCCCTCCTCTAAACAGCTGAGACCCTTACCTTTATGGCTGACTTAGTGACTCATCAGTTTGGCTCAAAAATGCATTTATTGAATGTTTTGTTGCCTACAAAATAATACACACTTACTGTAAAAATTACAAAAATATATAACAGAAAGTTCTTATTATTCATAGCTCCATGAGAAAATCACTGTTAACAGTTTGGTATATATGAATATATCCATATATATAAAATTTTACATATATATATAATTTCTTGAAAATGTAGTAGAGTTATACCATACATATTGTTTGGAACTTTTTTTCCTCTTAATAGTACATCCTGAACATCTTTTCCTATTGGCATATATGAATCTATCTCATTTTTTGAAATGTTACGTAGTGTTCTAGTGTATAAATGTACCACAGTTTATTAACAAATACCGAATGACAAACATCTGGTTTGTGTTCAATGAATTTGCAATAATAATGCAGAGTGAAAATCCTTGGACACTAATCTTTCCTTACTTGTATGTATTTCTGTAGAGCTTAGTTTTTGGACATGGCAAGGCATCTCTGAGCCTCAGTTTATTTTCTATAAAATGAGGATAACTGTAAAAGATTGTGAGAATTAGATGAGATCAATTAACATGGTGGTGAACGTGTGTCACCCTAGCTCCCTAATGTCTAAACCTCTACCTGAGTTGAGAATTCTCTATGTTATGAGTCTTGGTTGAGGACAAAGACTTTCTACTATCAGAAATACCCAAAATGCCAGATAATCACCTTCCCAGACTCCTTTGCAGCCAGGAAAAATTATATGACCTAAGCTCCACCAATCAGATGCACTCACAGTACACTTTGACTTGGGAGCTACTGATAAAATACTCAACATCAGGGAGCACACTCACTCTCTCTCTTTTGCCAGACATGGCAATAATGGTAAAAACAAGATCAAGTTCTCATCAGAGAAATAGCCAGGGTGCGAACTATAGATTGAGTGCATGGTGACTGACAGAACTAGGGCTTCTTCATTAGAATAGTTCTCAAGCATGGTTTTGGACATTGTTTCTGGCAACTTAACCCCAAACTTCATTCTTCAGACATCCCTGCAACTCTGAATTACTCAAAATCCTATGAATAAAGTCAGTTTCCGGTTAAATTAGGCAGGGACATTTTGTGTTGCTCATAATTGGGAACATTGTCTACTACATATGCATAGCTGTAAAATACCATATGAAGATAAGTGACATAGCAGATGCCCTTGTCTACCTGTTCAACAACCATTTCTCATTCTCCCTTGTTATCAGGGTGGACATTTGACCCCATTTCAGCTAGGTTGATATAAAGGACAGGTTCTTGGAACTTCTGGGAAAGAGTTTTCATTGCTTCCTAATAAGAGATAGGTGTGTGAAGAAAAAACCTTTGGTCACTGCCCCCCACCTTTCTCCTTGGAATGCTATCATGTAAGAATCAGTTGCTTGGAGATCTGGCAGCAGTTTTTCAGACGTGAGGAGATATGATGCCCACACATTGGGATGAATGACAAAGCTCAAGAGTGTAAAGAGTCTTGGTCCTTGATGACACCACTAAATTTTCAAGATGATTCTGAGCACCTACTTCCAGGCTATCTGCTAGATGAAAAATGATCATGACTTAAGACATTAAAAATGAGTTATTGTATTAGTTGCAGCTGAACGCATCCTAATTGGTATAAGACATTTAAGTATCTTTTTAGCAGCTGTGAGAGGTTAGGCGGAGAATTTTGATTTTGATGTTTCGGGAACTCAACTATCTCATTCTATCTCAAATTGCAAAACCATCTCAATTATTAATAGCATCTAGATATATTCAATCCAAAAGAAACTTTTGGATAGTTCAGTCTCCCAGTGTTGAAAGCCTGGTCTCAATGAAGTGCTCTCTGGGAGACTATTTGAATCATCCCAAATTGGCATAGATCAAAGTAACCTTATCAACTCTGGAGCTTTAACCTCATAGAGTATCCTAGTATATAAGAATGTCTGGTGCCCAGGGTCTCTTAACAAACCTGTGGCTGACTTCCAGGTTTGAGGTTCATATCACATGTCTGTTATCTCTACTCTAGACTGCTGATCCCAGGGAATATACAAGATGTAATAATTGTTTCACCGGATATTATTCTGCATTCTTTTACATTCATCATCTCATTTTAGCCTCAAAAAAGCTTGAGGAAGTAGATATTATTTCTTCATTTTACAAACAAAGAAAATAATGTTCAAAGAGATTAAATAATATGCTTCAAGTTACAGCTGGTGAGTTGTGGAGAAGTGATTCGAATACATGCTTTTTCCTCTGCCTAAGTTGATCTTATAGCTGTCTGTCAGAATATTCCAGGGAACTTCAAAAAATACTGATGCCTGGGTCCCTGTCCCCAAATTTACAATGTAATAGATATGGAGGGAAGCTTAGACACGGGGGTTTTTAAAACAGTTTTACTGAGGTCTAATTTACATAGCATAAAATTTACCCATTATAATTATGAATTCAATTACTTAAAAAATACACTTACAGAATTGTGCGGTCATCACCGCAGTCTAGTTTGAGACCATTTCCATCATCCACTAAAGGTCCCTCCTTCCAGTTTGTAATCAGTCCTTGCTCCTACCTCTGGCCCCAGATAACCTCTAATTTGCTTTCTATCTCTATCAATTTATCTTTGTGGACATCCACATAAACAGAATCAGACCATGTATAGTCTTTTGCATCTGGCTTCTTTCACTTCTCATAATATTTGTTGAGGGCCATCCATATTATAGCATAATCTTTTTTATTAATGGGTAGTATTCCACTGTATGGAAATATATAATGTTTATCTGTTCAGCAATTGATGGGCATTTGAGTTGTTTTCAGTTTGGTGCTATTATGAATTATGCTGCATGAACATTGGCATACATGCTTTTGTGTGGAAACGTGTTTACATTTATCTTAGGTCTTTTCTAGGAGAAAATTTGCTGGGTTGTATGGTAAGTTTATGTTTAACTTTTTAAGAAACTGCCAAACTATACTCCAATGTGTACTGTTTACATTCTCAGCAGCAATGATCAAAGATTTCTTTTTTTTCCATATCCTTGCCAAAAGTTAATATTTTCATTGATTTTAATTGTTAATATTTATCTACCTAATAACTAATGATATTGAATATCTTTTCAAGTGCTTATTAGCCATTTGTGTATCTTTTTTGGTGAAATATCTTCAAATTTTTGGCCCACTTTTTCATCGTATTGTCTATTTATTAGTGACTTGTTAGATTTCTTTATATATTCTAGAAACAAGTTTTATATCAGAAATATGATTTGAAAATATTTTCTCTCAGTTTTAACTTTCCTTTCAATTTCTTATTGGTGTGTTTTACAATGCAAATATTTTTACTGTTGAAGTACAAAATATCACTTTCTCATCTTATGGACTGTACTTCTGTGTCATCGCTAAAAACTCTTTATCCAGCCTAAGGTTGTAAAGGCTTTCTCCTATGTTTTCCTCTAAAATTGTTATAGTTTTAGCTCTTACATTTAGGTCTGTGATCCATTTTGAGTTGGCCTTATTTATGTTGTGAAGTTTTGCATATAGACATCTGATTGTTCAAGCATCATTTGTTGAAGAGAGTATCCTTTCTCCACTGAATTGTCTTGGCATCTTTGTTGAATGGGTACTGAAATTTTAAAAGATCTCTTGATGCAAAGTTGAGATCCAAGATGCCTGAGGGTCCGAGTATTACCAGGTCTTTTCTGCCATTCCATTCCATCTTTAGACAAAGCTCTTGATAAGTTCTAAAATCCAGAACACTTTCCTAGCCTGATGAGAGTCTTTGTGCTTTTTCCCTGGAATTTTTACAAATGCCGTCACTATTTATCTGGACAGAAACCTCCAGAGGGAACAGATTATACAAAAGGGGTCTTAAACCTAGAAATAACCACCACCTATACTTATAAAGCCATTCTGTTATACCCTGGATGAGCCACACCTAGGTCTACTTTTCCCATTAGACTGTGAGCTGTTTGAAAGCAAGGACTATGCTTTAATAATAAGAACAACGTTAATGGCTACCATTCTCAGCACCTGCTATGTTCCAGTGTTGCGTTCGGTACTTATTAGATATTATCTCTTGTAATTGTCATTTTTCAAGACTCTTGAGTTGTTTTTCACAGATGTTAAGTAATTTACCGAAGGTCACACAACTGGTAAATAGTAGAGCCAAGATTCATACCATGGAGAGTCTATCAAAATACAAAAAATAACCCAGTAGGTATTACTAGGTAGCCCAACCCCTTGCAGGAAATGGCTCTGAGTTCTCCAACCTGTTGCAGACAGACCAATAAAATAACTGGTGTACGAAAAATGTTTATCTTGTCAAAAGGGTGAGCAGAAGAAGCTGGCAGAAACCTTGGGCTTGGGAGGGTTCAGTCTCTCCACGAGTTGCCATCATAGGCTTTGTTTTTATTTCCTATTGTGATCACAATTTGGAATTTTTACCCCAGTGCAGAGAGTAGTGGTTCATTTCATGTTTTACATGGCTGATTTACTGTGCTTTTGACAGTTTTTCTCCCACTCCTGACAATTGTCAGTATTGATTTTTTCTCTGAAATGACAGGCTATTACATTGAGACTTTGGGGAGGCTTATATTCCCTCTCACCAGCCATCCACAGAGACATGATGTTTTATCTGTGTTCCTCTATCACTACTCTAATAGCCTCTTCATTTTGAAAGATGATGCCTATGCAATTTCTCACAGTCCTGCTCAGACCATAATCCGGCAGGTGAGGCCATACCTTTGCCTAACTAAAAAATAGAGTCCACCTGCTGCCAACGTCAGTTTTTGGTTAAAATTATGCTTGTGGAGTCAGGGCTGCCTATAGAAAGCAGGCAGCATAGAAAGGGGCACAGACCTCCACACCTGCTCTACTTGGAATGGCTTGTGCTGCAGCCCTCTCTAGCTACTGCCTTCCAGACTGTACCTCTTGTCCATCTGGCCCAGGAGTCCAACCCAGCCCCATCCTATGCTGGCTTTGAATAATGCTCCTGTGCCTCTGCTCAGGAAATCGAAACGAGTGTCAGCTCAGCCTTCCATAGGAAAATGCTAAAGCCATAGCAGCTGACTCAGCTCAGTGACTTCCAAGCAGGCGTTTCTCCAGCTCACCCAGCTGTCTGTGAGTCCTGCCCGGCTGCCCTCCCAGTTCACGTAAGTAAAACTGAGCATTCCTCAGCCTAGCGTTTTTGTTTTTTGATGGAAACCATGGGGCCCCACCCTCACCATGAGTCACAGCTCCTATAAGAAAATAGCCTGTCTTAAAACTCAGCTCTCATCGATTTTGTTAAAAAGCTTTATAACGTTCTTTGGTTATTGTATGTAACATGTGGAGGCACTCACAAGTCTGTAGTGGCCAATTGTGTTTTTCTGAAACATATTTGTTCCAACAACTTGTTTGTGAATTTACAAGTCACAGTGAGCATTTGCTACATAGAGTTCTTCAAAGCTAATGAGTTGGCAATGCCCTGGGTGCACAATAACTGTGGTTGGATCTGCCACTCTAATCTGTACCTATCAAAAACCAGGACAAGGCAAGCCCTTCCCTTTACTCTTGATACTCAGCATTTTATCCAGAGGAATGGAGGGAGCACAATAAGACTAGACTAGAAGCCTGTGTTTTGGTCCTAGCCTTGCCACTCTCAAGCCATGTTAGTTTGGTCAAATCATTTAATTTCTATAAGCTTTAGTTCTTGTATTTGAAATTAGGACTACATCTTATTTCCCAATTATTGTCCTATGTGATGCAAAAGTACAATATTCTCCGGTAAAATTGGGGTCAGTGGCCAATTAAGTTGGGTAGACTTATTTGGGAATCCATCTTGTCCACCTGGAAATCTCTGCCTTCTTCAGAGCCCTCCTCTAAATGCTGATTCTCTAGGAAATGCACCCTGATCTGTCCTCCCCAAAAGAATTCATCCCTTTCTTTTTTATTCTCCTACAACTTTTCAGATTTTTCTACTGTAGAGAGTACCACAGTAGTACTCAGTTTATTTTCACATATGTCTATCCAGCAACAACTTGAACTCTGAAAGGTTGGAATTGTGTCCTCTTGATCTTTGTATGTCTAAGAGCTAACATAGGTATGACTCAAAGCAGAAGCAACGTAAGTGTCTATGTGGATAACTAATAATTGCTGTTATTGGGTGATCGGGGATGTGTTTACACTTAGCTGTGCTCCCGTAACTATTTTTGTTAGTCATCCACATACCTTTCTTCCCTCTCTTCCTTGGGAAACAGCTTCTCGACTCCAATGTTGTAATCCTGGTGGGGCTGCCAGTCCTAGTACTCGGCCACTTGCCTTCAGGAATAGCCATGACGTGACTCGGCCTGACCAGCTATTTTACTTTCCCAGTGCTAAGGTAGCAGGGATGAGGCATGTGGCTCAAGTCAGGCCTGTCTTGGTTCTTCTCTGAGATTTACTTCATTGTTGTTTATGGGTTCTTTAACAAATTTTGTTTTTGTACTAATTAATACTTGGACTGACGTAAAACCACCTTTACATGGAGCCACAAACTTATGGGCAGTCACCCAGGTGATAGCACTAGAGCAAGAAAAGGACTATGATATTCATGTGTGCGCATCTACATGTTATGTGCACAGATAGATGTGACACTGACTTTTTCGTGTAACAATTCTTGTCAGAAACTCATCCAACACATTATACTTCATCCCTTTGTGCTACTTGATTTTTTTTGACATTTCCTTCTCCTTGAAATTCCATCTTGCTCTGGTTTCTGTGACCGAGCTCTATGCTGGGCCCTCTTCCACCCTCAGATCACTTCTTTCTTGTCTCTTTTTGTGGACTCATTTTTCTCTGGGGTTTGTCCTCAAGTGGAGAGGGAAAGAGTATCTTGCTTTTTGGATCGTAGAAATTGGAGGGCATGAATCTGGAACTGCTGGTGGCCATTTCCCATCATCTGTGGAAATGTCTTTTCAGCAGGAGAGAAGGAAGCTGGCGTAGCCGTGCAGAGTGCAGAGACCGAGATGGTGGGAGAGAGAGCACACACATGAGTGGGTCTTGGTAGCAGCACATCCTGTAGGTCCAGCAATTTCACTCCCTCTGACTGTGTTAACCTCCAGTGTCTTTCTAATATACCCCCTTAGTGGTTACGTGAGTTTAAATTCCCATTATTTGCAACCTAACATTAAAACACAACTCCAACCCATCCTTTAGCTTATATCATTCTAGGAACATGATTACGATAGTGGCTTAGCATTATAAAATAAAGACAGAGTCCAGGGTCTCAAAGAGGGTGGCAAGATTCCAAGGCCCAGAAATGGTTTTTCCAGACCACAATTCAGGAAACTAGCACATTTTGCAATAATTCTTTGTTCTTGGATAGATTTTTTAAAAAATCAATCTACTCTTTGCCTCCAGCACAGCCCTCTGAGAAACCTGCAATCCTTCAGAAGGATTCCTATATTTGGATGCTGACTCAGCCAAAAAGAAATTTTTCCCCCCAACTAATTTAATTCTGTAGGCCCTACTGATGACTGACAGTGTTCCAGATTGGAAGCACTGTAACTGAAGGCAGCAAGTTGCCTGCTGTTATTTTCCGCTTTGTTCCAGTTTAATTGCTTTTGTACATGTGCCTATTACATGAAGAACTAAATGAAAACTCTACAGACTGAAAATAGCACTTAAAATAGCATTAAGTCTCCTCAGAGTCTCATATTTGACTCAGTAGTTAGGCAGGTGTTTTTCAGCAGAAGGAAAGATTTTTTTAAAAAAAAGTTATTGTGGACCTGGGGAAAAAATGATGGCTATGATTTCACCTTGGCTGTGCCAGCCCTCTGGCAAATTTTCTCATTAAAATGACAGGTTCCTATCATAAAACCCAATAGTAAAACACTTCACATTTGATGATAGCTAAGGAGATCAATGTTGTGTGAAAATTCCCAAAGTAAAAGTTGTTATTTTCTTAGTTGAATGGAGTTGGGTTTGTATAATAGGAAGCTTTGATAATAAATACAGTACTAAGCTATTTTATATTGTCACAAACTTTCCTAGTGTTCAAGTAGTAATGGCCATTATGGTGACTATACTGTGGATTGGTGCACTCCTTGCCCTTCTTCTCAATTCTGGAAAACAGGAAGTGGGTGACCTGACAGGCCGTTTCCTGAGCAATTGTGACGGCAGGCTTCCTAAAGAGTTTGGCCAATGGAAGGGACTGGTTCTCATTTATATTGTCACCAGGATCTAAGAGTCTATTTGAGAATGGAGCAAATAGAGAGGAAGCAGAAGACAAAGATATAGAGAAAAACTCATGTGAGCTTCTGGATCAAGCCATGCCTGATTTAGATTTTAGATTTTTCATTTATATGAGCCAATAAGTGTCCTCTATTTGTTTATTTATTTTTGGTCACTTGCAGCTGAAAGAATCCAAACTGATACTGACCATTTTGCTATTTGGGTTCGTCTTCTATTAAAAAGGATCTTTCAAAGATCTGTGAGGAACATAAACTATATCATCCAATTCTCCAAGCCCAGAACTCAGTTCCCAGCTTCTCCTGCTGCTGCTTGGTCTCACAGCTGTGCTAACTTTGCTAACTCCACTTGGCTTCAGTTCTAAAACGACTAGTTGCTTGATTTTTCTTCAAGGAGAAATTAATGTAGAAAGCATAGAACAAAAGTTCTTCAAGTGTATGATCCCAGAGCTAGCAGCTTCAGCACCCCCCTGAGAACTTGTCAAGAATGCAAACTTTCAAGCCCCACCCCCCAACCTTTTAAATCAGAAACTCTAGGAGTGGGGCCCAGAGATAAGTTTTTTAACCAGCTCTCCAGGGGATTCAGATGCAAGTTGAAGCTTGAGCAGTGCTGGCACAGAGGCTGTCCACAATCATTGTAGACTAGGGAGCAGACACATTTTACATTTATTATGAATTTGAAAAGGCAATAAAAGATCAGGATGGTGTCAGGAATGGTTTATAACACAAAGGGTACAAATTTTAAGTGATACAGTATGTCAAATACGACATTTTGCAAGTGTGGAGACCAAAATAGGGTTAAGACTTAATTGAACCCTGTGTTTTTCTGCACACCAATATAAATAAGCTGAGGAAAAGCAGGGTGGGATGGGAGGGAGAGACTTAGATGCTTTTTCCTGTGGAAGAAACCATTTATAAAGCTGTTATTTCATAAGGAAATAAATATCTCAGACACTCACATTTCGATATCATCTTTGGTGGTTTCAGTTTAGTAATTTTGACAGTTTGGGGGGTAATCATTTGATTTCTGTGTGAAACAAATTTAGTTTCTGGTGTAGCAGCAGCTTATCCAACAGTATCCCATCTTATACTACTGCCTGTGATTTGCAAGAAAGCAGGAGGAAACTCCTTATCTCTTTTGATCACTGAGAGTGCTTGGTGGCCTTTCTCATTTAATGCATCACTGCAAATAGAAGATGTGGTTCATTTCTGGACAAACATTCAGGAGAGCTCATGTATTTTAGCAAAACAATCCTCCCCTAGCACACATCCAAGCTTTAATATTCAGAGGCAGCACGAAGTTGAGTGAGGAATGTAACTCCCTTGGCCAGGGTGAGGACTGCCCTTTTTTCTCCCAGTCCAGCCTTCTTTCTAGATAGGGTTACTGTTGTCATGCCATTCTCTCCTTACTCAGGGACAGTCCTCAGTCTTAGCCAGTGAAAGCACAGTATTAACCTGGAGCATAGAGAAACAGATATCCTGGTCCCAGCGCCAAACCACAGTGGCAGGTGGTGGCGGAAGGACCAGGTGCTGGGCAGCAAGCAATTCCTGGGGAGCCGGCAGCGCTGCCTACTTCTGAGGCTCTTTCCTGCAAATTCAGCCTCCTCTTTCAGGTTTGGGAACCTTTCGGGAAATAAAGAGTTTCTACAGGGCCCTTTTAAAGCTGCACTTGTTGGCCATTCCTCCTTCTGAAAGATGTCTGTGAATGACTAAACATTTCATCCTGTCAGGTGTACTCTGTCCCTATCCATCTCTCCCTCTGTTGCCAGATAATTAGTTGGTATTCAATAATGCTGCCTTTGTTAAATGCCTGCTGAGTGAGGTAAGGCTCTAGGATGAAGGCCAATGCCTCTACACACACACACACACACACACACACACACACACACACGATGTTTTCTCAGCCATGGTTTTATTATTCATTTTTTTTTTAAAAAAGATAGCAACAGAATTTAGCAAGAGAAGCTTGCTTGCTTTTTGCTGCAGCATTGCCCCATGACAGCATGACTGGTGTAAATCATGCTACCTTCTAGCACAGTTGTCCATCAAGACTTCAGCTGGCTCTCCATTCCTACATAGGTGTGGCAGCAGGAGCCCAGGGCATTGCCCATTGGGCAGACCTGAGTCCAAATGCTGGTTCTACCACTTATTTGAATAATCCGATAAATCTCTGTCCCCTACCATTTGAGAGGAATTTATTGAGCACCTACCAAATGCCCAGCAATGGTCTGACCACTTGAAGTTTGTCAGTAAAACAGACAAGGATATCTGCCCTCATGGAGCTTACATTCTAGCAAGAAAAGATAAACAATAAATATAATCAATAAGAAAATGTGTACTATGTTAGAAAGAGGTAATTGCTATAAGAAAATAAAAACAGATCAAGTCAAAGGGGATAGATTATGTGTAATGGGGCATCAGGTTGCAAAATTCAGTAGGGTAGTTAGCATAACCTTCAAGAGCAAAGATCTGGAAATAAGAGACTTAGGTGAGGGGGATACCTAGAGGAAGAATGTTCCAGGCACAGGGCACAGCTAGAGCAAAGATCCTGAGGCAGGTGTACGTCTGGTGAGTTTGAGGGAAAGGAAGGAAGCTGGAGTGGTTACAGTGGAGCAGTCAGTGGAGAGGGAAGTAAGACAGGAGATCAAGATAACAGAAGGGAGGGATTAGCTTTGTCACTAGACACAAATGTGAAGACGTTGGCTTTACTTTAGTGGCATGGGTAGCCACTGCAGGATTTTAGGAGAAGGCTTTAGGGAATCTGACCTGGGTTCTAAATGAATTGCCCAGGCTGCTGTATACAGAACAGTCTGTAGGTAGCAGAATCCAAGAGAGAGATAAGGATGGGCTGGACCAGGCTGGCAGCAGCAAAGGGAGAAAAGTAGTCGAATCCCAGATATATTTTGAAGGTGGAGTGCTAACATGATTTTTTGATGAATTAAATGTGAGTGTAAAGATGATGACTCTGAGGTTTTTGGCCTGAGCAAATGGAAGAATGCAACTGCTATCAACTGAACTGCAATATTCTGTGAGAATTAAATGAAAAACACAACCCACAGAGCCTGGCACACAGTAGGCACTAAATGTTTCTTTTCTCTACAACAGCCCGAGACCCTCTGCTCCTCCCTCCTCACATTGTCTCCCACATAGCTTCTATAAGCCTTAGTTTCCTCATCTTTAACTTCAGGTGATTAGAGCTATGGACATGCTGATGATTACACAAGATGAAACATTTTACAAGAGCGTGGTGTAGAGTAAATGCTCAAGAAATGTCGGCTTTCATTAAACAGAAACACTTACGCAAATCGTGGGGTACTACAGCATGAGTGATTCTGGCTGGTCTTCCCTCTTCCTATTCCTGCAGCTTCATTAAAGGCCTAATGAATCTTCTCAAACACTGTCCTGATCATGTCACTCAGCTGCTCCTATTTAATGGCTCTCAACAGTACACATGATCAAAGCCAGTCTTTTAAGCAGAGTTTACAGGCCCATCCCAGCCCCCTCCAAACTCATCAATATTCATTCCCTAACAACGTATGCTCAGTTTATACCAGACCACGAGTTTTTCTCCCTAACCTCTGTTTGCACATTCTGGCCACAAAACCTGGTCCTGCTCCCTCCGTCCTCTAGAATGCCCCCTTCCCTCCTCCTCTCCCACCTCTTAGTGTTGTCCTGCTCTTTCTGTAGGACACAGACCAAATGCCACTATCTCTGTAAAACTTTCTTCTTCAACTCCACCAGAGTTCTTTTTCTTCCTGTGTGCTTCTACTATAGAGTACACACATATATCGGGTAGTATTTCTCTCACATTACAGAGCAGGGTTGTTACTAAAATAAGTGACAGTTACTATAGCCTGGAAATCAACCCATCAGATTAGACACCACCCTGAGTATCAGCCTTCCCACATAGTGTCATGCAGTGACTTGACTGCCTCGTCTCTTGATCATAAGTTAAAGTCTGGAGACCACCATTTAATTTATCTCATACCTCAAAACAGTGTCTGACATCTACTAGACTCTCTTTAGATGTTTTCCGAATAAACAATCATGAAAAAGAGAAGTAAAGGCCCTGGCTTCCTTTGAAATCACTTCAGGGATTTTCCTCCTGGTGCTGCCTGGATCAAAGAACCCGTCCTCCCACCTTGCCTTCTTGCTGTGGGAAGGCGAGGTCCCTGGCCTCTCTCCTTCCTCTTGCCCAATGCTCTATTTCAATCAAAGATACTCATATTGAAGCTGAAGGTGTCTCCCCCAAAGCAAGTTTTCACAAGTAGCTAAGCCAAAACCCACAACATCCTCTTCTGTCATCCGTTCCAGAGAGTACATTTGGCCCTGGATGCCCAGCAAGGCACATATATGGGGCAGACGGAGGTTGTTGAATTTACTGCTTCCAGCTCAGCTCAGCTTTGGCAACTTCCGTTGCCCACTTTTCCTCACTTGTACACTCACCTTTTCTAGCCTAAACTTGGAAGTGGGTTTTAGAAATTTATTCCCTCCCCGACAGGAAAAGCAAGCTCCAAATGGGCCAAAGTAAATTGGCTGGGCATTTGAATAAATGATTATTTTTCCTAAGTGGCCTCTCACACATAGCCAACATCCATAATTTTAGCCAAAAAATAATAGAGGGAAAGTGAGAAAAATTAGATTAAAGAGGGTTAGACAATTTACATAGAGTTCCCCAAAGTTCAGGCTAGAACAGGCCTTGGATATCTGCTACCTCAAAGTTTCTCAAACTGTGTTCCGAGGAGCCCTAGGAGTTTTCAGCAGCCCCATCAGGAGATAGAAGGAAGAGAAGAGCAAGTGGGGTCCAGTTCCCCATCACCTCTCCAACCAACTTTGCTAAGGTTCTGTATGTTTTGCATAACAGTTTACTTAAATAGAGAGTTTTGTGATTAAAAATGTTTACAAATTACTGTTCCAAGCCCAATTCACACATTTTACAAATGAAGAAATCACAGATGAGAGAGGTGGAACACTCAGCCTCAGCCGGGGCTCACGGAGTGGTTCAATTTCAAATCTACTTCAGATACTTTTCCCTTGGTACCTGGCTGCCTCAGGGTATCACACCACTTATTGTCACTTGCCCGGTATTCTTCTTTTCATTGTATCTTCAGGCAAGGGACTCTGCCTCCCCTTCTACAGATGACTGAGGAGTGGGTTAGTCCCTGAACTTCTGATCTGCAAAGACAAAGTGATTATTCCAGAAATGGATAAAAAATCCAAACAGAGCCTATTAGAGTCCTTTTCTTATGGATGCTAGTGACATGGAAAGGAAGAGAAAATGTCTGTCCTTCTGAAACTGAAGGCATTAAAATCCCATGTAATTTAAAGCTGTTGGAGGCCTTGTTGGAACTGAGAGGAAAGGTTTATCTGAGAATGAAACTCACACAAAGGAAAACAAATCAGAGCAAAGGAGAGAGATGACACATGTTCCTGAAGGCATTGTTTGAAGCCTTGAGCCCAGCCACATCTACAGCCTGTGCAACCCCTGGACTTTTCTGTCATTTCAGCCTATTCTTTTTTTTTTTTTTTGCTTAAATTAAATTTATTGGGTTTCTATCGCTTGTTTCTCTTGTTGCAACAAAATGTCCTAACACAGGACCTAAAGTAACTTTTATTCATAGAGCATTTTATAGTATATCAAGCTATTCCAGGTCACAGAGGTGAATGGAGCCATACTTCCTCACCCTATAATGGTATCACTTCCTCCCTAGCCAAAACCTGGCCACAAGGATGCATGAAACCCAAGATATCACAATATGCCAGGGAGACTTATTTGCTCAAAAGGTATTTTTCTGAGAAGCCTCTAAGTGAAATTATAACTTTTCATACCCTTCATGTGAACCCACAGCCTAACTGGCAAGAAGGTGGAAAGCAGGAAAAGTATTGGCTTTGGAAGTAAACACTTGAGGTTGTGTTTGATGTTCTGCCATCACAATAAAGGGAAGAATACACATGTATCAGTCAAGGCCAAATCAGGAAAACAGGAGGGTCGAATCAGGAAACCACTACAAGGATCGACAACAGAGTGGACTTATTCAGGGAATCGGTTACACAGGTGACAGAGGAGCTGAGAAGCCAAATGAGATGGTGAGGCAAACCAGAGATTAATGACAACAAGAAGCCATGGTCATCATGGGCCTGGAAGGACAAAAAGATACAGGAGCCCAGTAGCCAATTTTAGAAGCTAGAAACAGTGGGTCTGTCTCATGGGAATTAGAGACAAGGAGGAGACAGCCATCACTGGAAACCAAAGAAATGCAGACAGAATGCAAGTTAGCAAAGTGGGAAAACCCTGGCTTCTTACTTTTTCCCACCTTCAATGAAGCAAGTAGCAAAATATGTCCACCATGATGCATCATAGGTAGAAATACACAGATTGGGATGTTATGATAGCCCTAGACCTATTTACTGCTTTTCATGGCGTTGAAATAGAAATGGTGTTTCAGCCAAGCCAGAAAAGTACAGGCCCTTCTCCATGATTTGAAGGCTTCTTCAGGCTTTACTAGTTTTTGTTTGGGAAAATTATGTTCTCTTTCTGTCACTTGCATGCTGAGTGGACTCTTGCTACTGAGTTACATGAGCCACGCCCTGGAAACAAACAGCAGGTGTTGGGAGCAGCCACATCTCCAGAAGCAACTGATCTAGGCTTTTGTTCTCCTGTTGTGGTCTGGGTGGGCATGGTCCTGGTGATTTCCATTAAGCCACTTGAAGGGACAAACATTGGTCTGTAGGCCCACACATTCCATGGAACTTCATGGTTCTGAGCCTGCTGTTGTATAAGTAGGAGAGAGACAGGCCATCCACAAGAACAAACCCCGCTGACAAATTCCAAGAAAGAGGTTAAAACTTCCTGAAACTTTTCGGTTATTTTCTCTTGTTTTATTTCTCTATGGAAGGTGCCAGGCCAAGAAAGCCAGAAGGTCATTGAGCAAGTTACTCATTTAATGGTCCCTTATTTGGTCCAGCCCTAATTTGTTACAGTCTGCTTCTTAACAGCATCAGTCTAGCAAGGAAATACTGCCTAATTTTTGTTGATACTGGGAGGGATCTGCGGTTCATCAAGTGAAAAATTGAGATTTAATGGAAAATGAGTCTTAGGGAGGAATTGAGACATCTCCTTGTGTTTTTGCATGTTAAAAAGTGTTGCGTGACTTCTAACTGCTTAGTTATAGTGCTATTCACTCACCAAACATTTGTTGAGTAATCTGTTAGTGTCTTCTTAGTTTTTCCTTAGGAAACAAAACTGAGGAGGGCAGAACCATGACAAGCTTTCTGTAAGGATAAAAGGTCCCCTTTAGTATTTGCTTTTTTTAAGACACCACTGAAGTTGATGCAGTTTTTTAAATTTTTCAAATCTTAGGTGAAGATGTTTTACTAATTCAAACCCACAGAAGGATGATGTTACACAATGGAAAAAGTGGAAAGAGACTCTGAAGACAGAGTTAGACTTGATTCCTAATTCTACCACATTACAGCTGCATGGATATGGTGAATCACATCCTTTCTGAATCTCTATTTTCTCACCAAAAGAATAGACATCACAATACCTACCATGTAAGAGAAGAATTAAATAAATCTCTAACATATAAACAATCTGTTGGGAACATAACAAGTGCTCACATAATTGTATCATAATTTATGCAATATCCTTAGACATGTCTCTTTGCCAAAGTGAAGTGAGCTCATATTATTTTTCTCTAGCCCAGTCTCATAGCTTTTGCCCTTTGCTCCCTAATTAGGCTAGCCAGGCACACATGTCCTGTCCTCCGTGATAACATCTCTAGCTCTAGACATTTCGTGATCTCTTTCTACCTTTCTCCCACCCCCAAATAACGTATGCCATTGTGCTGTTCTTTGTTCGGGGAAACATATCTAGTATAGTGACTGGCACAGAGTAAGCTCTTAGCAAATATCTCAGCAAGTGATCTAGCTAATCTGATAAATAAAGCGATAGACTACATGCAAATTTGTCACTAATCCCAAGAACCTTGTATATATTTTAGGATAAGACTTCTGAAGCAATTGAAAATAACCCAAAAGAGGATTGCTAATGTGAGAATTGTGGGTGTTCTCACATTAGAATGTTGGGACAAGAAATAGAGTGGTTCTTTGGGGGTGTTCCTCAAATCACACCTGGGAATTACACTCTGACACTCTCTGTTAGGCATGGTTCTTTGCATTCATTATAAGAAGTACAGAATTGGGTGGTTGGATGATTTTTGGATAATTACCAGGAATGGCTTATAAGCTTTTAAAACATAGCATAAAGATTGTTACGAACGCCTGGATATCTCATATGTAACATACACCTGTAGTAGGACACATATTGCTACAGATTATTTGGGGAACAGTGGTGATGGATGTGCTCAGGCCTACTTGAAATAAGGGCAGGACACTAGGTCAAAGCCTGGAATATAGCCTGTGTCCATGTAATACTGGTGCTCATGTGACTGAATCTTTTAATTAGGCCTCATCAACACAAAGCTCTAACCAAGAGAGCTAACCAACCACAACTGAAGACAAATAATCAGTTCTCATATTTGTCCCAAGAATCTTTTATGGAAGAAAATAAACTGTTGATTATTTGGTGTTTTCTGATTATGTTGAATTTGGGAAATACTCTTTTTTATATGAAGGTTAAAACTTACCTATCACTTTCAAGAGTATTTCACCCCCGCAAAACACAAATGAAGTGTTTTGCTGGTTGTTGTCTGCTTGTACTACTCTGTGTGTTCTCTGCCTTTCTCCAGCATGCTCTGTGCTTGGAGGAGGATGGGGCTGATTCTCCAGTCTGTATCACTCAGCTGCTTTAGTTACTAGATGAGTTTAGCCAAGGGGAAGTACCAGCAAGAGCTTGGAGGGCAGAAAGAGAGAGAGGTCAGGATATTTCTTCTCCTGCAACCTTGCTGCTTTGTGCTTTGTTCTGGCCGTAACTGTGTCTCTAAGACTGCACTTCCTCTCAGGAGCCTCTTTTCATAAGCTCCAGTTCACATCAGGCTCCAGGAATACTGTTTTCTCCACTTGCCCCTTCAGAAAGACTAGATGGTAACTGTTGTTAGTTCCTAAATGCCTCCAAAGCCCCTGTTGGTTTCCTTAATCTTTCCCATACCTGTATAAAGCCTCCATTAATTAATTTTCTTCAAAGTCCAAGCTAAGGACACCTTCTGTTTCTTGCTGGGATCATACAAGTAGTAATTGTGATATTAAAGTATCATGCTCAGAGTAGCTTACACAAGAACACCCAAATTATAATGTAGATGAGTCAGGGACTGACCTCAAGACTTGAACTCATGTCACCTCGTGGAGAATTGAAAATGTTTTGGCATAATAATGCCCTCTTGTGTCTTTAGCAATTTTTTAGATATCTGAAAGTAACTAAACCTCACAGCATCACACTAAGACTAGTTACATTTATAATTCATCCATTCATTCAACAGTTGACAAACAGTTGACTTTGGGGAAGAATTTGGAAATTCAAAACAAGTAAGACATGGTTCCTGTCTTTGAGAAAATTTTCCATTCTAGGAGATGGAGATAGACCTAAATAAATGATAATAAATTCTTGAATTGAGTCTTGAGGATTAGGTAGATATTCACCAAAGAGGCAGAAATCAGGGAAAGAATACTATGGATAGGGAGTAATTTGACAATGGTTGAAAGAGGAGAGAGAAATAATCCAGTTGTTCAAGGAACTTCAAAATTTTCATTGTGCCTAAAGTGCAAATGAAAGAGAGAGAGAAAGGAGATAAGATTTGGTTAACAAGAGTTAAGAAGGGGCCCAAGCATAGTGGGCCTTGTGTTCTACACTTAGGAATTTAGACTTCATGTTTAGGGTAGCCCCACTGAGGGTTTTTAAACTGAGTAGTGTCTCGATTAGATTAATAGCATTTAGAGACACTAATCTGATGTACTCATGAAGGATAGATTAGAGGGGTAATGTTTAAAGACTTGAAGATCAATGGATCTTATAAGAATATTTAATTTATTCTACACTCGTTAAGGCTGGAGGAAACTGGTAGCTGAGTGGGTGGGAAAAGAGAACAAATCCAAAACTGACAAATATATCAGTCAAGGTCTAATTGGGAGACAGAAATTACACAGGAATTTGAATGAAAAAACAACTTTAATATAAAGAATTTTAACTGTAAAGAGATTGTATAATGAAGAATTGGCTAGTAAGAAGTAAGGAGAACTCTAAAGAATATAGGAATAGCAGATAGAAGAAACATCCACACATCCTAGGGCTGAAATAGAATGCCCAAGAAAGAGAAATACAGCAGAACGAATTAACAAATCAAAATAGTAATTTTAAAAAATTAACAAAATAGACAAACCACTAGCTAACTTGATCAAGAAAAGAAAGAGTAAGAATAAACATACGAATTAAAATGATGAAGGGAATATAATCACTGAAGCAGAAGGAATCAAAAACAATGATAAGAAACTACAGATCTCTATGCAAGGACATTTGAAAACTTAGATGAAATGGATAATTTCTTAAGGAAATACAGATTATCAAATTTGATGCCATTGGATTTAAAAATTTAAACGGGACATTCATTTTTACAGAAGAAATAAACATTTATAAGAAACTAACCCGCAAAAAAGTTGCCATGTCCAATCAAAAAGATAGAAAATAACAAGTATTGGTGAGAGTATGAAGCAATTGGAACCCTCATACATTACTTGTGGGAATAGAGAATGCTATAACTGCTGTGGAAAACAGTTTGGCAGTTCCTCAAAAAGTTAAACACAGAATTACTATATTACCCAGCAATTCCACTACCAGATACATATCCAAGAGAACTAAAAACAAATGCTCTCACGAAAACGTGTACATGAATGTTCACAGCAGCATTATTCATAATAACCAAAAAGTGTGTGTGGCAGGGGGAGGGGGGACGGGGGAGAGAACAAATGTTCATCAACCAAATAAACAAAAATGTGGATAAACAAAGTGTTATATCCATAAAATGAAATATTATTCAGCCAAAAAGGAATGAAGTACTGATATATGCTACAGCATGGATGAAACTTGAAAACATTATGGTAAATAAAAGAAGCCAGACAGAAGGAAAGTGACATATTGTGTGAACAGACAAATCTATAGAGACAGAAAGTAGATGAGTGGTTATCTGGGAATGGGGGAATGAGGGGCAATTGAGATTGCTAATAGCTACAGGGTTTCTTTTTGGGGTGACAGAAATGTTATGAAATTAGTGATACAGGTTGCACAACACTGTGAATATAATGAAAAATCACAGAACTGTATGCTTTAAAATGGTGATTTTTATATTATGTCACTTTTATCTCAATTTAAAAATTTGAAAAAAAAAAAAAAGCCCTTCATATGAACAAGAAACATTGTACCAGTTAGCAAACAAAAAATATTTAAAAGGGCAAGCTCCATTTGCACAGAGCAGGCAGTGAAGGCTGGATTTGGAGAAGTGACGATAAATTGATCAATGACACAGTCTTCCCCTTTGACTGCTCAGCTTCCATGTGCACTTCTCACAAGTTTGAGCTCTCATGTACTTTCAAAACGGAAAGTCCCATATAAATGATTTCACAAGATCTGCTTACATTATTCCTTCCAACCTTTTTTCTCTTTCTGAAAACAATTCCATTTGCATTCAAAATTCTTTTGGGTCTCAAAGGGTAGCTTTATATCACTGCCACCACTCAAGAGAAAGGGAATGGAGAATATACGTGGTTCTTCTATCCTTAGTAAAACTAGAGTCAAACAGAGGAATGACCAAATGAGAGAGAGTTTGGTTGAGTGACCTGAGAGGTCCCTGAGTTTTTCCTAGACTCAACTCTTTAGGCTTTTCAACTGTCATGGGCTCTGACTAAAAGGGAAAGTAAGAATAAGAGGGCTGCTTATTTCTCATCTTTTTAAAAAATCATTTCTTACCTCTACAGACTAAATTCTTCTACAAGGCCAGACCATGGAGGAGTGGCAGGGCACCCAGAGCATGGGCTTTCAAGGGGAGAATTTCTAGAACGAAGCGTTACATTTTTTTTTCTACAAACTGACACTTGAAGATAATTACTTTAGAAATATTGGTCCTTTAAATCTTCCTCTGCGTGTTTGATTTTGTCATTTCCCTGAGAAGCCCATTTGTGTATAGACGAGTGAATTTGTAAGTGAGTAAATATTTGAGTGTCCGAGAACACAGTGGGGTCTATTGTCTAACTCCCCATGAAGCCCCTTAAAAGATTCCTGTTCATCTTAAGGTATATCAAGTAGTGGGTGTTTCTCATCAGACTGTGCCCATTTTCTCGTGATGAGGTAACAAAACAGATGGCTGCGGCATGCAGTTCTCTCACCTAAACTGTCAATGAGCCAGCCACCTTGTCTCAGTTACACAAACAAACATTCTAGTTGCAAAATGTGAAACAGAGCATCTTCATTCAGCCTTGGATTCAGCTGTGAAAAAATGGGAGCATTTAGTCATTTCTCACAATCACAATCACCTGGGCGGTGCTGTTTTTTCATAGAGGTCAATCTCAGTGATTTAGTTGTAAATGAACTCTTTCATAGTTAAGGAAATGCAATCTGCGAGAATATCCTGAAGTAAAATTCTCAACTATAGTTTTGTGTAAATAAGAATTGGGTGAGTGGAAAAGTGTGGAATTATAAGTATTCAACTTCTGTTTTAACCAGGAACTTCTCTTAACTGAATTTCCTTCTTTCAGGCAAGGGGGTGAAATTTTAAGAACCCATATCAGAGGTCTTAAAACAATTTTCAAGATGTTTCTTGGCATCGATTTGCCTTTTAGATTTTATTTCTGTAGAAATAGAACTGATGGTCGAAAAGCTAACTAACTAGTACCTAGTTAACTACATAACTAGAAAATTCTCACTTCAAAAGAAAGGATTGAGTGTGGTCATTTTACTGCTATATTGAATAATACATGAAGGATGATTAATGGATTTATAAAAACGTTTTTGCGAATCTTCTCAAAATTTTAAGTGAGAAATATACTGGTTATTATTTAATTACACAATTCAGTTGATATTATTTAATTACACAATTCAGTTGATATGGGCCAGGAACTTTCTCAACTGAGACTTTATAAAGATTCATATATAAAGTTGTGTATATACATGCCCTCTTTAAGAATTCCTAGAAATGTTTATTTGACTGTAAAGTCCTTGTCTTAAAAATGTGGCATGTAACCGAGTTACTTTTTTTTTTTCTTTCAGTGAAAACACTCATTCAAAGACAGTATTCTGTTTCAATCTGGAAGTATTATTTGGCCCTTGCTTTGTTTAAGAGAACCTTGCCCTGGCATCCCTTAATAAGCCGCCATTTGACTTCCACTAGCCAAAATCCATTGATTAGGAGGCCCTTCTGGGAGTTGATGGGGCAAGTGTGGGGCATGAGAGAAAAACAAGATGCAGCATCCAATTCCCACCACCAATACACTGGCCTAGACTTCTCACCAGCTTTGTGATTAATCATGCTCCTTCACCTACTCTTTGTCTACATCTGACAGAGCCCCACTGAATAGAAAATAGCTAACGTAGCAAGGAGAAGCAAATTTGGCATAGCCCCTCAATTAGAATCTAATGATTAAATTCATTTGGTATTCTTTGGGCCATAATGACATTATTTATAAAGAATTCTTTTGGTGGGAATGTGGCTGCCTTTTACACTTCCAGCAACATTTCTCACCCATTATCACTAAATAATCTTTAGTTCTTGTAAATCCCATAGCAAAGGCTTCTTATAAAAGAACTTAAAAAGGAATAAATCCTCTGAGATATTACAGGATTCTCGCTGTGTGCCTCCCACAGACTTGCATGAGAATCGCTCAGCTTAAAGCCTGTATGTTTCTTTGAAGATCCAATCCATGTGCCTGTAAATCAGGATATAAAAAAAAAAAAAGCCATAAATATGTGTAACGGAGCTAACATCTGCACTGGTTTACAATATTTTTGGTATGGCAAAGGAGAGAAGAGTAAAACTCTGATGTTTATTTGCAGCTCTGGTTTTTAGGAGGAATTTAGTCTATCTTTTAGGTGCAAAGAATTAAAATTCACTTTGGAGAGCATGGATAGGGAAGCATTGGGGGCCTGGAGTGGAGAGGGAAATGAGAAAGAGGTAAATCAAATAATTTTTGACATCTACCTCTTATTATTAAGAAGCCATTTATACACTTGCCCATATAAGCCTCTGAAATGTACCTTTCCTCCCCGGAAAGAGCAAGTATGAGCACCTGCCATGCACTGCTTTCTAAAGCTGCCAGCGATTTCAGCTTCCCAAGGTATGGCCTGGCAGCTGCCCGATGAGTGACTTTCATGATTGCAGAGTGCCTATTTTTAATCAGACTCACAGGAAATTGTGGGCATCTCTTTTATTTACTTGGTTTTAAAATGTTTCCTGCATGAGTTTCTTTTTTCAGCAGAGAAAATAAATTGTAGACGACGTTATCTGTGTACTTCAAAAACTTTCTCTGTTGGGTGGTCGGCTCATCTTTTTAACATCTTTCACAGGGGCCTTGAATATGTAACAAAAGTCTTGAGCCTTTCACCACCATTTTCTACACGTGAATTTTTTTTCCTTATTTCATCAGTCACATAAATAGCCTAATTAATGGAATTTTACTGAGTGTACGTTGCATAGTATCAAAGAGCTTTCTGCTACAGCACTGGTGTGGCCAGGAAAGAGCGAGGTCACTTCCTCTTCATTCCACTGTGCTGAGTAAATTCTCATAATACCAAGTCACCCAATGAGGGGCGAAGGTCAAGGTATTTAATTACTATATTGTCAAATCTACGAGGCTACTGAAAAAGAAAAGAAACCTGCTGATTAACACTGACATACCATCCATTGAAGGGTTTCAGAGATGTTAAATGTAACAAAAGTGTGCATTTTCAAATTGATGAAAATTAGTCATTAGTCCACAATTTTTTCCTGAAAACTTTGTGTGCCAACCCCGTTAGATGATATGGCAGAAGTGTGGGACTCAGCCCCAGTGTCAGGGAACTAAGGGTCCCTTTGGGGTAAATAGGACTATCACACATGGAACTAAAGGATGCATAGCCACCTAAACATAATGGACAGGGCTAAATACCCTGAAGGGGTGAATCCAGAGAAAATCTAATGGGAGTGATTTAAAGGAATAACAAAAGCTGAGCATTAAGGATAGTCCCATGGGTGGAGGAGAGCATTCTAAGGAAAGACAAAAGCTTTGATTTATGAAAATGAGACGATGATGTAAGTGGTCAAGACTCTAGCACCAAACTGCCGGGATTTAAATTCTAGCTCAGCCAGTTCCTGGCTGTATGGCTTTGGCAACTTGTTTAACCTCTTCCTGCTTCAGTTTGCTCATTTGTTGAAGTGAATTAAATTTGTTACTGTGGTTAGAATGTTGCTTAACACACAATAGGCAATCGGTAGGAATTAACTCAAAAACAATAAAAATGGCATGTAAAGAGCTAAACTGGCTGGAATAAGAAGGGAAAAGTAGAGAGCCTAGAGGAGGAAAAAGTTGTGAGATATTGGGGTGGGGGATGAAATTACAGTGGTCTCTTTGCTACACCTTAAACACAGGAATACAGTGAAATACCAGGGCCTTTGCACGAGCTAGTTCCCTGGCCTAGTTGTCTGTTCTTTCCCCCTAGCTAGCTATCTGACTTACTCCTTTATATTTCCTTTTGGCAGTTGCTGAAGTATAATCTGATCAGAGTAGTCTTCTCTAACTACTCCACATAAGATGGTACCAACCCTGCCCTGTCACTTTCTATATCCATTACTTTAATTTAAAAAAATAGCTTTTACTACTACCTATTATTTTATATGGATATTATTTGGCTAAGTGTGTGTGTGTGTGTGTGTGTGTGTGTGTGTGTGTGTGTGTGTGAGTGTGAGTGTGTGATCATCATTCTCTGGCAACAAGATGGAGATTATAGGAGAACAAGGCTCAGATAGATAAGAATAATAGGCAAGAGCAAATCCTCATGGTTAGAAGGCTTGGAGACATCTGCATTGAAAGGGTTCAGAATATGTCAACTCAGAATATACCACTTTAGCATAAGCATATTTTGAGCTAAAGGCAATTAAGAAACAGGAAATGCATAAAGAGCTCTTTTTCCCCATCTTATGTGCTGAAAAGCAGGACGTACATTTTTTTTTTGTAAAAGTGTTTCTCCCTTCTCTCTCCCATACTAGGAGACATACCTTATCACTAGAGACGGAAAGTCTGCACCAAGATGGGTCTTCACAAATAAACTTTGCTATAATAACCCTTATCTTCCATTAGTTTTCCACATATATTTACCTTTCCCAAATTTACTGCCCATAGAAGCCCAAATCTCTTTTCTTTGTCTTGTTACATCTCCTACATTCATCACCCTTTGTTAAAATTGTGTATAAGCTCCCAAGCCTAACATTTTTTTTTATTTTTAGAATTTTCACTTTTCTGTGAGGTTCCCTGTGTGCTTCAAAATATATATTTTTTCTCTGGTTAATCTGGCTTTCATCAATTTAATTTGCATGCCTCAGCAACTGATCCTAAGAGATAGAGGAAAAGTTTCCCCTTTCCTACAGCATAAATAATACCATCAATAGAGTCCACTGACAAAGATATATAGTCTACATTTGAAAACAACAACAAAAATAGAATAAAAAAGAAAAAAGAAACTGTGGAGTCTGTTAAAGGCAGAGACTATGTCATTTTTTTTTTATAACCTCCATGTCTGCTCATATCCTATTCTGTGGATGAAAAAAGAAGTATCTCCCCAGATAGAGATGCCTTCTTAGAAGAAGAATATGTTCTCCTGGACCATTAATTGAAACTCATGGCTCAGAAGGGTTGGGATTGATTACTCATTGTGCTGGGCTGAATAACGGTCCTGGTCCTACAAGATATCCAGATCCTAATCTCTGGAACTGGTGAATGTTACCTTATATGGCAAAAGGGTCTTTGCAGATGAGAGTAAATTAAGAATTTTAAAACGAAGAGATCATTCTGAATTATCTGAAGCAGAATTAAATATAATCATAGGTGTCCTTATAAGAGGGAGGCAGAAGGAGATTTAATGACAGAAGAAATGCAAATAATGCAGTTCTAGAGAAAAGAAAGGCAAGGATTTTTTTCCTAGAGCTTCAGAAAGGTACATGACCCTTGATTTTAGCCCAATGAAATTGACTTCAGATTTTCTGAGGTCTAGAACTAGAGAGAATAAATGTGTGTTGTTTTAAGCCACCAAATTGGTGGTAATTTGTGACAGTGGCCATAGGAAACTAATACACTCACCATGGTGTCTCTGTGATACTTAATAGACATCATACTCACCATGCCATCTGTTCAGGGCAATCAGAGTTCAAAACAAATCTAGCAGAGTCTTGGGAGGTTTCTTTCTTTTTTTTTTTTTTAACTCTTCACTTCATCAAAATGTTAACTCTCTGGCTATAAATCACGGATTTGATTGTATTTCAGCTTCTCCTTCTTGAGTAGGACAAAAGGCAATGTGAAACGATCATTAAGAATTCTCTGAGTACCTACTATGCACCTGCATTTGAGGCATAAAAGAACTTTTGACCATTTGGTCTAATCTTTATCATATTGGTAAGGGAATTGGAATATGGAAGAATTCATATGAAAAGTATATAAAGAAGGCTTTGAAAACCAAAATAACCTATCTATAAAGGGTATTTTTATTGCCTAACACTTTGTTGGGCCCATATACAGGCTCAATAAATAAAGTATTTTAATGACATAGTCCTTGTTGTTAATAAGCTTACAATCTAGAGGAAAAACTTTATGCAGAAAAAAAGATTTTCTGCATAATAAAATGTATTATAAAACGCTGATAATTAAAGCAATGTGATCTGATATAGAACTAGATATCCAGAATGTCATAAAACTTTAAAAATAGAATACAATTTTATTTTATAAGGGCCATTTCAAGTAGTGGAGAAAGAATAGATTATTAAGTAAAGAATGATGATACAATTAGTTAACATTTTGAGGGAAAAGGCTTGATTCCTTATCATACACAGTGATGTCACAATGGCCTGTCCTCAAGAGCCATGCTCAGCTCTTGTAGAATTATGCCTATGGCTTCTTTCATGGAATCAATGCGTCTCATATTTGGTCTTTCTCTTTTCTTACTGCCTTCTGTTTTCCCCAGTATTATTGTCTTTTCCAAAGAACCTACACACCTTACACCTGTATACCTTATACCTTACACCACATTCAAAGACCCCATACACCTTTCACCAAAGAAATATGAGTTATAAATGGAAATATGCATGATAAATAGAAAAAGTACAGGTTAGTATTAATTGTATTTAAGAATACAAAGACATTTTTAAAAACAATGCACAAAGAGAAATGGCATGAATTCAAAATTTTATAATTTAATTACAAAATAGTTTAAATTTACATTTGTGTGTCCAAAGAAAGGAAGTACAAATTCCAAAGATAAAGAATCTGAGAAATAATTAGGAGTGTGAAATATTTAGCTTTAAGAGGTTCATTGCAATGTACACAATATGTGTGTGTTTGTGCATGTGTGTGTGTGTATGCATGTGTGTATAAAAATATGGAAGGAAAACACTAATATGTTAATCGTAGTTATATTTGTTTAGTAGAATTACAGTAGAGTGTATATTTGTCAATCTAATCTTTATAGAGATTTCTATAGAGATAGATATTTAATTTACTTGGTAATAGATATTTAATTTATTTGGTAATTTATTTTTAATTTACTTGGTAATAGATATTTAATTTATTTGGTAATTTAACTCCTGGTAAACTACCACTTCAATATCTCACTCAGAGAACTGAGAAAACGACGTAGATGATATAGGCTTTGTTCATCCCTTTTGAGACCACATCAAAGTTGTGATGGAAATGCAGAGCAAACAGCAAGCAGAATCACCTGGGATCTAGATGAACAAGCCCTACAACTAGAGAGAGAAGAAATCACCCTGCAACAGCAGAAGGTTGGAGGGGTCAAAGACCCAAGGCTAACCCACCCAGGCAGCTGAGTGGGACAGAGACTGCAGCAGCTGTGGACATTCCTCTTAAAGGGGCCATGTCCACCACAACCAGACTTTCCCAGTGATGGACTCACTAGCGCTGAGCACCAGCTCTGGGTTGGCTGCTCAGGAGGCACCAAGGACTTACAGGAAAACAATGAGTTGTTGAAGCAAGGGCCAGAGGCAAGGCTTTCTTTCAGGCAGAAGTGCTGGAGGTATCCATCGTTCCTCTGTTGAGCCCTCTCCGCTCCCAGTGTGTCGAGGGAGCCTCGTCATAGCTGAGACATCAAACTGGATACCAGAGGTCTCTCCGCCCAGAGAATTTCCTGAAATTCTGCCTCTCCCAACTCATGGCTCCACCCAAGCCATACCCAGTTGTATCCTTGGCAAGTCAGTGCTCCTTGCTGAACCAACTCCAAGACTCACACTGGTGGCAGCTGGCCTCAGTTTCTGGTTTGGCCTCTTGAGGCAACTATAAGCACAGCATCTATGGATTGTTTACTGAATATTAACAGGTGGCCCCGGAGGGGCACAGGGTGGGGATAAACTTGGCCTGCAGTTGTACCCCTCTCAAGACTGTGCCACTGGACACTTACTGCACAAAGCTGCACTAATATGACCGGGAGACTTAGGAGCTTTGCTTAGTACATAGAAATAGACACAGAAAGGCAGCACGAATGGGAAGATAAAGAAGCAAAAACCATATGAGAGAACAGAGATCCAGGAATAATGGAGTCAAGCAATCTAACAGATGCAGAGTTCACAACACTGGTTATATAGATTCTCAATGAACTTAGGGGACGTGTAGAGGAATTCAGTGAGAACTTTAACAAAGAGATAAAAATCATAAAAATGGAAATGAAAATTATAAAAGAGAACCAGTCAGAAATGAAGAACACACTATCTGAGATAAAGAGTATATTAGGGAGACTCAACAGAGTAGATGAAGAAGAGTCTCAAGCCACTGATAAAGAGCATGGAGAAGCCAAGGATACTCAATGAGAATGGCAAGAAAAAAGAAGTAAAGACTATAATAATAATTTAAGGAGCCTATGGGACAAAATTAAATGTAAAAACATCTGTGTCATAGGGGTACCTGAAGGAGAAGAGAAATTGAAGAGCTATTTGAAGAAATAATGATGGAAAACTTCCCTAACCTGGCGAAGGAAATAGACATACAACCCCAGGAAGCTCAGAGAGTCCCCCCAGAAGATGAACCTGAAGAGACCCACACCAAGACACATTATAATAAAAATGCCAAAGGTTAAATACAAAGAGATTCTTAAAGACAGCAAGAGAAAAGCAGTTACCTAAAAAGGAGCACCCATAAGGCCGGCAGCTGATTTCTCAAAAGAAACTATGCAGGACAGAAGCACTTGGCACAATATATTAAACGCGATGAAAGCCCAGGATCTACAACCAAGCAAAGCTATCATTTAGAGTTGAAGGACAGATAAAGAGCTTCTTAGACAGAAATAAGCTAAAGGAATTTATCAACATCGAGCCAGTATTACAGGAAATGTTAGAGGGATCTCTTTAATAAGAAAAAAACATGCATCAAAAACATGAACAAAAACTACAATTCTATCAACAAGTACCTCAAATGGAAAAGAATTAAGTGCTCCAATCAAAAGATAGGGTGGCTAAATGGATTAGAAAACAAGACCCTCCTACATATGCTGCCTATGAGAAACTCACTTCAGATTAAAAGACAAACACGGACTAAAAGGAAAAAGATATTGCCTTGATGGACCTAGAGGTTATTACTCTGACTGAAGTAAGTCAGATAGGGAAAGATAAATACCACATGACTTCATATACATACGGAATCTAAAGAACAAAATAAACACCAACAATAAAAATGGAGACAAACTTATAGAAACAGAATATTTTGAGGCTACTAGATGGGAGGGGGGTTGGGGGATGGCAAAAAGGGCAGAGGAATTAAGAAGTACAAATGGATAGTTACAAAATAGACATGGAGATATGAAGTATAGCATAAGAAAATAGTTAATGATGTAATAAATATGTAAGGGAGAAGAAGGGTACTAGATTTAGTGAGTTATATAGATCTCTAATGACTATCTGTACAACTGAAACTAATGTATTATTGTATGCCAACTATAATTGAAAAAAAAAACCCTCATTGAATTGTATAATGTAAGTATGAGCAGCTAATTGTCTATTGTATTTCAATAAAGACGGGGGTGGGGGCGGAAATATCTCATTTAATTTTCAGAGTAACAAATACATCTATTAACATGGATTAAGGTTATAGGGTTCAGTATCAAAATAGAGTGGAATGAACCCTGAAGGAAAGCAGAAACACTTTGGAATTCTCTACTCATTTCTCAGTTTATTGCTAGGGATTTCATTGTTATTTTGAAGGCAGAATACTCAGAATGACTAGAATCTGTATATAGATTATTTTTTAATTCCTTCCTTTAGTTTACAAAATAAACCTCAAACTTTAGTGTGTTTAATGTAAGTAACCTCTCCTTTGAGCGATTTAAAGGATTTTTAATGTTAACTTTAGAAACAAACTGTATAAATACAACTCTACAGCATAAAAGAGGCTTTTAAATTTTTTATTTAACTTATTTTAATATAGAAACAAACCTATTTCTTTTCCTTTTTTCTTATTTACAACATTAGAAGACTTGGCTATTTTAAACTGGGGAGGGGACAGCAGGCCTTTGTAGGCTGGCCTGCAAATATTCCTCAGAGAAGTACAGAGATTGAGCCCTGCAGGAGAGGAGAGCCAGCTTCTTGTTAGTGATTCTGTTTCAAGATTTAATGATAGTGAAATAATCATGTTCTCTGCTGTGAACATGAGGTAAGAACTGGGGAATGGAGGACTGGGGAAAAAAGCAAGAAGAAAGCAAGGAAGTCACCTGACAGATTCCCATGATTCTGGGAGTTGATTGTGGGAAAGGTAGCCAAAAAATAAAAAATCAAAAGATAGGAGGCTAGTGAATGTGGAGAGGGGCCACTTAGAGGAACAGTATTCAAAAGCCTAGGAGAGCCTAGTGTTCACCAGCCAACTGCTCAGTCCCAAAGAGTGAGAATCTTCTATTGCCAGAATGTGGCCCATGGCAGTAAATTCTCTGGTAGGTGCAGGTGGGAAGTTGGTCCCACTTGGGCCTCAGCAGTTTCTTCATCATCAGGGCTTGTGCCCAACTGTAACAAGATTGGTCCTTGTTATACTACTTGGTATGGACACCCCATCCTCACAATGTCTAAATTATTTTTCAACCCAGAAATTGTTTCTGGGGTTAGTGAGTGGGGAAAATTGGATCCCTATATTGACGATGATGAGAACACCTAAATGAGTAGTTCGAAATATCTGGGTTGGGATATGATTAGCAGCACCCCTGACATAAAGCATTTTGTAAAACTTGTCTAAAAATTGAATAAGAAAAACTTTAAGCAGTGGAATAAAAATCACAGAGCAAAATGTCTATTGATTTAATTATATATATCTAAAAAAGATCTGTTTCAAAGCAATATAAGGCAGATTAAAAAGCACACAATACAATGGAGAAAATATTTGCAACAACTATACCTCCTTTTTCCCCAAATGGCAATAGCGTCTGCTATGATCTAGACTGATCACAACGATGCCAGTATGGGAAGTCATTTTGTTTAGGTTAGTTGGTGGAGTAAGTGAAGATCAACCTGCATTTTATGAACACTTGAATCCAGGAGCTTTGAAAGTTGGGAAGTACTCATAGAGCTTTGCCCATTTCAGTAGAATATAGACCAAGGTACAGGCTGATAAAGTTCTGATTTTACTGGGCCCCAAATGAGAACTCATTAGCTGAGACAAGAGTATGAGAAATTAAGGAAGGGAAATATTGTAGTTTAATTGATTTGTTATTAATGTAAACCAGATTGTAGACTTCGTTTTGGAAACTCTCTATTAATTTTATAATGGTATGAGTTAATGTGTTCACATGTGGGACTTCTTCTATTTTTATTTAGGCATATTTTGAAATTTCCAGTGAGATACATTAGATAAGATAAATAAACATAATTGCAATAGAAAAGAATAAACGCTCTGAAAGAGAAATATATTACAATATGGTGTGGTTATTTGGATAATAGTGTTCCAAGTGATTTTTTATTCTTATATACGCTTTTTTCTTTTTCTATATTTTTCAAATTCCTCAAAGTGCATACATTTTTTTTGTAATACGAGCAAATTAAAGATATTTTAAATGCTAACTAACCCACAGCACTGAAATGTATCTATATTTTTCCCATGATAATACTTGTCATCATTTAAGGACTCTTACACTATTCTATGTTTAAACTGTATCTATTTGCCCAATGAAGGATATTAATTGGAAAAATGTTGTGCCGATGCTGGGATACAATCTGAAAAGCACAAGCCTCATAAACTCACAACCTTATACATTTTCCTTCATCACATTCCTTCTAAATAGGGTAATAACCTTGCCTTGGTGTGAATTCTTTCATGCTGTCAGATTGCTAAATTTACCCAAGGCAGACAAAATGAATAAAGAGGAAATGAGGAAAAAGTGAAAGATTAAAAAAACTTTTAAATAATTACAAATATTAATCTTATTTGAGGGCTATTGAACTGATGTTATTTTTCTTTTAATAGAATGTGTAGAAGGAGAAACTTCCAGTCTCCCACTACCTCCTAGAGGACCATAGACTGTGCCTATCCCAGAGTTGTGACTATAGGAATTCGATTCCTTTCTGTTTTGCTTCCAGGAAGTGCATTTGTACCAGATAACTCTAGCATAACAAAGATTACTCTAAAAGCTGGTCAATAATTTATATGAAAGAATTTGTGGAATTTTGTTGTTCCCTGAGTTTCTTGTTGAAAGGCAGAACAAAACAAGCAAAAGCCCTAATAGCTTTTCAAAATGAGTATTACAGCAGCTTCCAACTTTCAAAACAGCTACCACTGTAATCTCGTGTGTGTGTGTGTGTGTGTGTGTGTGTGTGTGTGTGTGTGTGTGTGTGTCAATGTAGATGGTTTTGTTCTGTGTGGCAAAGTTGCCAAAAGCTTCACTAACCTGTGGCTTCATTGTTCTCTCTGCTAAAGAGAAAAAGAAGAATAAAATGGATTTAGCTTTTTTTTTTAATGTTCCTTGCTTGTTTTCACAGTTGTTTTCTAGTCAGTGTATTCATTCAACTTGGCCCCAGCCTGCTTTTGTTTCTAGAAATGTGGTTAACCTTCTCAAGGGTTTACCATAAAAATACAATCTAGCATGTCTTTGCATAGGCTTCTCTGGGTTGGTATTAAGTCTTGCATGTTTTATTCAGAGCTTTTGGATTTTCAGAGTAATTTTAGGTCTTCTATCTCACTAAGATGAGATGGTAAGGACATGAACTATTATATACACACCCTGATTTAACAGGTGAAAAAAAAAAAGATCTCTGAAGATTCTAGAACTTCTACAGGATATAATTGGTTTTGAGACCTTCTGGAATTCAAATCCCCCTTCCTTTTGGTACCCTAGTATGCATTCTGGAGGGGGTCCCACACTGTAGCCCAGATCCTCCTGCCCTCCTCTGGCAGTTTGAGGCACATGGCATAGGCTGACCCAATTACATGCTTTCTCCTGGGACTTTGTATATCTAAGAGATATCTAATGTCCCCAATTCCTCTTCTCCCATTCTCTCGTGCTCGCTCGCGCACTCGCGCGCGCGCTCTCTCTCTCTCTCTCTCTCTCTCTCTCTCTCTTTCTTTCCAACTCCTCCCTCTTTCTCTGAGTTTTCTTTCATTTATCTTTTTAAAAAACTACATTTATAGTGAAATTTCATTGATGAACAGAAAAGTGCTATATTAAAGTTTAACAAATTACTTTAAAGTGAACACATGTATAACCACCATCTGAGTCAAGAAATAGTCCTTTGTCAACACCCAGAAGTTCCTGTTATACCCCTTCCTGACTATAATTCTTTCCTTACACAGGGTAACTGTTAGTCTGACTTCTTTAGTAATTACTGTCTTGCTAGTCTTTAATTTTGTTACTCAAAGATGAATTTGTAAACGGCATAGTTTTGTTTCGCCAGTTTTTGAATTTATCTAAATGAAATCAGACAGTATGTATGCATTAGTAAGTGGCATCTCTCAGCATTTTACCTGTGAGGTTGGGTGAAACTGTAGTTTCATTTAGTTTCCTTGTTATGTAGTGTTTCATTGTATGACTATAATACAATATATTCATCCATTCTACTGCCGAAGGCTACATGGGATGTTTGGGCTGTTACAAATAATGCAAGTATGAACAATCTTATACATTTTATCCTGATGCCCATGGCCGTAGATTTATCTAAGGTATCTATGGCTATGAGTGGAATTGATATATCATAAGTTTTATTTATCTTCAACCTTACAAATAATGCATAGAGTTTTCCCAAGTGGGTGTTCCAATTTACACTATTGCCAGTAGCAAATGAGTGTTTCCATCATTGTACATCCTCACCAATACTTGGACTTGTCAGATTTTTTTCAAATGGAGTTATCAAATGATTTGCACAATTTTAACTGTCTTTTTGCATTAGATAAGAGTGAGCCAGGAGTCTCATGAGTGGTGGGATATTGTAGGGGTAGGAGTGCTGACTTTGGATTTAGTCTCTTTGAGTTCAAGGCTCAGCTCTACAGCTTAGCTATATAACCATGGAAAAGTTTAACTTTTCTGTACTTCACTTTTCACATCTATCAAATTGAATAATAATAATGCCCAGCATCATAGGATCATTCTGGGATTAAATGACTTAATAAACATAAAGCATTTAGAATAGTACCTCACACATCATGAATAATTTATGTGTTCATCATTATTATTATTATGGTAAAAGCCAAAGAATATCTGGGACCAGGTGTTGCTAAAGATTAGAATGATTATGTGTTGGAAGAAAATAAAAATTGATGGTTTATTTATTCATTGACTTATCATTTCAACAAATATTTGAAGAACTTTGGGGTCTGAAAGGATGAGAGACATGGTTCCTCCTCTGAAAGGACTCATAATTTAAGGGGCAAGGTGGATACACAAACAAGCAACACCAAACACAATATGGTAAGTTGTATAATGGTTGATGTACATAGAGAAGGAAACTATTAATTAGGCCTGAGAATGAGGAGTTAGAGCAAAGAAGGCTTCAAACTGGTGATAGCAGTTGAGATGGGCATCACAGTTTGAATAGGAATTCAGCAAACAAATATAGGAGAAAAGACATTCTGAATAGAGGTAAAAGCCTCAGGAGAAAAATGACAGAAGCATGAGAATGCAGAGCCTATTTGGAGGACTTAAGTTGGTAATAGATACTTAAAATGTTTTTTTAAATTAAAAAGTGGCAGAAAATTTGATTAAACTCAGATCATAAAGAGCTTCTAGGTAATGCTAAATAGTTTAGAATTTATTCTTTACCTGATGGAGAATCACTACAAATTTTAATCAGAAGAGTGACTAGAACTTTACGGTAGGATAATAATAAGTTGTGATATATGGATCAGCTTATAAAAGAAAGAGAAAAAAATGTAGGTATATAACTATATATGAGTCCTTACCAGAGGATTAGGACCAAGTGTACTCTCTCTGTGTTAGCTCTATTTTCAGACAAGGCTCTTCCATTATGATCATAAGACTACTGTAGTAGCTCTAAATCTTATATTCTCCCTTCTTCAATTTCACAAGAACAGAAAGAATTTCTCTCTCTCCAACAGCTAAACTACTTATTTACCAGAAAAGTAAATAGATGATGGATGGCAAAAATTAAGAATTGTCCACTTATAATGGGGAGATCATTTAGGAGGTGGTTGAACAGATTAGATAAGAAGTTGCTAGAAAAATTAACTGAAGAGAAGGGGATAAATAGGAAACAGGATTGGATTTGACAATTGATATGTTACGTGGGGAGCAGTGAGGGAGGAGGGGAAGGCTGAGACGATTCCAAAGGTGGGGGCCTGAACATTTGGGAGGATGGTGATATCATTTACTGAGATAAGAAACACAGGTAGAGGAACAGGTTTGGGAGCCAGATAAGTTTCGTTTTGGCCCTGCTGAGGTTCTAGTCCTGGCAATCTATCCCTGTGGAAAGGTTGACCAGGCAGATGGAAGAGCAGGTCTGTAGGAGGCACAATACCCTGCACACAGCTTACCCATAAATGTTTATTAAATATAAAATAAACAAAGATGAAACCAGTTTCCATGTTAGCATTCCCACGGTGATATTTACTGGTTGGGTCCTTGCTGAAGTGAGGCTTGAATATATCCAACTTAAAAATAATTGCTTACCACTTCTGTGCCCTCCCATATGTTTCTCCTTCTAGTTACTAGTACAAGTTTGTTTTTTTTTTAATTTTAATTAAGATAGTGAAAATTTGAAAAATATCATTTAAACACACTGTCATCCTTGCCCTAATATTATTAATTACTGGAGAGGTATGACTTATAAAAATCCTTTTCAGCTGGGTACAGTCCCACACAGATTGGCAAAGGTCTGAACTTGCCCTTGAAGTGAAGACGCTTTCCTGTCTCATTGTGCTGTGGTTACTACAACCCTCGGTCCCACACTGTCTTTGTCAGCTAGTACTACTAAAACAAAGTGCTATAGACTGGATGGCCTATACATAACAGAAATTTGTTTCTCACAGTTCTGGAGGCTGGATGTTCAAGATCTGGGTGCCAGCGTGGTCACGTTTTGGTGAGAGCTCTCTTCTGAGTTACAGATGGCTGCTTTCTCTTTATATCCTTGCATAACAGGGAGCACCAACTCAAAGACCTTTTCTCGTAAGGGCACTAAGCCCAGTCCTGAGGGCTCCACCCTCATGAACTAATTACCTCTCCAAAGTTTTACCTCCAAATACCATTATTTCAGGATTAGGATTCCAACATATGGATTTGGGGAGAACTTAAACATTCAGTCCATAATACATACTTCAGAGATTTTTGTCTTGTTGTCAGAATATGTTAGATAATAGGTTCCCATTTTTTTGTTCTGGAAATATGCTTAATATAGATGAGGTTGTCCATGTATAGACAGGTAGCCTGAGTTCTTTTCTCCTGCCTTTGAGTCATACTCCCACGGTAGGGTTTAATAGTATCTCCAACCAAAAAAATCTCTCATTTTACTTTGGATGTAGTAAAGGCTGGCCATTTCATTCTCTGACTGCATTCTACAAATTCATGCCTCCTCACCCCCTCGCCCCCATTGTTGTATGATCTCTGTGTTTATCTCCTGCACCGAAGTACCAACATCTCTGAAGGCTGACTGAGCTTTGTTCAGCTTGGGCTCCCTCACCCTAGCTCAGTGCTTTGCACAGTCGTTTCTCAAAGGAAGCTTGTGTGGAATATGCTGGTAAAAACAATTATCTGGTCAGATCTCTATGAGATCACCACATTGAATGCTTATCTTGCTTCTGTTTGTTTAGTGTAGTGGGGCAGTGGCTTGCCAGACCAATTAGATTGAGATGATTCACAGGATAGGGGAAAACAATGTTAAACATTTTTCCATAGTCATAGAACCAAAGTCTGGCTATGGTTTGTTTTTTTCTCAATTGGACTCTGTTCGGAAGATTCTCTGCTACTATTTCCTTTTAAATCTTTTAAGAAAGAGTTTCTTTTTCACCCCCAAATTCACTCATACCAGCCAGGTGCCCAGAACACCACGAGAGGGGAATCTGACTCACCCTCGCAAAAGTGAAGCTGTATAATAGGATACATTCTTCTCTGACTAATTTTTTCTTCTCAACACATGTTGACTCATTAGGAATCGGGAGAAGAAATTTAGCAAAAGCCATTGGCTTTTATTGCTTCCTTTGCAAAAAAAAAAAAATTCTTTATAGCAAATTAATTGCACACTCAGTAACATATAATTCCATACCCGTTTTGAGAGTACCTATAGGAAAAAGGCACTGGAAAGTACTTCCTTGGAAGTCATAAAAATTAAGAAACTAACTAGGAGAAAAATCTTCCTAGCATATTTTTACCACTGCAAATAAAGTAACTTCGTAAGGTTGAGAGGGACTCTTTGGAGAGAGATGGTAACAGACTTCAGTGCAGAGGCAAGTCTGAAAATGAACACTGAGCTGGGAGTGTAGTATGGTGGGGTTTTCTGTGAAAACGTGTGAAACCACGTTGTAGACCCCTCGGTGGTCTCTTACAGATTGTTGCAGAGGGAGACATTCTTCTTTATTTCAAACGTAAATATTCTGGTCATTTGAGATTTTTTCTTGTATTTTTGATAAATTGTCATTTGCTACGTTTTGCTTCCAGAGGATGAGACATGTGCTCCTGAGCAAGGCTATAGAAAGTTTTCTCTGAGGGTCCACTCATTCCTGTTTGGCTCAAATTATATTTCTGTGAATCCTTCTTAGAGTCCCCAACAGTCTCTCTCTCATGTCAAGGTGTTCCACGGCGTTTCTATCTCTGATGTATGTCTATTGCCTTGTGATAACCATCCTCAAATTTATAGTTTAAGTAAAACAAAAGAAAAGAAAACAAAACAAAACAACAACAAAAAAACATGTCATTGCCCATTATTCTGTGGGTGAAGAATTTTAGCAAGGCTCAACAGGGATGGCTCATCTCTGCTCTGCATGATATTAGCTAGAGCAGATACATTGGGGCTGGAGGATCCCAGAAGGCTTCATCCTACGTCTGGCACCTCAGCTGGAATGGCTGGGATAGCTGGAGGATGACCTAGTCTCACTTTCCAGAAGGGTAGTTGAACTTCTTTTCAGAGACACGCAAGGCTTCAGCAGAGTGAAAATGGGATCTCTCAAGTCCCTTAAGGCCTAGGTATTGAACTGACATTGTGGAACTTCTGTTTGGCATTCTGTTAGCCAAAACAAATCACAAGGCAGTCTAGATTCAGGGAGGAAGGAGATGAACTTTACTTCTTGATGGAAGGGGTGTCATGCCTAAACAGAGAAGAAGGAATTGATGGTGGCCCATTTGCGCAGATAGTCCTTTTTAGTTGAGCAGTATCCTTAGTCCCAATATTCTCTTATTATTTGTCTGCTTTCTATATAATTCTGTGAGCTTCTCAGAAGGCAAAGCTAAACTTCTCAAAGGCAAAGCCATTGCTGTGTCCTTCCCACAACTGGGACTCAAGGACTATTTGTATAAATGAATAGATTTGCGTAGGCTGGTGACAGAGAGTGGAGAAATATCTCGGAGAGACTGTTGGCTTTGGAATCAGGTGATGTGGGTTTGATTCCTAAATTTTGCACTTACCTATGAGCTCCAAATGTATCCCTTATTCTTGATTTCTATTTCCTCAAGTGTAAATTGAAAAGATAATTCATAGTCCATAGAATGAGTAAGTTATTGTCTATGAGAGTGTCCAGCACATGGGCTAAGGCTGGGGAATGCATATCATTCTTGACTTTTTGTTTATGTCTCCTTTGTTCTCCTCAAATGTCCAAACACATTTTAACATACTTAATGAGGGAAAAAGTCTTCCCTCATTTGAGAGAAAAAGTTTTCACAGTAAGTGGTTAGAAGTAGAATAATATTTTAAACACAGCCCAGGATATAACCACATCAGAAGAAATGCTGTAATGGTGCTTAGCAGAGTTGTCAACAAAAGAAGTTCCAGCATTCTTATTAAAGCCCCCAGGCAAAAATGCACATGTGGATATCAAATTAAGCGTCCAGTTGTGTCAGCAGCCATTATTCCTTAGGATTACTTCTCATCCCCGTAGCTGACTTTCCTTTCAGAAAACTGTCTATGATTTGTTCGTAGATTATCCTAGAAAAGCATAGCTAATGGACACACTACCAGAGAACAAAGGAAGCAAATAGGGAGATGTTTAATATCACGGCCTTGACATCATAAAGAGCAGAGAACCATCTATCCCTAGCTAATTCTAATTCAGTCAGTCTCTTATGCAAAAGCAAGGACAAATAGCAATCATTCATATTTCTTTAGTGTAGTAGTCCTCAAGCTTCTCAGTCCCAGCTCTCCTTTAAAAAGCATATATTTTGCATTGTCCTTGCACCATTCTGAAATTAAATTCATAAATAAAATAGCTTATCTACCAGCATCATTTCAGAAACATCAGTGTAACATTCTGTCGTATTAGAGACAATGATGAGAAAAGTAATTTATAATCAAAAACATGTTTCAATATGTAAATACTTAGGTACAACTATACTTAAGAGAATCACGAAGTAGTCAAATCCTTGCACATACTTAAAATTTATAAATTGGAAATTAAGATAATATTTAATTAATATCTTCCCATTTAAATTTTTTTTCACATTTTAAAATAAAGGTTATGTAATCCATATTATGTGTATGTATATAAATGCATATATATGTGTGCATATATGTATATATGTGTATATATGTGTATCTATAAAACACTGAATACTACAGTTACATAAGCAAACTGAAACATATGTGTAGTATTTGTGACTCAATGTCATAAGCAGCATCAGTGACATGAATTTCAAAATGGCAAGCAATCCTTGCAAAAGTTCTGAACAAAACTAAATTCTGTGTTTTCTCAATTTACATGGCAATTTTCCTCTGGAAAATTCAGTGCATATTGCAACCATGTAAAACTACTTGGTGTTTATATATTAATCCAAGTAAAGATCTACACTCAGATTATTATAAACAAGTTTTTCACTTACACAAATGTCTGGCTTCTTGAGAAGTCTGCGACTTTAGAAAATTCACTGGAGACTATACAGTGCTTCATAGTATAGGACTACCTGCACACTGTGCAGTATATAACATCTCTGATCCCTGCCAACCGAATGTTCCCCAAATCATAGGCACCCCAAATCATGATAAAACAAAGCCCTACAAACTTCCAAAACCGACCCAGCAGAAGAGCAACTGTTGAATTCTACCATTTTTATGTAGTAAGTTTCCAAAATGGCTCTTTCCAATGAAGTCCCATTCAATTATCACAATGAGAGATACTATTATTTTTATTTTTACCAACAAAGGAATAGGCTCATAGAGATTAACCAACTCACATATATTGTAATTGGTGATATCGACTCGTATCATCTTGTACTTGGTTTAGGATTTGCCCCCATGCTCATGTTGCATAAAAAAAATGAACATTTGTTTCCATTAGTGTGGTACTCTTTTCAAATTGCATTAAGGGCTGTTGAGTAAGCACTGCAGTATTAGGTTCTGCTGGTTCACAGAGTAGAGAGATGTAGTTTCCTTATCCAGCTATAACTTCTGGCTTTTCCTCATTTTCTTTCATTTAATCTCTTCATTGTTACTTACCTGCTAAAGAGGGTTGTGGCTGCTCTGACTTTTATAGTGGTGGTTTAAGGGGAAAAAATGACTTGATGACTTCATGATGCCTTGAGCCAACTGAATGAATTGCACAAATTGATACAGACTAAGCGCTTGGAACAGTGCCTCACACTCAGAAAGTCCATAAAGTTAGCTTAATAAGTGTTAGCTATAACTACTGAAATACCCGGGGGAAAATGTGGTTTATGGTAATGGTAGTGGAGGTGATAGCGACTGGCTTTCTTGCAATTCATTTCAATATCTTTGTTTCGATCACCTGCTACTTACGAGGCTTTATACTAGGGCATTCTTTGAGTAGCTGCGATCCTTACCCTGAAGGACCTTATTAGCCCTGTTGGGGAGAGGAGTGGAGATAAGGAAAAATGAACAACACAAATAACAGATGTAGAAAGATAAATGCCTCAAGAGGCAGAAATGCAATATTATAAGACATTAGAACTTCCAGCTTCTGGTAATAGCAGGGATCAAAATAAGGAGAAATCACATTCATCTGGAAATGAAGAAAAGTTGAGGTGGCCAAATGATGATAATTTGACAGTGAAACTGGATGAGAGGCCCAGAAGAATTCAGAATCATAAGAGGAAAGTGCTGCATCAACAAAACCACAAGGCAGCTTTGGGAAACACATTTAGAGCTAGAACTGGCTAGAGTAGTATCCCCAAACCTGCTAAACAAGAGCATCATCTAGGGAGCTTTTAAAAATAGATTCCTAGAACCTGGCCCAGATTTACTGAATTAGAACCTCCAATAGTGGGTATAGAAACATATTATTTTGTAAATTTCTCAAAGAAATTCTGATGATCAGCCTAGTGTGGACCAGTTCAGGGGTTCTCAGAGTGTGGTCCTCAAACTATCAGCTCCTGCGACTATGTAAGAAATCCACGTTCTCAGATCTCCTGAGCCAGAAGCTCTGAGGCTGGGGCCCTACAATCTGTATTTAAGCAAGTGCTGCAGGTGATTAGAAGCCATTCAAGTAGAGCACAGACTAGAAAAATGTACTTACTTGTCAATTCCATATATATGCAGATAGAGCCCTTTCTGAGTTTTTCTTGGAGGCACAGCATTTCAAGATGTGCTCTGAAATAACTAGGCTTTTCTTTTCCCCCTAGTTTGAGATATAATTGACATATAACATTGTATTAGTCCAAGGTAAGGGGTTAATGAATGAGTGGGTGGCAAGAAAGTGGAGACGGGACATACCGGTCCCACCTGTTTTGGGGTTTTTGTTTTGTTTTGTTTTTTGTTTTTGCCCCAAGAATTTTAATAGTGAAGGATAGGGGAAAAAACTAAGGTGGAAATCTCCCTCTTCATTTAAATTATAATAGTGACCAGGGCAGTATCAACCATGCCAGCCACTTCTCATGTATTTTTCTTAGTCTCATAATAACTCTAGAGGTAGGTTGATATTATCTCTATTCTACCCAAGAGAAAACATTCTCAGAGATTTTAAATAATTTGCCCAAGGTCACACAGTTAATAAGTAGCTAAGCTGAGATTTGAACCTAAGGGTTTTTCACACTATGCCAAACTGCCTCTTTCCTCTGATCTTTCTCCCATTGGGACAGTAGAACTGGCATGAAATTTAGAGACAGTGGGTACTAATCTCCTATTTGTCTGCTGAAATCTAAGCCCAGAAATATACATTGAATGACCCTGAATTGTGGGACAGGCTGGTGGCACAGTTGGGGTTGGAAGCCAGAGAGTGCCAACCCAGGACTCTTTCCAATACGCCACCTTGAGGTTCCTTCTCAAACTGCTGGGACCCTTGTTACATAATGTTTAAATTTATGTAGGAATGTGACTAATCCACATTTTTGATATTTGATCAGATTAAAACATAAATGAGGAAAGCGCTTTTTCGAAATACTCAAGAAATGAGAAGGCTGGGGAGGGCTATGGTATACAGCAACAGTGAAATGCAGGTATGTGAATAATTTTAGACTGTTATGGATATGAACTAGTTTATTACATCTGCTGAGATCAATTCCATATCACAGCTAAACAACTGCAGAGCTATGTGGCATTCATGTCTGATTGAGTCGAGGATTTAGTAATTACTCATCTTCCCAACTGATAGCTTCATGTGTAAATCAAGCAGAAATTAAATGTTTTGTTGTATTCCTACCTGCTTCCAAACAACTGTCTGTGTTGTTCAGCAAAGCAGTGATCAAAGCAATCTGCTTGTCATTACAGATTTTATCTTTTAAAAAGTCACTATTAAAATTCATTTTTGCTGTAGAAAAGATAGCATGAGTAGAATTTCCTTTCTTAAGAAACACCTGTCATTTGAAGAAGCTCGAAGACCGTAGAAGGAAAATACATATTTTAATCATAATTTTGTGTCCTTTTAATTATAATTATCTCAGAGCTCCGGTATAAAAATATAGAACATTTAGCTATTACAGTTGAAACAGATCACTAAATGATGCTACTAAAGGACTCTTTAATATATTATTATGCCTGATTCTAAATGTCAGACTATAATCACCAAAACTTAAAAATGTGATCTCTAGGTCGTTGCTTTTGACCTGAAATTGTAAAAAGCTAACAAATTAGAATGATCACATCACTGAAACAGATTTACAGATTCCAGGTTGAAGTTCTTATATAGCTAAGAATTTTCTGCAGTGAAACGGCTCATTTTCTGCCTCTGGGTGTTGTGGCTCCGAGAGTAGTCAGCCTGAGAAGAATGGAAGTAAGAGAATCACAGGGAAGCAGAACCTGGCCCTCATCTTCCGGCACCTAGAGATGCCCTGTCTTTGTACTTCCTCCTTAGTGGGAAAATAAATTTATTTATTGTATAAAACAGTAGTTCTCAAACTGAAGCATTCATTGAAATTGTCACTGAGCAAGGGTCTGTTCCCACACGTGCATAGAAGCCAATATTCTGACACCGGCTTTTAAGGAAAGAAAAGGCTTTTATTGCAGAAGTTGACCAGCGAGGAGAGAGGAGAAGAAAACTCAAATCTGTCTTCCCAAGTAGGCTTTTTGGGTGAGATTTAAAGGGTTAAAAGTTGAGAAATTATGGATATTTATTGAGAGTACATCATCTAGTATAATGAAGTCTTATCGTGCAGGCATGGCAGTTCATAAAACTTCACGGATCGCATGTACAAATTCAGGAGGAGTTAACATGTAGTTTGCGGGGTATTTTAGCCTTGTGATGACAAAAGCTTGTCTTTGGGGCAAGATTTTTCTTTCTGTGAAGGCTTCACAGTCTGGTTGATACTGATAGAGTCTTATGGCTCCCATTTCAAGAAGTAGGGGGATTATTCAGTTTCTCATTGGCTATGACCTGAGACCTCCACATCCCACGATCCTGTGGGAAACAACTGATGATTTATTATGTAGGACTGATTGGGGCTGATCTATTAACCTGCTATTGCAGAATTACTTGGAGGGCCTGCTAAAACAGATTTCTGGATCTACCCCTAGGGTTTCTGATTCAGTATAACCAGGATAAAAGTGTAGAATTTGCATTTCTAACAAGTTTGCAGGTGATGCTGATGCTGCTGGTCCAGGGATCACACTTTGACAATCACTGGTCTAAAAGTCAACTGTGTCATGAGTTTCAATTACTTGCAGCTGAAAGTATCCTAATTTATATGCATACGTGCTGAGGAACACATAAAGGTGTAAAGGCCTCTTGCCTTCCAAGAACTTTCAAGACTGATTTATGTTAAGCTAACCAGAAAACATTCTATCCTGTCTATCCTTTCCATTAGCAATGACAATCCTTAAAAATGAGTTGATCAAAATCTTGAACCATAACATATTTCTAGAGTGAAGAGCACAAGCCTTGGAGGTAGACAGTTCTGGGCTTAAATTAGAACTTGACAATGCTGTCTGCATTTGTAAATTAGATTTCTGAGTTTTCCGATTTAAAAATGGAAATTAAGACTTTATTCTATAGGCTTGTTATGAAGATTCTATGAAATAGCATACAAAATGCTTCTAGCATAGTACCTGATATGTATTAGTCTCTCTCTCTCTCTCTCTCTCTCTCTCTCTCTCTCTCTATATATATATATATATATATATATACATAGATGTAGATGTAGATATGCCATTTCATATCCTGATTTCCTAACTGAAGTACAACATACAAGGTAAAAAAATAGAAAGTTCTCATTATCCGAAATTTTGTTATCTAAAATCCTGTATTTGTAAGATTGTCTGTGGAAACAAAAGCCTTTATAATATAAAAAAGATTTACCAATAAACTATCCACTTATAATAACAACACTCATTCAGACATCCCTCCCTGCAGAAGAGTAGTGTCTGCTTATATTCAACCATACTAATATTTGTAGATGTATCTCTACCAGATTATAAATCGTAAATATCTGATAATAAAAATCAATTGCAATTTGAAGTTGCAAATCTCCCAACTGGTACAAAATTTCATGAGGATGATTAAAATGATGTTGGAAATTCACCATATCACACTCGAAGTCCCTGACAAATAAGAGTCTGACAGAAGTAGACCGGTGAAAATTTTGAAGTAGAACATCTGGAATTTTGATACTATGATAGGCTCTTTAGGAGAATGATTTGACTATCAATGGTCTAAGAGAGCCTCTTGCTAAAAGTGATGTGTATTTTCACACAGAAATTCTCTCCAAGATCAGATAGCAGAAAACAAATGGAAACAAAGAATGCCCTATTGTTAGAACAAATTATTTTTTCATTAAAATGATATTATATTAAAGAATCAGCATTTAATCTACTCTTGGACAAAACTAATAAATAATTGATATTATAACCTAAACCTCATTAAATGTAAAATAAATATATTTTCAGAATTTTAGTATTTTTCAAGGTAAAATTGTACTTGAAACTTTCCCCACCATTATAAAAATTTAGTCTCTGCTTTGAGTTACTTTAATATTGAGGAAAATAGAAATAAAGACAATAATATTATGTTGTTTTATACAATAACTAAACTCTCTTTGGGAGAAACTGCCAGCTGTCTCTCAATACCTATTCTTTTCTTCTCTCATAGTAATAGAAGGCTGAGTTTTAGCTGGGCTGGTGATATCCAAGTAAATATGTTCTCTAGTTTTCCTTGAATCTACATCTGGCTGATCGGAAGTAACGAAAACGTTTTGTGAGGGTTTCAGTAAAGCTACTTAGAAGGGGTTATGCCTCTTTTTCTCTTTCCTCCTTCCTGTTATCCGGAATATGGACAGGAGCTTCAGCAACCATCTTGAACCATGAGGTGGAAACCACATACTACTGAGGATGGGGTGAAAGAAAGCTAGATGTGGTCCTTGACATGACCATGGAGCTCCCATACCAGTTTCAAAATGTCTACTTTTGAATTTCTTTACATGACAGACAAATAAATAAATATCCCATCAAAGCAATTTTTATTTGGGCATTTTTTGGTATGTACAGCATAATTCTGTCTAATTAATATAGACTAATATTTGCTAAAAATCTATTACTGATTCTTGCTTGAAGTGGATTTTTGCTATTGCTTTGGACTATGAGGAAATGGGAAGTGGATCAGCAATGTGTATGGAGTGGCCAGGGAGGACAAAAATCTCAGGTTTGATATTAAGTAAAATTACAAAAAGCAAAACAGTCATATTTGGTTGTTTCATATCTGATTTAGCTCTGAGTATAAATATATTCGGTAGGTACATTTTTCACATGTTATGTTGAGTCTACATATGTTTGAGCAGGAAGGGCCTTTGCGATGAGCTAATATAACATTTGTCCATTTCAGGAATCCTCTATACAACATCCCCCCTGTAAGATCTAGCCTCTGCAAAAATACTCTAGTAGGAAAGTACTAAAGGCATAAGGTCAGTTGAGAGGAAAGACTTCCTTGTGTTAATTTTGAACTTGCCTGTTCAAAACGTCCACCTACAGAGTTATGGTTCTGCAGAAGTACATTTCCTCTTAATAACACTTTTGGTTATTAAAGAAAGCTAATATGTTGTCTTAACATTTTCTCAATTCTAGGCTAAATACCCCAAGTTCTTTCAATTATTCTTCTTTTGAGGTAGTTCCTAGTCCTCTCACCTTCCTGATTGCTCATTGATGCATTCTAAATTGTCAGCAGTCTTTGCAAAAACCTATTTATCATGCTGTGCCTTACAGGAAACAGAGGTCATCATCTGCTATAATTATACTTTTTATAGTTGATGGTTACAATGAGTGCCCTCTACAGCCTTCTCTAAAAAAAAAAAAAAAAAAGCTTACCAGTTTTCTCATCTTTCTTTAAAGCCCCTTAAAAAATGTTTAATCTCTCTCAAATAGGAGGCATGGAAACATCCTCCAAAATAAAAACAAACAAGCAAATAAACAATTACTTTGGTAGAAAGAAGGCAGACTTTTGAAATATATTCCAAAGTGTTTAAATCCCCAAAACTAAAACAAGATAAGATATCCTTATATCCAAAACTAAAACAAGATAAGATATCCTTTTAAAAACAGATTACATTTTCCATGATGTCTGTGACCTGTTGGGCTCAATAAAGTATTTATTGACTGACTGATAATTTTCTGGGTGTGGGGTAAAATGGGGTAAAAACTGATGTGTGTGAAGATGAGAAAATCGATTATCATCAGAGGCAATAACAGAGAAACGAATAAGAAATATTGGACCAATAGTTTCTTTTCCTCATGAAAATACACACACACACACACACACACACACACACACACACACACACACACACCCCACCCACCCACTAGTAGAGCCTTTGGCAACTTTCAGTATTATCCAGTTGCTAAGTATAAGAAGCTAAGGGCAAGTTTCAGGCTCTCTTATCTTTTCACAGATATCTGCCTCCTCTAGGTCCTGGAATTGAATTGTCTTGATCGCTATCTTGCCCTTCAGCCATTCCGTTCCCCACTGACAGTGTAAATGTCGCTTTGAAATAGCTATACCTACTATTTAGTTTGAAGGTGTTTGAAAAAGTAGTACTTTTGCAGGAGTTGATTTTGGGTTATATGATTTTACATAAGACAGCACAGGTCAGTGGACAAGTCCTGCTTTTTAAGGGTTTTCTAGTCCATCTTTTAAGGAGTTTATACCAATCAAATATAAAAAGTAAGTGGCCTGGCCTTGTATCCCGGATCTACCTTTTTTTTCATGATCCTAAATACATGTTCTGTCAAGAGGTTAATAGGTCATAGCTAATGGTTTCTTAACTTGAAAATCAGGCACTGCATTTTTGTACATTTTGCCAAAATATTTGGTCCAGACTGGTGTGGAATGGAGATTTCTAAAGGCTTCTAGATTCTCAGTGGGCTATGTCCATCTTGTATCAGGCCTTATAATCTCTCTCTCTCTCTCTCTCTCTCTCTCAATAACAAGTCTTAATAAACCATTTTCTTTTGTTGACCTAACCGTGGTTCCCATGTGTCCATAGTATTTTTATTTCATCACTGACAAGCCCATAAGAAAATAACCAGTAGTCTTGGGGTTTGGGAGTCCTGAGTGCCACCTGTTGCCTGGGTTCTCTGAGGGCTCAGAGCTAGATTTGTCAACTGTTCTGTCTGTCATAATTGACTCCCCTCTTTTTCCCCATGGTCTTGATTGCCTTTTTCAGCACTATTATATATTTTGTATTGTATGTTTTCTCCACATTTTATTTGGAAAGAGGCAGCTTGCAATGGAACAAAGTGAATAGGTCCATTTGTGTCACCAAATGACTTGAATTAGTACTTACCTTCTCTGAGACTCAGTTTGAAAACGCATGAGAAAAGGGTATTGAATTAGATTTTGAGGTCACTTCCAGCTCTCACATTCTACAATCAGGTGACTTTTGACTCGAATATCACATTTTAAAATAGAGCATAAAAGGAATACAGATCAAACACCTCCACTTGAATAACAAGGCTGTTTTTCTGCCTGTTTGGGAGCAAGAGAAGGGTATACAAAGCCACCGCTGATTCTTAAGTAGGAGCTCTGCAGCCCTGGGAAGAATTCTATAAGGGAATTCTCTCCTTTCCGTGGCTGAAGCATGTCTCACTTGTGAGCTTTCAAATGAAGCAGTTGGTTTATTCAGAGGGTAGAGGTAAGAAAGAATCAAATTGGCTCCAATAGCTCCATATTAAAGACATTTAAGAGTGTTGTCACAGAAGAAACTGAGATGAGTACTTTGAGCTAATCAAAAGGAGGTATTCCGTTCAGACATCAGAATCACCAAGACTTTTGGTATCCTTGTCCTTCATACCAGTGCCAAAATCTTGATTTAAAACTTCCATTCCATACTTATTTGATGGGGCTGACAAAGTCTCATGGAGTAATGTTAACCTGTCCTCCTGTTGACCTGTTCTGACCCTCTAGGAAGCCAGCTTCCAAGTGAAATCAGACAACAGGGAGTCGTGACTCACTTGCTTTCCAAGCGTGCAATTCAGTTCATGGAGATAGGAAACGATAGTTTGATAAAAGCCTTCCATTTTCCAACTTTGAAAAATGAAAGCAATGATTATTTTTAAAAAAACTAATTAGATACCATGTTTCCTTTTTCCCCTTTTTAATAAGTTGGTTTAGTTAGAAAAGACATTTTTGTCATGCATCTAACCGACTTTCATGCTGCAATGTGTTGGTAGAGGTCTATAAAGGGTAATAGTTCAATGCTAAGTTGTAGGGTGGGTCTGGAGTGGTGGGGAGAAGGAACAGCAAGCCCCATGTCCTGATGCACAATTCTAAAGAATTTAGTAGTTCCTGAGTATACAGTGTGCATATGAGTCAACAAGTAGACAAAGAAAATCCAGACCTTTGATGACCCCTGGTGAATAAACTAAGCACTGCATTGAAATGCAGCTAGAGCCTCAGACATCCCTTACAGGCAAGTCCCCTGTATTGCTCCTTTCCCTCAAGTAAGGCAAAACTTCTTTTCCACCCTAAATGACTGTTTCATTTGCATGAGACATGTGTTACAGACTTGAGGCATCCATAACCCTGTAAACAAATCTGATTTGGGTGATCGAATTGGTAGATTAAGAAATGTGTGTGCATACACTTTTTTTCTATCTGTGCTGTGACCCTGTAGACATGAACGGTGTTATTTATGGAACACTAAGGAATTCATAAAGTAAAGTCTACCACTTTCTTGCAGATTAGGTATATATTTGGTATTGTTTTATGGAAGAGTTAGGAAGAATAAATCAACCTTTTTATATAATCCAAATTTAAACTCAGTATTTAAAGGCAATCACTTGTCTATAACTCCTGAATACTAGCTAAAAGACTCTTCTATGCAGCAAAAGTCTGTGTTTTTGCAAATATTCTTTACAGTGTGTGGCACATATGAACCAGAAAGCAGGCTGTGTTTTGAAGCCTTCAGGAGAGGAAAGCAATTTGTTACTGCAAAAGATGGGGACGGGGAGGGGAACATAGGCATTTTCGGTGTACTCTCAGGCTTCCAATTATAAAAGTGATAATTCCACCTGTCTAATTGTAATCACCCAGAAGGGAACCTACTGATAAAGTTATTATAAGGTGGAATATTAAACAGTTTATACTGTTAATACAAGCTAGCCTATCAGTAGGTGGTGTACCATGACATAGGCTTTAAGTCTTGGTTGCCTGAACTATAGGTATTTATTTACATAGCTAAGACTGGTTTATACAGGGTGTTGAATTGTTGAATTTATTTCCTCTCCCCTTCCTCCTTTTAATCCCCACAAACTAAGGAATGCCTTTATTTCTAAAAAATCATTTAAGTAAATCTTTTTTAATGAAAAACATTATATTCCAAATGTTTGCTTCAGTTTAGCGGGTAGCCATCTTGGTGTCTTCACTGGGATTATAGGGCTTATGTAGACATGAGCAATCATATAAGGAATTCATGGGATCATCAGTAGTCACATGGGGTAGTCCTCACCTTCTGGATGAGGAGGTTGGCATTCAGATGATTTAATCAACTTGTCAGACATCGAAGGTTGAAAGAATCTTAGAAGTTGTTTAATTCAGTTCCTCTACTGCCTGCTCCATTTGCAAATGAACAAACTGAAACCTGGAACTGAATGTTATTTCTAGAGCAGCATAGTTAAGCTCAGGGATCTCTGTTGCTTCCCAGTCCAGCTTTCTGTCCTTTGCATCATTTTGCCTTCCTCATGTTGAATGTGCTGTGTCTTTGTGGACAGGACCATATCACCCTTAGGAATATCAGAGAAACTGATAAATAAAAAGCTAGTTAGGGGACAGGATATAAAGAAACATTAATAAGAATTTGAGAAACAACTCAGTTTGGAGGTAGGTTTATTTGATTATTTTTAAAGTTCTTCAAATTAGAGAAAGTAGGTTTTGATTTTAACCACAAAATTCATCTATGTTTATTATTTCATTATATATTTTAATGAAGAGTTACATTATATAGTGAACATTATAATTTTAAATGTTGTCATAATATTATCTATGTGGTTGGGCCTATATGTTCTACTATGTGGCTGAAGGACAAATGAATTGCTAAGGTTTTACATACTATATGTCTCAATTGTTAAAAGTAATTTCTGAGAATTTTCACCCAAATATGATGTATACTGGATCTTTACATCAGGCTTGACGTTTGCTCAAACTTTATATTTATATAAAGTACATATTTCAATTGAGCAAATATAGCATTACACAGGCTTTCTCTGCATAATTGCCAACAGTCCACTGAGGCAGAAAAGTAGCTTTGCATAAAGTACTGGAAGACGTGTTCAAAATGCCTTCAAACTAAAGATTATGCGCTCTAAGCCAGCAAATACAATGTGAGGCTATACACCCTAGCTAGACTCAAGGAACTCTTCTTTTCAAAGGAAGATCAGTTTATGAGGTTCTTAGTAATCTGATCCAGGTGTTAATAATCCTGAAGGCTTGGCTATCTCTTAAAACCCTTTGTACAGGCCTACCTCATCTTATTTTGCTTTGCTTTATTGCACTTCACAGATGTTGCATTTTTTACAAATCGTAGGCAAGATGTTCCAACAGCAAAAGGATTACAACTCACTTTATTGTGATACTTGCTTTCAGTCTGGAACTGAACCCACAATGTCTCAAAGCTATGCCTGTAGATGTCAAGGTTTGTTTCCTAGTTCTCAATCCCTAGAACCAAGACAAATTTCTTTTTGGAGGTAGCAGAGCTTAATGGAAAAAGCACTGGGAAGCTGAAGATTTGACCAAACTCTGCTCTCCTGTAGCTGTATAAACTTGGGTAGATTATTTAATCCAATGAGCTCAACACAGGGCCTAAGACTAGCTTGTTCTGTCAGATGTGGCTACAGCCTGAAGTCCTCCTGGGCCTGGTTATATGGTGATGGTTTGGAGAGCCATATCTCAGAAGTGTGGAGCCCACTAAAATGTTGAAGGAAGAGCATCTCCGGAGGAGTGACTAAGCATCATCCAGACTGGGCAGAACCGGAGTTCACTGGCTATACTGTGTAGCAATGGTCGAGGCTGATGACTACAGCCTGAAGGACTTTCAAGTCTCTCCTTTGTCTAAGTAAGTCTTTCAGGTGGTTGGACATTTTAGGTGTGGGTGTGTGGCTGGAGAACAGGAGCAAACGTACATCAAATGATTAATCCTAGATTTTCTTCTTAAAAGAGCAGGTTTTGGGGGTCAAACAATTCATTTGAAAAAATAATGTTGGCCCGAGCAGTTTATCTTGGAGCCTTATTGCTGATATGGGGAAAGTTTTAGTGGTCTAGATAGATGATCAAACCAGTTACAACAGTCCCTTAAGCAAAGCCTAATCTAGAGCAAGGCCCTAATGCTCTTCAATTCTATGAAAGCTGAGAGAGATGAGGAAGCTACAGAGGAAAAGTTTGAAGCTAGCAGAGGATGGTTCCTGAGGTTTAAGAAAAGAGTCCATCTCCATAACATAAAAGTGCAAGGAAGCAGCAAATGCAAATGTAGAACCTGCAGCAAGCTATCCAGAAGATCTAGCTAAGATAATTAATGAAAGTGGCAACAGTAAATAACAGATTTTCAATGTAGACAAAACATTCTTATCTTGGAAGAAGATACCATCTAAGACTTTCATAGCTAGAGAGGAGGAGTCAATGCCTGGCTTCAAAGCTTCAGAGGACAGGCTGACTCTCCTGTTTGGGCCTAATGCAGCTGGTGACTTTAAATTGAAGCCAGTGCTCACTTACCATTCCAAAAATCCTGGGCCTTTAAGAATTATGGTAAATCTACTCTGTCTGTGCTTTATAAATGGAACAACAAAGCTTGGATGACAGCATATCTGTTTACAGCATGGTTTACTGAATATTTTAAGCCCACTGTTGAGGCCTGTTCAGAAAAAAAAAATTACTTTCAAAACAGTACCACACATTGACAATGTACCTAGTCACCCAAGAGCTCTGATGGAGGTGTACAAGATTAATGTTGTATCATGCCTGCTAACACAACATCCATTCTGAAGCCCATGGATCAAGGATAATTTTGACTTTCAAGTCCTTTACTTAAGAAATACATTTTGTAAGGCTATAGGTCCCATAGATAGTGATTCCTCTGATGGGTCTGGGTAAAATGAAAACTTTCTAGAAAGGATTCACCATTCTAGATGCCATTAAGAACATTAGTAATTCATGAGAAGAGGCCAAGATATCAACCTAACTGGAGTTTGGAATCAAATGGGGTTTGACTCTAACACTAATGGATAACTTTGAGGAGTTCAAGACTTCAGGGGAGGAAGTAACTGCAGATGTGGTGGAAATAGCAAGAGAACTAGAATTAGATGGAGCCTGAATATGTGACTGAATTGCTGCAATCTCATGATAAAATTTTAATAGATGAGGAGTTGCTCCTTATAGGTGAGCAAAGAAAGTGGTTTCTTGAGATGGAATCTACTCCTGGTGAAGATGTGAAGATCGTTGAAATGACAACAAAGGAGTTATAATATTACATAAACTTAGCTGATAAAGCATTAACAGGGTGTGAGAGGATTGACTCCAATTTTGAAAAAAGTTCTACTGTAGTTAAAAGGCTATCAAACAACTGGCTGCAGAGAAATTGTTTATGAAAGGAAGAGTCAATCAATGTGGCAGACCTCACTGCTGTCTTATTTTAAGGAATTGCCATAGCTACGCCAGCTTCCAGCAATCACCACCTTGATGAGTCAGCAGCCCTCAACATTGAGGTAACATCCTCAGTCAGCAAAAATATTCTGACTTGCTGAAGTCTCAGATGATGGTTAGCATATTTTAGAAACAAAGTATTTGAAATTAAGATATGTACATTGGGATTTTTTAGACATAATGCTATTCATTTAATAGACTACAGCATAATATAAACATAACTTTTATATGCACTGAGAAACTAAAAAACTTCATGTGGCTCCCTTGATTACAGTGTCCTCTTTATTACTGTGGTCTGGGACAGAACCCACAGTATCTCCAAGGTGTGCCTATATTAATTCATACTATTTTAAAAACACATTTCCTAGATCTGACCATTGTAAGGGCCTAGATTAGAAGCAATGACTTTGTAATAGTAATAAGCATTCCTGGTGCCCAGATTTTGGTTTCTAAATACTATTTTCTACTAAAAGATATCAGAACTTCTTTAAGAAATATATGATTTCTGGTCTGCAGCAGAGATTGTACAAGGTGAGCATGAAAGCTAAGAAGTATTTAAAGATTAATGGAGTAATGTCAAAAGGAGCCAGATTTAAAAAAGCTCCCACAGGCCAAATTGGGAATAATTTAAACATCAAAAATAATAATGATAGTCAATTAGGAAAATTTAAATATGGATTAGATATTAGGAATTTATATTTTTAGGTATGATAATGGTCTTGGGGTTATGTAGGATATTTCTTTAATTTTTATACATGGATGCTAAAATACTTACGGGTGATGTGTCATGATGTCTTTACTTTTTAAATAGCTCAGCAAAAAGTTAAAACAAATAGAGCTAATTGTTAAAAACTGTGAGCATGGATAGTTAAGTATATGGGTGTTCATTCTTCTAATTTTGTGTATATTTGAGATTTTTCATAATGTAAAATATTTTGAACTAAAAATACACATGTACCATATATAACATGAATTAATATGTGCATGTGCAGAGCACCTTTCACAATTTGTAGATATTTTAGTGTTAGTTCTCTTTATTCCCTTTCTTAGACTTAAAAAAGAAGAAAAACAAGCCCTATCCTCTGCTCAGCTTATGTGTATTTTTTAGAATCAAGTGAAGTTTATACAAACACACAAATAAGTAAACAAACTTTTCACCCCACACTCCCTCTACCCCATTCCACTAATGATTTACTTGGCTTCTTTTTGTTGTATCAACAGAGAGAGGCTTCAGCTTTTAATTCATTCTAGATAGTGCCAAAGACATTTTGCACTTATTCAAATCATAAGGTCAAAGACAGAGAAAGTGGAAGAGAGAGCACGCAACGAGAAGACAGATGGAGTGGGAAGGAGATATGAGACAGATGGGCCTCTCTCAGAACAAGCAATGTAGCCATAATAATAAAACTGTAAAAACAATTTAAGGAGAATGGTTAAAACGCTAAGAGCCTGACTGCCCAACTTGCTAGAAATACAGCCGTAGGTGACCTATACTCACCCTAATCTGCCTAAAATAAGAATTTAGTTTCATTTCTTTTAATAGAAGGTCACCTTGGTTTATTTACATTTAGATGGGCCAAGGACATTCAAGTAATAATCCATGTCTAGATCAAGGAATACATAATTAGTCATTTATTCAACAGATATTTATCAAGCTCCTACTGTGTGCCAGGCTCTTTTCTAGCAGCTTGGGTTATCAGAGTACAAAGCACAACAAAATCTGTGCCTTTATGGATGGACAATAAACAACAAGTAAACTAAATGAGGCATGGGTTGCAATTTAAAATAGAATGGTCAGGATGGGCCTCTCTGAGACTGTGCCATTTGAGCAAAGACTTATAGGAGATGAGGGAGTCAGCGGTGCTAACGACTGCAGGAAGAACTTTACAGGCAAAAGGAATAGCAAGTAAAACAAAAGCTCTGCATCAGCAATGTACCCGGCAAGTCCCAGGAATGGAGCAGAGGCCAGGGTGCTGATAAGAGTGAAAATGAGGAAAATAGCAGGACGAGAGGTCAGGTGTAACAATAACCAGGAGACAAAGGGCTTTGAGTACACTGACGAATTTGGACTTTACTCTAAATGAGAGGCAAGGAAGGGCATTGAGTAGAGAAATGACACTGCCTAGTTTTTATTTTAAAGTGTGGCTCTGGCAGCTGTGTTGTGAATAAACTGGGGCGGGGCAAAGGTGGAAGCAGGGAGATGAGTTAAGGAGTCGCTGCAGTAATCAAGTGAATGATGATGGTTGCTCTGATCCAGGTAAAAGCAGTGGAGTATAACAGTGAAGGTGATTGGATCAGATACTTACTAAGTAGAGAAATAAAAAGGCACAGTATTTAGTCTCCTAATTCTCCATAACAAGCTGTTTACTTTGTCATCTAGAGATAAACTCTTTATCCAACTTTTAAACTCTAGGAGTGAATTATCTTGTGTATACCTTTCTGCAGAGTTCCTGGAATAAGATAGTGGGAAGTCTCTTTAGGGCTGATGGGGATGGGGTGGAATGAATACATATAACAAGGAACCAAATGTCCAGAGGAAATTCTAGGATTCTGCTAGGTTGTATGTTGATACAAACTTTTGTTTGAAACCTTTTAGACAAAAAAATTAAAATAAAATAAAACCTTGTAGACAATCTGCCCTTGCTGGGGTGCCAGAAAGAATATGTTTATTGTTGTTTTCTGCCAGTACCAAGCCCACTCTCAGGGGATGCTCCATGGAGCTCTTCAGTGAGAGTTACTTTAAAAATGCTGGACATCATTCCTTTGCTAAAAGCAAAGACATAAAGTGAAATTATAATTCTGAAGTCGCTTTCAAATGGTAGGGTCAGAGACTTGACACAATTCAGGAATAGAGTCTAAATAATCAAAAGGACAGAGTGAGTGAATCATGTCCGAGCTGTGTGGCCACTCCTCCTCTGAATGATCCCCACAGCATCCTAGAACCACGAGGCTAACCAGTAGAAATTGGAGTTGCAGGTAAAGTTTTTTGGTTTAAAGTTTTGTTGAGGTATAATTGACACACAGTAAACCACAAAGAAGGTATACATATTGAAAAGCTTTGACATGCATAGACACTAGAATCAAGACCATGAACACGTTCATCACCCCAGAGTTTCTTGGTGCTCCTTTGTGATCCCTTCTTGCCCACTATTCTTCAATTAACTTATATTTTCTACAGATGTCGAGAGACCTTTTTGTGTGTGTGTGAGTGTGTGTGCGGCTCTCTCCTTTCAGGTACTCTATTCTGAACATTCTAGCCACCAAGGTCTCCCTAGGTTCTTAGTTCTGTCTCCTCAACTAAAAGAGAGAGTCTCCTGGGCTACACTTGAGTTCTTGCTCCCTGCACTGTGGTCTAGAAATTCTCTCGAGGCTATCAGTAAGCTGGAGCAATTATAGGTCTCCCCTCATCTGTTTCCCCTCTCTCAAGAATTACTCTTCATTGACTGATTTTAGTGTCTTAGAAGCCTTTGTTTTATGTATTTTGTCTTTTTGTATGTTTGTTTGATTGTTTGTATATTTCAGGTAGGTGATAACTGTCCATGTTATTCCATTTTGGCCCAAAGCAGAAGTTACTGGAGAAGTTTTGAAGTAGAAGAATTCTGTGTTGCTGGCTAAATGGAGATTTAGAAGTTACAGATGCTGTGCTATTTGGTAGCAGAGCTGAAATTTTGTTTGGGAATTACAGAACTTGCCTTGTTTTATTTTTGCCCTTGGCCTAGAAGTTCGTTACAGTAATACCAGTGGTCAGGAGTAAAACACAGCTGATACATCACCTCTTTTAAAATGCAAATTCCCTTGGGAATTCATATCTCATAACCTGCTCCTAACAACTTAATAACTACCTATTATTGCTATATGCCAGGCACTTTGCTGAACATTTTACACTCATTAATTCACTAATCCTCTCACATTGAACCATTGAGATATCTTTGGGCTTAGACAGAATGACAAGTTGAGAAACTCATCCCGGGTCCCTTGAGAAGATTAGAATCTAGATTTAGATAACATTGACCTGTTGTTATGCAAAGAATGGTCCATAGCATTAGTATTGACCAGTAGCATTAGCTGAATCTCAGGCTTTACTCCAGACCTATTGAATCCAAAGTAAGTCCTCATGTGATTTTTATGGACAAGTTTGAGAAGTCCTCCTCTAATCTATACTCAACCTGTTCTCCCTGTCAACTGAATGACGGAAGAACTTAAAGGAAGTTGAGATAATCTAAGCAGGATCATTTGAAGGCTTGGGACATTTTCATGGCTCAGTCAAGGGTAGGGTGCCATGGTATATATACTGAGCAATCAGAGATGAAAAAACATCTAACATACTAAGTACTTACTATGTGCCAGGAACTACTCTAAAAGGCTTTACAATATTAAGTTTCTTAATCCTCACAACAAATCTATTTGGTTTGTAATTATTTTATAGACGAGGAATATGGAGCTCAGAGAGCTTAATCTATTTATTTATTAGTGATAGAATTGTAATGTAATCTCAGGCACTGTGGCTCCACAGTTTAAGCTCTAGATCACTCCATCACACTGAGAAAGTATAATGAACCTGGGTTGAAGGTGGGAGAAGAAGGCATGCAGTAGGGAAGGGAGGAGAGGTACAAAAGACAAGCTGTCGCTGTTTTGCCAGAGCCAAAGCTGTACATAGTAATAGAACCCCAGAGTGTGCTGGGATCTTTAAAATATTGAGAAAAATCTATTTCTTTTGCCAATATGAAACTCAACATGTTACATTCGCAGGTGAGCTTAATTAAATAGCGCTGAAGATTTCCTGCCCATTAAAAGAAATGATGAAGAAATTAGAGTAATAGTTTTGGATATACAATTTTCTGCTAATTCTGTGGTGAGCAGAGAGAAAACAACATACTCAGAGGCTATTTCTGTGTAGTGTGAAGCAAAGAGATAAAAATATGAGAGCTGCTGGCCTTCATTAAAAGAATAAAGGGTTGCTGATTGGTATTTCCTTTTAGACTTTATAGAAACTTTAAATTTAAAAGGACTTTGCCTCTTGCTGACTTTGGTGAGACTTTTTGCTTTATCTGGAGTGGTTTAATTCGGCTCACAATTATTTGTTAGGTTCACTGAGATATATAGTTAGATATAATCTATAGTCCCTCCTCCTAGAAGAAAAATATACAAAAGTGCAAGTTAGCTGGCTTTGGGGGTACAATTCAAGGCCTGTGTCCTTTATTGAGCCTTGCCTCAGTTAATTAGTTTTCTAATTATAATTGATTCTAAATTGTTATATTAAATCCATGCCTAGAGACTGTGCTGAGATGACACATTACTTTAGAAATAATAGGGTTTTGATTCTCTGCCTTTAGCTCTGAGAGTTACACTGTTCAGCAAACCGTTGTTTCTGTGCTTTTCTTTCTGGCACCAACCCCGATTCTTTTCGATATTCAGAGTAACCCACAGAACTTGCGAATTAACCAGAAAATGTGACCATCCGGCTCCATTCTCAGAAATTGCTATCTCACTTTTCTTTCTACCTTGTTTTACTCTGCTCTGTTCCCACATAGCCTTTTACTTGATTTTTGCTCCCTCTCTTTTTTTTTTTTAAGCTGAACTTTTCCCTTTTACACCTTCAGTTTATTATACTTTCATCCAAGGACCTTGGACACCTTTTCCACATCAGCCTCAATTCGGCCTTCTGGCTTCACCCAATCTTGGCATGAATTGCTCACCCAACTTCAGCCCCTTGTGAACCAAACGTTGGAATTAGTGTGTTGGACAAGTGCCTTGGCTGGTCATATTTGGATCCCTTAGATTACGGACAGACATATCCATCTCTTAACCCTGCCAATTTGGGGCAAAACTGCAATGAGAACAGATTTGACTTCAGATACCATCATCTTGCTTTGGGTTTATTCTCTCTTTGCTCCTCCCTTGTATCTAGAATTTTGATGCTGTTGGGCACCTATATTCCCTTCAGAACAGCTCTGATCCATTCTCATAGTAATTTACTCTTTACTGGATGACAGGTATCTATCTGGGCTATTACAACTGAGCATGAGTTGTTTTTTTTGTTTTGTTTTGTTTTTTGGTTTTTTTGTTTGTTGTTTTTTCTTAAGATACTAATGGATTATACTTCCCCCTCTAAAGTAATACGTGTGTCTTAATTAGCCATCTGAATGATATCTTCTAGCTTACATACTGAAGATGCCTTAGTATCTTCCTAGAATAAGGTAGGATATAAGTAAATACGGTATAAAGCGAAACAAAAAATAACAACAGCAATAACACCTCTGGTTTTAGGGAAGTCTGATGTTGTGACACATGCTGTGACTGTCCACTGGTTCTTCTCTGAATCATTCCCCCCACCCCGCCCGCCCCCCGGGAACAAAGCTGCTAAGCTGGAGACTGTTTTTCAGGGCCTCTTGCAGTTATGTGTGGTTATATAACTAAGTTTGGAATAATAGAATATTTGAAGATATGATATGTTCAAACACTATGTCACTTGCAAATTAAGATAAGCTTCTGGCTCTGGCCTTTGTCTCTCTTCACCACATTCTATGACCAGAATTTGAATAAGACAGCAACCTGGCTTTGACTACCCAGATGCATATGCCACCTAAGGAGATGGCAGAACCCCAAAAAGACAAGAACCTGGGTTCCTGAATGATTTCTTAGAGCAGAACTGCCCCACCAACTTATAATGACTAGACCATTACATAAAAAATAAATCTCTACCTTATTTAAGCCGTTGTCTTTTGGATTCTTTTTGTCATAGCAGCTTAACATTTACCCAAACTAATACACAAACCTATTGGGGATAAATGGCTGAATCATTCTGTGATGAACTAAGGTTTAGAGACCTGGGTTCTAGATATTTGGTATTCGAAAAGTTCTAAATCTCAATCTTCCCTAGGAAAATAAATTGATTTATGAATGGGGCCCTTTCCATCATTATAACTATAGTTTGCAGAGTTTAATGTTAATCAGAATCACCTAGATAGCTTTTTTAAAACACAGATTTCTGGGCAGCAGTCCCTGAGTCTCTCATTCAGGAGGTCAGGGGAGGACCCACGAACTGGCATTTCTAACAAGTTCCCAAGTAATGCTGATGTTGCTGGTCTGGGGACCGCTCTGAGATCCCCAGAGTACTCGTCAGCCTTTCCGCTAACAATATCTTGAAGAAATCTTGAGCCAGCATTGGTTTGATGGGGCACTCACTGTAGAGGCACTGTTGAGGCCTATCTCATAACCTGTGGCCTGAGTTTGTAGCTCTGGTGGAAAGTTGCTTCCACACTGACAGCTTCCCACCTCAGTCCATGAACCTCTCTGTTTCTCTGCCCAAGGGCTTTCTCGAGCATCAGGGAATCCTGCTCAGCCTGACTACAGAGTAGCCCAAAAATGCTTGGGGGATCTGTCTTTCTCAGTGGAATTCCTATACCAATAAGGGATAGTGTTAGTGGCTAAATATCCAAGTTTCCCTAGCCTGAGTAGAACAGTTTTGTGGCACGTTCTTTGTGGTACCTCAGAGGATCCTCAGAGGATCAGGAGTCAATTGCTCTCAGCAAACTTAATGCTCTCTGTATTACCTTTCCTTCTTTCCTTGTCTCACTTTCCCCCTCCCTTACTCCTGCTTCTCAGAATCATCTGCAAATAAACTATCTGCACCCAAGTCCTCCCAGCAGGATCTGCTTTGGCATGGGGGGATCCAACCAGAGTCATCCCTCTACTTACTCTGTTGCCTGGGAACCCATGTATCTTGATACAATTCTACATAGGACCGAGAGTCTCATGATGGAATTAGCCTTTACTGGAGATTTCTTATTACTGGAGAGCCTGGACCACATTTCAGTAGGAACAAATGAGAGGCAGTAAGGAACAATCCCAAAAAGCATGAGCTCTAGAGCCACACTGCCTGATTTAAACCCAAGATTTACTGCTCACTGGCTGAGATGTTGTGTCTTTATTCCCTATTTTCCTTATCTATAAAACCATGGTAATAATAGTTTCTTCCATTTAGGGTTTGAGGGATGATTAAATGAGTTAACACATAAAAAGTTTTAAGAACAGTGCATACACATAGCAAGCTCAACAAATGTTAGCTTTTTATCACATTTCTGGGGCCAGGACTCCAGAATAATGGAGGAGGAGGCTTCTAATCCTCTCCAACCCTGATGTACCTTCTCTTCATGTCAGGAACAGAACAGCCATCTCTCTGCCACTTGCTAGAGAAGACAGCTGGCAGACAGCTATGTGTTCTCTAGTTTAGTGCTTTCTGAAAAGTGAAATGACTCTCTCTTATCCTTCTGTTAGCTTGTTTTCCTTGTTGATTTTGGTAAATTACCAGTTGAAAATTAAAGAAAAAAAGGGGGGATGAATACAATAAAGGACATTCTTTATCATTCAAAGTCATTAGTAATAGAAGCTTCCTAATATTCTTTCTGGGGCTCACAATCCACAGCAAGTGATAAAGGAGAGTATAAGTATTATTTTCTTTTTTAAAAAACACTTTTAATACAAACAGTTCATCCTCTCTGGAAAAAAAAAAATTGGAGAAATATTATATAAAGACCAGCCGTAATAATTCTACTTCCTCCTCTGATTTTGTATATTACCCTATTTGGTTTTCTCTATATACGTGAGTGTGAAAGTTAGATAAATAGATATATGATGATAGATAGGTAGATAGATAGATAGATGATTGATAGATAGAAAGAAGTGAGATTGCACAGTACATGTTGCTTTATAACATTTTTTTTTTTTTTTTTTTTTTTTACCAAATATAGCATGAACAGCATTCTGTGTCTTGAAATATTCTGCTTTTATTTGCTTTTCTCTAATTTTATTCTCAGGTATGACTTATCTTGAAATCTAAAGAGTACCTTATTATCTAACTAATGTCTCTGAAAAGAGAGATAAACAAAGACATGTATAGATAAATGTTCATCAAAGCTTAAAGGGATTAGCTGAAAACAGCCTGAAAATATTCCCACATAATTTTTTTGAGTGGAACTGGAATCACCAACCCTTTTCCTAAAACTACTTAAAAAAATAGTGCTCAAAGGTTTTTTTAATTCCCTCTCTTAGCCCTTATCCTCCCATGGGAAGAGTTTCCAAAGACAAGTTAAGATAGAAATTTTATCAACTTTAGCAAGGAGAGTTATCAAGTTAATTAGATAGCATATGAACTGAATTGAAAACTATGAAATAATTCTGATTTCAATCGTGGGGAACAGAGAGAAAGCAAAAAGTAGAAAATGAGCCAATAGTTTGTTCTCTAATTTAAAGGCCATGAATATGAGCTAATTACATGGGATACATTCCTTTGTGGAACTAGAGAGAGGAAGCATTATTTTTGCCCTTTTCAGGTACATGTTGTAGCAGACATAAGAAATTTACAGACTCTTTCTTCACTCTTGGATGATGGGCACACTTTTCCATCTACCTCCTAAAAGCGAGAAGGTGACTATATTTTCTTTCACATACAGTGGAAAATCGAATGGCAACATTCCATCATCCCCAAGCAGTATATAACCCCATATTGATTTCTAACATTTATAATTAGTTCTGAGGTCGAAAAAATGTACTAATTATACTAACATATTGTACAAAGTTTTTAATGAAAAAGAATTAAGGATAAAAATAGATTAAAGAATTTTAAGTCTATCTTTGAGTAGTGGCTACCAGTAAACTAATTTAAAAATTATTTATCCATAAGTAGTTCTTTGAAGAACTTGGAAAGAATGAGACTCCATTCATATAAAATCCTTTTCATATCATTCCAGTTGGCAAGTAAGCAAGAATGCATACCAGGAGAGGTCAAGGTGATTTGGAGAGAATGAAGTCCCCCCCACCTTCTCATCAAGGGAAACAGTCTAGTTGTGGAATTTAAAGGGAAATGAAGGCAGGCAGAGGGACTTGGAATCATGTGGTGGGGGAAGGGAGTAAAATTGAGAACTGTAAAGAAGAGAATTTGACTTGCATGTGGAAACAATAAAGGATGTCAGTAATGTCTTTAAAAAATGATGACACAATCCAAGTGATAGGAAAGATGGGAAATCTTATTCCAACATTCTTAGTATAAGATGTAGAAGTAGACTGTGATCAGAGAGGTTGAGAGAACTCGACATACTTATTGATAAATGGAAAATGAGTCTATGGGCAGAGGAGAAAGGAAAAAACTACTTTACTTAGATACAAAAATAAGACCCATCCCTTGCTAAGGATACAAATATGTGAAGTAAGCAACAGAAGGGTGAAGGACAGCGTTAAGCATCTTTGATTTGGGCCCAGAAGGAGACTTTATATTCTTAGAACCGAGAGAAAGAAGAGAAAAAGTGTTTAGAATTTTACTATACTAGATGATGGGAAATTAAGGAAAGATGCTGACTTTCAGTAAGCTGGGGAGTTCAAATTGAAGTCATTGTGATGGTAGAATTTGAACTTGCCACAAAGTGATAGAAAAATATACTGTTTTATTCTGGGAAATGCAGGGAAGTGGAGAAGAGCATGGATGCAAATGCTTAACATTAATTTCCTTCTATTCATGAGATATAGTAGAGAAAACTAGCCTGCCTAATTGTTAATTGTAGATCAGCATTGAAGCTCAAACATTAAATAATATCTGTCCTGGGAATATCAGAGTCAGATTGTGTATTGGGTCAGTTCACACATCTTTCGTCCAAGCAACATTGGACCTGAGAATGGACTTTAGTAAAAGCAAATATTTTTGTCTTTTACAAGTGTTTGAATTTCTCACTTCTCCAATTTTGCCTCAGAGAGACAAGTTTGCCAAACCCCTCATGTGTTAACATCTCAAAGCAAAGTAAACCTTAACAAGGCAAACAAAAGATTTGCTTAGGCAAAATAGCATGAATAGCCTTGAAAACAGACACACAAACAGAATCCAAAGTATTAACTCAGGCTGATTTTTTTTCCCTCTTATTCAATTTGCGTATAAACATGTGTACCACTCAACCAATCTTTTTTCTAGCCCATAAAGGCAATTCCCTTTTGCTATTCCTGCTTTTTTATCTTTTTTTTCTAGAGAAAGTGAGCTATTATTGGTTTGTGACAAAGTCTAAATTGAGGCCATAGTCGAGTCTATTCATTACCAGGCATATTATGGGACCACAGAATTGACTCACACCTGTATTAGAGAATTTTGAAGCCATCGATCAATACCACCAGGCTTTTGGCTCTCTTGGTGTTAGGAGCAATACTAGTAAACTGGACACAATTACCTTTTTAAAATTATTATTGTCTACTTTGTTCTTATGCCGAGGGATATGATCATAAGGTCATTTCACCATATTATCACTGCTAAGATTATACAACTAATTTTTATGAAAGGATCATTAGGTAGATGGCATTGATTATTTACTCTGACCAATTATTAAAAAGCTCAAGTTGAATCCACTTAACTGTTTTAAATTGACCACTAAATTCAGATATATAACAATTTAATTCAAAATGCAGACAATTGACCAAATCATTAAAAATGAATTTTTAAAAATTGGATTGAATCAACAGGTGGATTGGCTGAATTATCCAAAATGAGTCAGGTTGGGTAGTATCTCATAGCCAGAGAAGAGCTCATCATTACCTCATAGAGTTTCTAACTTATCTGAGATGAGGCTGGCATTTCTCTGCTTTATCAAGGGAATCATCCAGGCAGGGAGAAATGTAAAGAGGGAGAGACCGAGCCAGGATATGAATGTAAGGAAGAAAATGACAGTGGATGTGGAAGGAGATGGTGGTTCTAGATATCCACAAAGGAGCGGGTCTTTTAAAAAAAACACATTATAAATGAGGCAGTTGTTCTCTGTGTCATGAATGCCCACCTTCTTCCCTTCTTTATCTAGCTGATCTGTACTACTTGCTTAAAATTCAGCTAACATATTATCTTTTTGTAGGATATTCTTCCTGATCCTTTAGTTAGATGTCCTTGTCCTGTGCTCTTATAACACCTTCACCTTCCTCCACCAGGTCATGTTCATTTATGACCATTGTCTTTCTTCTCTGCCTATCCTACTGAATTATTATTATTATTATTATTATTATTATTATTATTTTTGGTCATTCATTCCATAAACTCAGACTGTGAGTCTATAGGCTCTAAGCATAGCACTAGGTACCTGGGTTACATAAACAAGACAGACAATAAAAATGTATTTATGAAGCTTACAATTCCAGTGGGAGAGACAGAAAATAAAGTAAACAAACAAACAAAATAATTACTAACTGAAATGACTTACTTTAGATAAGGAAAAAAGCCTCTTGAGGATGTGGCAATTAGAGATCTGTAACTTAGGAAGGAGGATATGAATAGGTGTGTATGTGAGTGGGTAGGGTCTAGACAGAGGGAAGGAGGTAGTGGGCTGGGCTGAAGGATTCCAGGATGCAGGAATATAAAGGTTTGAAGGTAGGGAAGACTGAATATCGTTTCAAATATTCACCCTGTAAATATTTGGAAGTAGGAAGTAAAGGATGATTCCTAGCATGCCGGCTTTACAAAATGTCTGAGGAATCAGACTACTTAAGAAGATGGGGAAAACTGATGAGTTGGTGCTGTGGTGTGCCTCTCAGATCCCCCTGTGAAACTGTGGCTCTCATTCCCTCAGCCTCAGAAAATGTTGGTTGCTAAGGGCTTATAGATGCATTGCTCTCTCTCTAGGACTTGCCCTCACACAAGGTAACACCCCACCTCTGGCACAGCCGAAAGCCAGACTGGTAGATGCAGGGGTACAAAGGCCCAGCCCCTTCAGCATCTCTGCATGCCCCTTTCAGCTCTAGAGTTCCCATGGAATCAGCTGAGGCCATTACTGCAACTCTAACACAGTTCAACTTCTCCCTCTGCCCATTCCTTCTTCTCTGATTCCTTCACAGGTATTGATTGGTCTTGACAATACCCCTTAATAAACCTCCTGCATGCAAATCTTCATCTCGCATCTGTTACTCTGGAAATTCCACCTAAGACAACTGGAGAGGATCAGGAGTGGGGTGGGAAATCAAGAGTTCCATTTAACCTTACATTTTTATTTGTTAATTATACCTCAATAAAACTGAGAAAAAATAAATTATATATCCATGCCAAAAAAAAAAAAAAAAAGAAAAAGAAAAAGAAATAGTTCCGTTTTAGAAATAACAAGTTTGAGATGGCTTTGAGATATCCAAGTTGATATTTAAACATACAATTCATAACTCAGATGATAGGTCTGGCTGGAGATATAAATTCTGGAGTCATCAGATAGGTCTGTAGCTGTTTGAAGCCATGGAAACACATGAGATAACTAGAAGCTGCATTGACGGATATGATAGTCACTAGTCACATGTGGCTATCAAGAATTTGAAAAATGTAGTTAGTACAACTGATGAACTGAAGCTTTAATTTTAAGTAATTTAAATATAAAAACTAATACATAATTTGATTATTGGAAAACTTTAATAAATGTTTGAAATAACTTGGGTATGCAAATTTACTTTTTCCACAGTAAATATTATGAAATCTAAATACAGATCAAGTATTTCCAATCAAACTTTAGCATCTAAATTGAGAAGCGTAGAGTATAAATTACACACAAGCATTTGAAGATTTAGTACAAAAACTGTAAAATATTGCACTAATGAATTTTATATTGATTACTCGTTGAACAGATAATATTTTGAATATATTGAGTTAAATAAAATATATTTTAAAATTAATTTTCCTTTTCCCTTTTCTTTTTTAATGAGATTATTAGAAAATCTAAAAATCATAAATGTGGTTTGCATTATATTTCTATTGGACAGCCCTGTACTAGAAAGAGTATGTACATGGTGATGAGACCATGGCCTGTACTATGATTGAATAGAGGATAAAATGCCAGCAACAAGGACAGAAAGAGTAGTTGGTGAAGGAAAATAGGGTGTGTGCTCAAGAATGAAATAAAGAATGTTTCAAGGAAGGAGTGATCATCTTTGTGGACTGCTGTGGAGAAAAAGGGTTGGATAAAAACAGAAAAGTTTCTGATGTGTTATATGGAGGAAGGATCTGGTATATATCCAAATCCCCAGTATTTAGCATATAAAAAAACACTCAGTAAATGCTTATATAATGAATTCTTCAATGAATGCATTGATGAGGCGAAATGAAAGGAAATGACTTAGAGTTTCCAGTTCAGAAGGAGAATAGCAAAGATAAAAATACCAACATTTACCTAATTTGTCTTTACATAAGACAGTACTTTAAACAGATTGTGCACAAGAAAACAAAATTATTACAATGTGCGGTGATGCATGTTACCTGAACTTATTGTGGTAATTATGTATACATACATAAAATCATTATGTTGTACTAAATTAATACTGTGTTATATGTCAATTACATCTCAATAAAACTGGAAAAAGAATTGTGTGAGTCCTCTTCCGGAAAATGGCTATGTGAACAAATTTATGAGGATGTTTATATGATTATATCAATAGATGCAGAAAAGCCTTCAACAAGATACAGCATCCATTTATGATCAAAACACTTAACAAAATTGGTTTATAAGGAAAGTACCTTAACATAATAAAGGCCATCTATGACTAACCCTCAGCCAACATTATACCTAATGATGAAAAACTAAAAACCTTCCCTCTAAGATCAGGAACAAGGCAAGGCTGTCCACTATCGCCACTCTTATTCAATATAACATTGGAGGTCTTAGTGAGTGGAGGTCCCAATCAGACAAGAGAAAGATATAAAAGGCATCCAAACAGGAAATGAAGAAGTCAAACTGTCACTATTTGCAGATGACATGATTCTCTATATAGAAAACCCTAAAGATCCACAAGAACACTACTAGAAACAATAAGCAAATACAGTAAAGTCTCTGGATACAAAATCAATGTTCAAAAATCCAGAGCTTTCCTATACTCTAATAACAAAGTGTCAGTAAAAGAAGTGGAAAAAATAATTCCTTTTGCAATTGCAACGAAAAGAATAAAATACCTAGGAACAAATTTAACGTAACAAGTGAAGGACCTATATAATGAAAACTATAAGTCCCTATTAAAAGAAATCGAAGAAGATACAAAGAAATGAAAAGATATTTCATGTTCTTGGATTGGAAGAATCAACTTAGTTAAATGACCATATTACCTAAAGCATTATACAGATTTAATGCAATCCCCATCAAAATCTCATTGGCATTTTTTAAATAAATAGAACAAAAAATCATCAGATTTGTATGGAAGCACAAAAGACCCTGAATTGCCAAAGCCATCCTGAGAAAAAAGAACGAGGCTGGAGGCATCACTCTGCCCGAGTTCAAATTATACTACAAAGCGACAGTAATCAAAACGGCATGGTATTGGCAGCAAAACAGACACATGGACCAGTGGAACAGAATTGAAAGCCCAGAAGTAAATCCATATTTATATGGACAAATAATTTTTGACAAAAAAGCCAAAAACGTACAGTGGAGAAAGGAAAGATTCTTCAATAAATGATGCTGGGAAAACTGGAAAGCCACCTGTAAAAGAATGAAACTAGACTGTTGTCAATCACCACACACCGAAATTAACTCAAAATGGATTAAGGACCTGAATATAAGACCTGAAACAATAAAATGCATGGAAGAAAACATAGGAACTAAACTGAAGGACCTTGGACTTAAAGAGGATTTTATGAATTTGACCTCAAAGGCAAGGGAAGTAAAAGCAAAAATAAATGGATGGGACTACATCAAACTAAAAACCTTCTGCTCAGCAAAAGAAACTGTCAACAAGGTAAAGAGAGAACCATCCAAATGGGAAAATATATTTGCAAGCAACACCTCCAATAAGGGCCTAATATCCAAAATATACAAAGAACTCATACAACTCAATAACAACAACAACAACAACAACAAAATAATCCAATCAAAAAATGAGCAGATGAAACCTGAACAGACATTTCTCCCTAAAGGACATACAAATGGCCAACAAATATATGAAAAGATGCTCAACATTGCTAGCTATTAGGGAAATGCAAATCAAAACCACAATGAGATACCATCGCACACCTGTTAGAACAGCTATAATCAACAGGACAAGTAATAACAAATGTTGGAGAGGATGTGGAGAAAATGGAACCCTCATACACTGCTGGTGGGACTGCAAATTGGTACAGCCACTATGGAAAACAGTACGGAGGTTCCTCAAAAAACTAAGACTTGATCTACCATATGATCCAGCAATTCCTCTACTGGGTATTTACCCCAAAGACTTGAAAACTCATATCCGAAAAGATATTTGCACACTGACGTTCATAGCAGAATTATTCACAGTGGCTAGGACATGAACACAACCAAAGTGTCCTATGATAGATGATTGGCTACAGAAGCTGTGGTGCATATATAGAATGGAATATTACTCAGCCATAGGAAGAGATGAAATATTGCTATTTGCAACAACATGGATGGACCTTGAGATAATCGTGCTAAGTGAAATAAGCCAGACAGAAAAAGTTGAAAATCACATGATATCACTTATATGTGGGATATAAACCTAAAAGCAACAAATGAGCAGGACAAACAGAGACTCATGGACATGGACTATAGACTAGTGGTTACCAGAGGACTACAGAGTAGTGGTTACTAGTGGGGTGGGGGAGGAGGGGGAAGGTAGACAGGGTAAAGTGGGTCAAATATAGGGGGATAGGAGGAGGGTGAAGTGGGTAAAGGGGATCAAATACATGGTAGCTGAAGGAAACTGGACTTCGGGTGGTAAACACAATGGAATATACAGATGTCATGATAATGTCCACCTGAAAATTATATAATTGTATTAACCAATGTTACCCCAATAAATTTAATTTAAAAACTTAACAAAAAAATCTATGAGGATGTTTAAAGCAAAGGAGCTTAAGCCTTCTCTCTGAAATGGGGGAATAATGTCTATATTGTAGAATGTTTATGAGAAGTAAATGAAATTATTTAATGTTTGTAAAGTACCTTTAGCAATAACTATAACAGAGCAAATGCTCAACAAATGTAACTTCTATTATTGTCATTAATAATATTATTACTGTGGGGTCAGGCTCAAGTTTGGTTCCCAGATAGAGGAATTAATTTTACTTTGCATGCTTGTCACAAGGTCAACCATTTCACAATGCTTATTAATGAGCACAGTAATCGGGACATAGAAAAAGAATAGGTCAGAAATAATAAATAAATGGTACATGTGGCCCATACTCACTACTCCCACGCCCATGGCAAACATAAGTAGTCAATTGTGGTACTCTTTCCTACGGAGCCTGAGTGCAGCCTCAGAATTTTCCCCAACACACCTTTTCAGACAGCTCCCTGCTCTGTGATTCAGAGTGAACAGTTAAGATGAAATTTACTTGGTAAAATAGAGTTGTCTCGAATATAACAGCACTCAGGGGAAAAGTGAGCTAAAGTATGTTATTTTTTTAAAAAAGATAAAACAATGGTTTTGATGAAAAAAAAGAATTGATTAATGCAATGAGCAGTTTGTTCTGACAGGAGACTCAAAGATTATCAAAGTGTCCTTTTTTCTCAAGGTATTGTTTTGTCATAGTAAAGGAAAATGTTGACGTTAGTTTAGAGAAAAAGACAATTTAGCAAACCATATGCTGAACACAATGTTTTCAGTAACAGCCACTGAATAATCAGGAATACATCATGTCCTGCCTCTAAGTCCTTCACCTTGCTCCTCTAAATGGAAACACAAGTGCCTGAGGATATTTGAAGCATGACAAACATTGCAGCGAGTGCTGATGTAAAGCCTATAAAGAATTTCCATGCCTGATCATATAACAGATGGCTCCCTACAAGAATCATTTTAATATTAAACAGACAATTCAAGCCTATGAAAAATTCTGCCATAAATCTGTAATTGAAAATATTTAAAAAATCCATTCAAAAAGATTAATTTTTTTACAAAAGACTGTAAATTTTTACAAGGAACTTCTTATGTATTTCAGAGCTTATGTCAAAAGTTGAGATGTCCTTTTACTTTTTTAAGAGGGGATTTAAGATCAAATGAAATGTCTATAGACTAAAAAATTGTCTTAGATGGAAAGAAAAAAATATGTGGTGGAAGGCAGGGCTGTGTTTTACTTTGTTTAATTGATCTCATTTACTCATTGTCACTGAAGGTCTTCCTCACCCCAGAGACCCAGAGACCCTCTTGCTTTTCCTTGTCCATTAGTTCTTTGTGGATCCCCAGGTCTTCTGGCCCAGTGTGGGTCCCAAACTCATTCATTTTTGATGTCGCCCTTTCTAAGACTCCAGAATCTTTACCTTTCTCTCACACCACCCCTGCTACTCTGGCAAAGGCTCTGAGGGTCAAGGTATGTGGGGGCTCAGCTGCTTCCTGAAGTCCTCAAGTTGCTGCTGCTGGAACTTTAGTTCAATGCTTAGACATGACTTAGTGCAGCCTCAGTTGTCGTTATTTATTTTTTCAATGCTACCCAAGACATCTCCTAACAATTCTTAGCTTGAGTCAAGTCCATCTGCAATTGCCCATCTGCTTTCTTTATGGAGAAAAGGGAGAGGATGCCTACTCAGCGTCCCATTTCTAGAGAGTGGCCATCACCCTTTATGCATTAATGATGCTTCTTGCTCTCAGAAACTAGATAGCTGCCTTAACCTTTGTAGATTCTAGCTCCTCTTAGATCAGAACCCCAGTAGTTGAAGAACATAATTTTTGGAGGCATATAGACAAACTTTAAAAAAAATTAAATATTTGCATATTTATTTTAACATAATTTTTAGAGAAAAATTTAATCCACCAAAATTTAATCCACCATGGATTCTTTGTTGCAAAAGATAAGGCTGAGGAAAAACAAAGTGAGTCTATTTAAAGTTGATTTTGAAGACCAAAGACAAGGTAAAGGGAGGGGACAAGAAACAAGAATACATGAGGCCAACCTGAGGCAGAATGTGTGGAATCAAAGGATACTTGATGGTCCAAATAAAGAAAGATTAAGGCAATCATCTGGACTCCACATGCACATGTAAACAGCAAATAGTAAATTTTTCTCTTTCTCAATCTCTCTTTTTCTCTCAACCGCACTTAGGCCTTTGACTTATCTCTATTCAGACATTGCAAGACATAACTTTGCTAAATGCCATGCTGTTGAGCTAGGCAATATAACCTCTGAGCTCTTCTCCTCCACCATGATGTCAATAAGATCACTTAAGAGTTTGTTAGACAGCTAGCTTTGTCCTCCATGCAATACCCAAGTCCTCTACAGAGCCATGGCAACTAAAAGAATGTACTGGTATTTTATCATTATTGGCTTTTTTTTTTTTGCTTATTTTGATTTATTTACTTTACATGTAATAAAAGCAGGAAATATCAATGTAGATTGGTCAGCCCCAGGTGTCCTTTGCTTCCTAAACAGGAAGTCTTTTGTTCCTACCGTTAACATCTTAGGAAACTTGCAAATCAACATAACATGACTTTTTTGATCAAGATAGCTTTCTGGACATAAATGGTTCCCTTTTAGAGAGGGTAATAGTTTCAAGCTCCTGAAGAGAGGAGGTGAGTTAGGTGTAAGTTCTTACTTAATAAAGCCCCATAAGTTTTTACTTTAATAAATACAAAGTGCTTACTATATGGCAAGACGTGCTCTAAGCACTTTGCAAATACTAATTCATTTATTTTAATCTTAGTAACTCTATGGCTATATATATTTTTATAACCCCATTTTATAGATTGGGATGCTGAGGCACAGAGAAAATAAATAATGTAACCACAATCTCACAACTAGTGAGTGGAAATTTGAACCAAGGTTCATATTTTTTTCACCAATAGCTTAGGCTTAAAGCTGTTATTAAAAAAGGATCAGACTCTTATATATTGATCTATGTGAACTCTAAGACCTGAGGTGGGAGAATGAAAACAATATCTTTACACTATGAAGTCTTCCAAGAGGAACAGCACAAGACAGTCCTCAATAAAACACACACACACACACACACACACTCATGTAGGACCAGTTTCATGGGTGACCAACTAGTATCATAGGGTCTTGCATTTTGAAGGACCCCATTCTTAGTTCAATGCTCTGTCTCAAAATTCTTAATAATTTTTAAAGAGAAAATCTTCATTTTCATTTTGAACTAGGCCCTGCAAATTATGTAGCTAGTTTTATATACATGTACATGCACATGTACATGGGGTGGGAGGTCTCTATCCTAGTCATTACTTAGAGTAAAAATGTGGCTATTTACTAGTATATCCCAGATAATTCACCAGATAACTGGAGTGAATGATGGAGGGATGGTACTGAATCTTTTAATTATCTGTGTATGAGGCACAATAGAATATCTTTGCCCGTGAGCAACTGCCCTGCCTTGGGGCAAGTCTGCTATTTCACACTCCTGATGGCGGCAGCACACCTTGCAAAATATTTGAAGGGATTCAGAATGGGCCTCCTGGATATGCCACTTTGGCATATGAATTATTTTGAGCTAAAGGCAATTGACTCCCTCTGAGCCCAAGAGGAACTTTTACCTTTCCCTTAAATAATTTAAATCTACGGCCTTGCCCATAATAAAAGTTATTACCAGATATAACTTTTTATGATATATCTGTATGACAGGACAAACTTCTAATTAATGAACATTTGCTTTTCTTATCATCTTGCAATAACTTTTCTCCCCTCTGAAGTTCCAGGACACTTTACCTCATCCTTAGCTCAGAATGCCATATTTACCTCATTTTAACTTTCTGTTTCTAAATCTCTGTATGAGGGGTTCCCACATGCATGTAGGTAAGTAAATTAGGTTATTTTCTCTTGTTAATCCATCTAATATCAATATAATTATTAGGCTAGCCAGAAGAAGCTAGAGGAGTAGAGAAATTTTTCTTCCTCCCCCACATATTCTTCTTGTGAGAGGTTGACCACTCAAATATTCTGTCTTGTGGTCACAAAATTTAACTCACATGACTGCTGAAAAATAGGTTAGTTCCTTTATTTTGCCTATAGTTATTTGTGCTCCTCCTGAAGATAAATATAAATTAACTGGTTAGTAGGCATATAAATTAACTAATATGATCTAGATTAAATTTACTCTAATTCAGTAATTTAAATGGTTCCTCACAGTAAAGTTTAGTTTCTCTAGGAAAAAAAAAAATGGTTTATGTCCTCAAAGAATTTACCCTTTCTCCTGCTCATTTCTCTAAAATGATACCCATGTGTTTAGGGGCAAGGGAATTAGTGCACGTTTGTGGGGTATGAAGTTGGGTAAGTAAAAGACACACGCTGGTCCTTGGGCGTGCAGTGACTAGAATCCACTGGGTCTCTGGGATGATGTTCTGTGCCTGCCTGTGTAATCTTTGCACTGCAGTCTTCGAATGCTGCATTTTATGGCTGATTGGACTTAGGATTCATTCTTTAGACTTTCTGGTGCCCCTGAGGTGTTCTGTGCTTCTTTGCTTCCTCTCTCAGTTCCTACAGTTCTAGATCCTGCTGAGCCCTTAGCTGTGTTATCTGTTCTGTCTTTTGACTTGACAGTTCACTCCCCAGCATCTCTCCTGGCTTTGACACACCTCACGGAATGTCCACTGACTTCAACTCAATATCTGCACCTCATAATTCGAATTAAGGACAGGTTTAGAATGCTAAACTTCAGGTGCTCCTTTCTCTACTCCTGTTTGTCATGTTTCTGTGGCTGCGCCCTGCCTTACCTTTGGGTTTGTCATCACTGACTTGATATATTTTCCTCTGCCTTTCAGCCTAAGCCCAGAGAAGACACTAGCAGGACATTTGTCTGGTCGCAACACTCCCTTTCCCTGTCTTCTTTCCTTCCCTGTCTTCTTACTGTTTTCGATACCAGACGCATGGGTTTTTCTATTGATTCTATGTCATATCATTTTTTCCTTTCTGACTGCAGATTAGACTTAAAGGACAAGCTTGGCCTTGATATGTAAATGGGGCACGCAGGAATTTGGAAAAATCCTTTCTCAAGAAAATAACCTGGCTCGCAGGGCATTGTCTTGTTGCACAATCCGATTTCTAATGTCAAGAGCTGAATGTTACCTCCGTTTCTCTTTGCATACCTTCCGCTTTAATTTCTAATCTCTTCTCAGACAGATGGATACCCAAAGCTGATTAGGGTAAAAAGGTCTTATACTCTGAAGGGCAAAAGAGAAAACCACATTAATGTTTAAAGTTATTCCTCATGTGAAAACTGCATTCTTCATGACTCACTCTTCTTTAGGAGTAAGAAAGAACCGTGGAGTCTTGTTAGACTGTGTCTTCCTGACAAAGGAAGGCTAGGTATCATCAGTTCTATATACTTGTACTTCGTTCCACTTGCTGGTCTTGAATATACTTTCATCAGGATTAGAATATCACACACTCTATATTCCATTGACTGTTCCTATAGTAAACTTGTAAAAATCATTATCAATTGTATTGCTTAGGAGTTACATTTGATTGTAACAGCTATCCAAAAATAATGGCCTTAAACAAATTAGATGTTTTATTTTGTCTACTTAATGAAGGTACAATCCTAGCCTGTCCTACAGTTAAACAGAGTCACATGAATAATTCTGACCAGTGAGCTGTATGGGGAAATGAAGTGTTTCATTTCTGGGCTGAAGCATAGAAAAGCAGTCATGTCACCTGAGGAATCTGCATGTTCCAGATGGTGAAGCCGCTGCATCTGAGTCCCTGAATGATACATGGATCAAAGCTGTCCCAGCAACTTGCAATGAACATGAAGTGAGAAATTAACTTTTGTCATATTAAGCCTCTGATATTTGAGGATTAAATTGTTTCTGCAGCATAATCTACCTAACCTGATCATTAGAAACAGGAAGGGCAAAAGACAAAAGGCACTTGTTGGCTTCCTCCTGCCCACTTTTAAGATTTTATGAAATCTCACTGAATGTCATTCATTTACATCTTATTAGCCAGAGCTGAGTTATAGGGTCACTTCTATCTGCATAGAAGGTTAAGAAATGTCATTTCTTAACTTCACATATGCTGTATCTAATAAAATCAGATTTTGTTATTAAGGAAAACTACCATAGCTATTGGGTAGGCAGCTAGCATTGTTTGCTACAGTTACCTCTTTGGTTACCCATCATTCAAATACAGTCTTATTTCCAATAGTGTGAAAATAAGATTTGTAGCAGCTCACAACAGGCACTCATTAAAATTTCAGGAATTTCGTGAGTTCATGATTAGGTACAATCATTATGAAGAATTAAATTATGTAAACTTACAATTAAATAAATTGTATTAAAGACAAAGGTAATACATAGTCAAAATTCATCACTTCCTAATTATTACATTTTACTATTATCTATGCTCTTGAAGTTTGCATCTATCGTATTGATATGGTGGAGATACTTTAAAATAATATGACACAGCTCATCTGTTCCAACTCTGCCCTCAGTGACATCATGTTGTTATCTTGAAATCAGCCACAGTGGAAGTATTTACACCATGGAAATGAGCAAATACTATAAATCAGGGCTTGATTTGTTGTTCTATTGATTGTCTAGACTTAAGAATGATGAAGAAAACGTTACTATGCAAATGATACTTAAAAGTATGTTATGATAGTAGCCCTTATGATAGTAGCTCTTGCATTGTAAATATACCAAAATTTGAGGAAATATTCTTCCAGTATTTGAAAAACTTCCAGTATTTGAAAGTTGCTCACATCACTGATAAATAAGTGAAATCACATACATCTTTATTGCTTCATTTTTATTTTAGTCAGTAATATAAACATATCAACCAGCATTCATGTCTACATGTTGGAACTATACTCATTTGTCAATGGCTTTCTCAAAAAAAAAAAAATGACATTCTGTGAGAATCAATTGTCTATAAGGAATATACAATAATGAATATTACATATTATTATTAAGATTCATAAATTATTATAATACACATTCTTTATATCAGTAACAAGGACTATCTGACTTGCTATGGGATAAATTTTCTGGTTGGCCAATCTAGCTGACCCCGGTTATTCTCTCTGAGATAATATCCCAGGATCCCTGTTCCTCTGATCCTCTGGTTCTTCCCTCTGATGTTGCTTGGCCTTTCCCTCTTTGGCCCTTCCTGGGGCTACAGTGCTCTCAAAACCAACTTCCTATTGTTTTAGGGATCAGGGCCTGGTATTAGGGGTTTACTAGCCATAAGCTGTTTCAGGCAAGTCATGGAGAGAGGAAAGTACTATGGAAATACAGTTCCCTATAAACTTAGTATAGTTTTGCTGTATTTGCTTCTAGTAAAGTCCAAGTTTAAGAAATAATTGCCAAAGTTCTTGTCCAGATCTAGATTTTAAGCCTGGGCATCTTCTCCTTGAATTGTAATTTAATTGCAATTCAGTCGTAATTATCTCTATGTTCTGCTCATCTCCTTTGACCTGGACTCAATGGCAGCCACCTTGAGACTGTTAGAGTCAACAGGCTCAAGTGGAAAGGCAATGTCCTTGATCCCATCACTGCCAGAATGCTTTGTGTCTCTTTCCAGTGGAGCACCAGTATTTAGGCTACTGTTTGCCCGTTACTATTTAAAACCGCTTCAAGTTTGAAGAAGAGAAGCAGTTGGCTTCAGGACTCTCTTCACCAAAACTTGCAGACCACAGGTAGGGAAAGATTCCTTTGGAAAAAAAAAATGATGTTTCCTTCCTTCTTTGTTTACAGCCTGAGTAGCTTTAGTCTGATGTCATCTCTTCAGAAGGATTTTGCTGAAAGTTGTGGAGGTAGTACCTGCCAATATACAAAATGTTTGCTACCATTTCTCCTAATAGTACAGCCTCAGCCCATTGCCTGCATTCCAAGTAAAGCAAGCAACAATTTCGTCAAATGTTCTGCCATTACATAACAAAGATCACCAGCTTTCCAGCTTAAAGTATTATAGTCTTTATTAACCAAAGCCCCAATTCTCCCACCAGGTCAATTCCACATTTTAGGTTTACTTAATACATCCCACTTTTAGATACCAAATTCCGTTATCAGTTAGAAGTTATATATTCAGTTCTAACTTGCAAAAAATTGAAAACAGTAGCATGAACATATTAATGATTTTGTTTTTTTCATTAAATGAGAAGCCTAGACATAGATGACACAGGGCTGGTATAACAGCTCCTCCACTGTATCAAGTAAACTTCAGCATTTCATCTATCATCTGGAGGGGGAGAGGCAGAGGACAAAGGGTATGTGCAGGACTGATCTTGTCCTTTTATTAAAAGCCCCTTGCGTAAAATAATAGTAATAACAATAATAACAATAGTAATTCCTGGTAAAATGGATCAAGATAACACCACAAATGGAAATCTAACAAAGCCACATTCAGACATATTAAGTTCAAATTTTTCTACAGCTATGTTTATCTTTTTACTAAAACTGGAATAATTTCTGAAGAAATTCTCTGGTTCAGTTGTCAAGGGCAACACTAATGTCAAGTTTTGGACATTGGTAACCACAGTAGAACTTTTGTAATAAGGATTATAAAAAAACAAAATTATCTATTGATGATTGGTTAAGAGACCTGCCTAAACTTTACAGTCCTATTAGCAATCTCTGCATTTTATAAATTCAAAAGAACTTCCCAGCTGGGATGCAGTAATTTCATTTTCTCTAAAATATCAGTGTAATCACATAAAAGGGAAAAAGGCCCCAGGAGAAGTTCTCTTGCTATTAGCAGTAACATATATAAAACTCTTCTCAGAAAAGGGCTGTTAATCATGTAATTGGAAAAGGCCCTGAGAAGTCATTTATGCCATCTTGGGCAGATAAATGAGTAGTCTAACCTTAAAAATATATCCAAAGAAGATTTAAACTCTTCTTTTGTTGGCTTAATTATTATAGGCACTGCCTTGGAGCAAGTGAAAAAGCATTACTATTTCTAGTTTTTTTTTTCAAGATGTATTTGTTGAGCATGTATGTGCTTATAACACAGTAGGAGAAATGTAGAAATGTGAGATATGGTCGTTGGCAGCAAAGAGATAAAAATACAGAGATGGAGACATTTACCATGGTGTGAAATGGCTTAAAAGAGATTCCTGAAGGAGAGAGACTCTGTTGGGCTTAGAGTCATAATTTGGAGAGTGAAGTTCAGGATAGAGAAGATTCCTGTACATCCAATTTTTATTAAATTCTCCCCACTCCTCATTCCTGACACCTATTTCACCCCTGTCTCTGCTCTACCCCATTTGGTGCCTTGGTTCAAACTTTCATCACTTTCCGCATAAACTATTACAATAAACTTTGAATTTATCCCCACTTCTCCAGTCTTAACCACCAAAGTCTTCAGCAATTCATACTCGGCACTGTAAGAGAATGGTCTTTAAAATATAAATCTAATGGCTTTTTTCTCCAGGGCTGGGATTAGGGTAAGGAGAGTGCACTCACCTTGGGTGCAAAATTTAAGAGGCCATCAGAAAACTCAGTAATTAAGATACTATTTTAATGAAAAAAAAAAAACTATAAGCAAAAATGTAAAATATCCTTGATGAACAAAATGTCAAAGTTTTAAATAAAAACAGGATCTAACAGGCCGTGCTAAGCTCCATTGGAGTCTGAGACAAAGTAAAAATGTATGCCTCTATATACATATTTTTATGTATTTTTTAAGTGGTTGTTTTTTAGAACATTAAGAAACCTTAAAAATATTTAAAAGTTGAAAAATATGTATATTAAAACTCACATTATTATTTTAAGTTTAAATATTTTAATTACACCAAAATATAAACTCATCGATTCAATAATATTTTCAAAATCTATTTCTTCTCTTAATGCCTTTGTTCATATTACTACCTCTACCTAGAATATTCTTGCTCAAATGTATACCAAGTCAATGGTTATACATTTTCCAGAAATAAGCTTTTAATGTACCACACTTTCTTACCCCCATTCTCAGGCAGAATTGACTACTCTTCCTTTGTGCTTTTCACTGTAGCCTGTATTAACCTCTATCGAAGCAGCATTTCAAGTATATGCATTTTATTGTTTGTCTTCCACTAAAATAGGGGTACCTACCTATGCTCTTATTCATCATTTATTTGCAGTGACTATTACAGGGGCTGGGACTCTGTAGGTATTTAATATTTGTTGAACTGAATTAATGAACAAACAAGGGTGAAAATGTGTTAAGCATATTTAAAGAAAAGTAAGTAGAAAAGCCTTGTTGGAAAGTTAGAAGATACTTTAGATAAAGCCTAAATTTGTTTAAATAGCAGAAATACATAATATATTACTACAAAACATCCAAGTCATTCAATTTAATTGATTAATTAGACATTTATTGTATACTTATTTGTGTGGATAACTACCATTTTAGCAAGTCTATTCTCTTTATTCTCTGTTGATGGAGGGGAGAATTTCAGACAGGGAGACAAAATAAAAGTCTATTGTAATAGTTTGTATCTAATGTAATAGAGGCTTATAAAAACATGGCGGAAGAAGACAAAGAAAAGTTATAAAGTATTCCAGTGCATTAGATAACTAAAAAGTGCGGTACCATGTGAATAATTTACATCCTAGTACAATTTTGAAATTTTACATAGCTAAAGCTTCAGACATTCAGGGCCAAGGTCCATTTTATCCATTAAGCACTAGGGTGCCATGCCCAAAGTGTATGAGTTTTTTAAGAGCCTATAAAAATGTTTCAGACATTCCCCCCACCCCCCCAAAAAAAATCATTGACTCCAAATCAAAAAAAGAAAATTTCAATATTAAAATTAGCAAATGTTTACTTAAATCTCTACAAAAATGTTTAAAACATAAAAAATATTTTATTGGCTCCACAATATGCAAAGAAGATAGAAGCATTGAAATTAATGAGTGTTTAATTAAATGTTTTTAAATTGTGGCATTAGGTCAACTACTTGAAGACAACTCAGCTCAGTTCTCTATGTATTACATTGAACGTGGAATGTGAATGTATTTTAATATATGTAATGAAAGGTAGGTGATCTCCATAAGTAAGAGTTCATAGAGCCTGTGAATGATCAAAACAACCACATTTGCGTGCTCAGTTATGGTTCACAGCATGCTAACCATTATCCCTGCACCTCATAGGTAAATTCTAATGGTTACAATTGCAGTGATTTCTAAGCATCTGAGCCTGAGCCCTAAATGAGAACTTAATATGAAAAAACAAATTCCTTAGTTAATCTATTTTTTCAGTTAATATTGTGTTAATTTAAAAAAAAGTTTAGAAAACATATTTAAATTAAAACTAACACTATTCATGGTATATAGTCACATAGTAAATGCTTCTTGGCAATTGGTGTTATCAATATCAGATGTTGAGCTGATTTTATCTACAAGTGTATATATATTCTTTGCTTTTACCCCACTTAGAATTGGGAAGCTGGTTTTGGCTGCAATGGATAGCAAGCACACCTAGGATGAATTTAGTCACTGAATAACAGAATGGTCCATAGGATCAATAACTAAGAACATTAGCTGGTTCTTTAGACTATCTTGCAGTGCAGCATCTATAAATTGCTACGCTTGTGTCATTTTTAGAAGCCCATCCTTAAGAATTCCATCTTTAGCCATGTAATGAACTAATTTACAAAGCACTGATCTTGTCCAATTATAGTTGATTTCTCACGATGCATAGGTGGAAGGGTAGCAGTGTAAGCAGTGGTGTCTCACTGGTGAAGGCCTGGGTCCTAACCTGCAGTATCTTAGCAGGTGTAATTTTTACACTAGCGAATGCCAAAGGTAACCTGCATTATAATTCTATTTCTGTGGACCAATGTCTGCAGTAACTAAAGGCACATCTGGAAATGACTACTCAGACACCATTTTCCAGATGAGTAAATTGCTGTTCAGCAACTGTACCTGGCAGACTAGAGAAATTGAAGTTTAATTCACAAGAAAGGGAGAAAATGGACTTTGGTGTTATTCCTGCCTTGGGAAGGATTCGAGGGGGTTCATCTCTAGAAAGAACAGAATTTGGAATCCGAACCATTTAATTCTGGTTTTCTCTGCTGAGTCAATTGAACTGAGTTATTCCTAGACATTAAATCACTGGAAATATTCATTCGCTTGGTTTATTTTGTGCTGTCCCTAAAAGCTAACATTTCCCTAAATTCCTACCAATGGTTGTTTGACAGAAGCTATGCATATCCACAAACCCCTGAATTCTGCTAGGCATTTGCTTTGTTCTCCTCCCTTTTACAGGTTAAACGATCAGGGCCCAGTGATTTCCCAAGGGTCACATAGTCCTTGGGTGCTAAAGTTTTCACTATGTGTTACATTTTGTAACTGATCAAAGGATTTTTTTCCACCTAAGTCTGTCTCAATGTACCCTTGGCTATTTCTTCTATTTCTTAATTCAAATTCTAAAAAGGCCAAACAACTGTTAATGTTCACATTCAACAAAAACATCTGTTATAGGCAGTTGCTGACTGACTAGTAATATTCATCTTCTCTGCCAGATCTAAATTGGACCTGAGAGAATTTCCACATTTGCTGGTAAACTATTAAGTGTTCCATACTGGAGCATTTTCCAGAGAGAAAAAAATAGCTCACATATCTCTTCTTAACGCCTATGAAGAAAATTGCCCCCAAATGGTAAACTGTGACTTTTTGTGGGAGGGAAAAGATGATTTCACAAAAAGTGGAATCTCTCTTGCTTTGGCTAAGAAGCTAACTCCTTTTCCCACCACTAAATCTAGCAACTATGTACACCTGTACCCACACGTGTATCCTCATCCCCTCATTGTAGTGGGTGAACCGAATGAATTGATGTCTGAAGTCAGCCTCTTCACCTGTGCACCCATTCTTTTCCTCCTGCTTGCAGACTCTGCTTCTGCTCTTATTCCTTTTCTCTTGAATTATCAAAATTTTCCCTTCTTCTAAATCCTTCACATTAGCATACATAGATGCCATAATATCTCTCATTATTAAAACAAAAACAAAAACAAAAAACCCCTTTCCTTGATTTCATGTCCCCTCTAACCAGGTCCCATTTTTCTGCTACCTTCTTTTATTGTGAAATTTCTCAAAAGGGTTGCCTAGGCTTCTTGTTTTCATTTCTTCACCTTTTATCTCTCCTCAGCCCACACTAGTCAGCTTGCCCTCACAACAACTCCACTGAAACCTGTGTTGTGGAGGTCACCAATGATAGAGTGGCCAGATGTTCTTGTTTTCCCAGGACGATCCTAGTTTATATCTATTATCTTGGCAGAATTATTAATAATTTCCATTTTACTTTTTAAATAACCATGGTATAAATCACCACACCGATGACTTCCACCTTGAGAATTTTACTGGTTACTTCTCTGTACTATTTTTCTCAACATTCTGGCTGGTCTTCTCATTGACCTCTAAATGTTGGCACACTGCAAGTCTTTTAAATTACCTTTTTTCTTCTTCAATCCTCTCCTCTTCAATCTGCTTCTCTCCTCTCCTCTCTTCTCTACCCATAATCTCTCCATAAGTCAACTCATCCAGTCCCATGGCTTTGAATACAATCTATCTTCTGATTGTTCACAAATTTATACCTCCATCTCTGATGGTTTCATATCTGACCCTCAATCTTCCCTGAACTCTGAATTCACCTTCACTGCCTATTTGGTAGATTCATTTGTATGTCTAATGGGTATCTTAAATTTAACATACCCAAACTTTCAATTCCCTTCTATACTTTACCTATTTTTCCCTAAGGGCTCCCACTCTCAGTAAATCACATCACCATTATTTCAGCTGCTGGAGTAAAAAACTATGCTCCATCCTCTTATTATGCTCTTTTCATCACAACCCATAGCCAAGTTTTATCGACTATTTCAAAACCGATCATCAATCTGACTACTCTCCATCTCTTCGACCATACCCATTGTCAAAGTCACCTTCTGTCCTCAGGACTGCCAATGGTCTGCCTGCTTCTATCCTTGCTCTCCACAGAGCAACGAGAGTCATTCTTTCCAATTGCATATCAGGTTATGTTTCTCTTTTAATCAAACCCAGAACGATGAGAATAAAATCGAGATTTCTATCCATTACTTAAAAGGCCCTGGTTTCCTCCATATCTTTGAACTCATTTCTTAGAATTCTCTCTCTTGCTTTCTCTGTCTACCACAAGGGTCTATGTGTTGTAGCACAAACCAAGTTTCTTGCTGCCTCAAGGCCTTTGACCTTGCCATTCTCTCTACTTCGGAAGCTCTTCCTCTGTTCCTCCTAATGGCTTTGCTCCCTCACTTCATTCACTCCCCCACCACCTCAACTAATGTAGCATCCCCATTATTCTCCATCCCTTAACACTACTTTATTTTTCTTTCTAGCTCTTATCACTACTAAAAATTGTACTGCTTTATTGTGTATATTTATTTTTTATCCCCTCCATCCTAAGTTCAGAAAATGAAAGATCTTGTCTGTCTTGTTTATCCCTAAATCCATAGTGTCTAGTTTAGTGTCATCACATAGTAGATACTCAATAAATATTTGCTGAAGAAATGAATGAATCAGTTTTCAATTGAATGAATTCAGAATTCTGAATACTCCTCATCTTATCAAATATCTGTTCCCATCTGTACTTGTTAAATATTGGTTCCATTATCTGCATTTTTTTTTTTAGATCTGCCTAGTCAAAGAATATTTCCATAGCTTGTAAACTCCCAAAGGCAACAGTTAAAGAAGCTAATTAATCAGCTTTAGCCTCCATAGAGCTACATACCTGAGTGCCTAATTTTCTTGTGTCCCTTTTAGACATGCAGACATATCCATGTTGAACTATAAAGATAACAGTGAACAAACAATCCTGTACTCTCTTCCTTGCTAGTTTCTTACTCAGTTTCCACATACATTTGAATTTGGTTTCATATCAGGCTTAAAACTTATCTTTAGGTGAGCATTGAGGTGTGAGAGGGAAAGTGAGAAATACATATATAATTCCCCAACTCCTAAGAGAATGAAAATATATTGAAACTGTCAAAAGAATAACAGAATAGTCAAAAGTATATAGTAAATCAGTTATTTATGTAAAATGTGGAAAAAATAGACATTACCATCTTTTACCAGTAGACATATCTATCATAACTACATCTAAGCAATAAGTATCTCCTCTTCTATTTTTTTCATGTGAATCTGTCTACCTCAAGGCTAGTGAACTTTAATTCTCCAGTGCGCCTTGTTTTCTTAGTGGTTTACATCAGCATGTTCTCGTTCTGAAAGCCCAAGGCCCAGCAGTGGCTTTTTAGCTGGCATTTCAGTTGAAACAAATGAAGCCCTTTGTTGATTGTGTAGAGTAATCTGGGCACATACAGAGTTTTAACGTGCTTTATAATATTTTAAATATTACAAGCCAAGAGCCATCTGAATTGCAATATAAATAAGGTTTGTGATGACAAAATGTTTTAGTATAAAGACACCAATTTAACTGAAGAAGTCATGATTACCACAGTTCACCATGACCTTGATGAAATGTCCTTCAAGACTGCCACCTCTTGCCCTGACTCTACACTCCCTAAAGGAAGTTCTCACTGTTAATTTGGCTTTCCAATTTTTCTGAAACCAGAAAGGAAGTATCTCCATGGTGTTTTTCCCCAAGGTAAGTGAATAACTAGTTGTTTGATCTTAGCCTTTCAAATACCAATACCTTTAAATTCAGTGATTTTATTTCCTATGGAAAACATAAGCAATACAGTAAAAAAAAACCCCTTCATATTAGAATGTTTATGACAGCATTCTTTACAATGGTGAAAAATTTGGAAGAGCAAGTGTTATATGTTCCAGAGAAGTCTGGAATAATACTTGATAATAAATTCTTATGTATGCTATCATTACAAACATTTCAATATCTACATAATATAGAAAAATGCTCATAATATGAAAAACACTGAATACAAAACTCTTCTTAATATGACCCATTGTGTATGTGATGTAAAATACAGTTAAAAGATGGTTTTTATTCTACTTTATATTTTTTCTCTTCTAGCTTATATTTTTTGTAATTTCTAAACATCGCATGAGTATGTAATACTTTTTAAATCAGAAAACTATACATAAATTTACATCTATTTATGTGGTATTTCAGTCAAACATAAATTTTTTCTGATACACTGCATTTTTTCCACACATTCTCCGCCTTCAGAAAAGTAAGTTTACTTTGCAGAGGTCACTAAGATGTAAATTAGCTACACAGATCATTAATGATGGAGTCCCTAAGAATATGCAATTTTAAAACGTGATATAAATAAAGATATAAATGCCACAGTGCAGGAAATTGTAAGAATTGTTATCCTTAAGTGTGATCACAGCAATGAAATGATACAATTAAAATTCTTATTTAAAATCCAAATGCCCAGGTGCCTGTTATTTATCAGGTGCTTAAGGAGTTAATACCCCTCCCCCCCCCGAAAATGAGTAACACAAATTATGACATATCTTTTCTTCCCATCCTCCCATCTCTGAAAATATCCAGAATTTGCTTTAAAAGCTATGCAAAAATGGCAAACCCCCATACAGATAAAAGATCAAGGGAGGGAATGAAAGATGAAGCAGCAGATGAGATAATAGACAAGATAATTACAGAGCTTTAAAAGCCTTGGATTTATTTTTAAGATGTAAGAGCTCTATTTAGAAAAACCCATAGCTAACTTTATGTGAATCTTGAATGAATTGTTCTGAAACATGTGAATTGTAATGAAACGAAGGAAAGGAAAGTTTGCTTTGTTTTCTATGCAATGTCTATCCTGGCTGGCCCCGTCACTAAGGTAGCCCAGTGATGTCCTGTTTTTTCTTACACAGGGTTAATGCCACCGACCTCGGGGCCTGGGGTTTTATAGGATGGACTGTTTCTCTCCGATTTTCTGCCATAACCAATACAATAAACCTGCTGTTATTTTGGAAGGATTAGGAAGCTCCTTTCTGCCCCTCTCTCACCACTGCCTGAAGAGGAAAAGTACCATCGCAGTTGTGAGGTAAAGAACAGACTAATACTTTTATTTTTGAACTGGCCTGTTCTGAGACAGGACTTGCTCTTCTCTCTGGCATCTCCCATTGGCCCCATGTAGCATTCTATCCATAGCTGTGCTCTGGCCTACAGTGGGGAGTCCTGTGTATATGCTTTACCTAGGTTAGATGGGCAACCCATGATCCAAATGCAAGGCCTGCCAAATATTAAAAGATAATCATTTGGTCTCTGATTCCTTTGTCTAACATTTTAGGTGGTTCTAAGTTCAGAGAGAGAATAAGGTTTGACTGCTACTTACTTCAGAGAACCCCCAAAAGCTGCATTTCCTTGAATGGTCATAAATTTAAACTGGACTGTCCACATTATTTCAGGATGGATCTCTCAATAAGCAACAATGTAAGGTTGGATATTGCCAGTATCATCCATCACATGAAAGTTTGAGATTTAGGTCACAGAACGCATTCCAGTTGGCAATTCTGATTGGCAAAATTTACAGGTATGAATTATGTGAAAAAGGAGTGCTAGAAAACAAAATCTCAGCATTCTTGGGAAGAATGGATTATTGATGACTTTAGGATTAGAGGAAGCATTGTGGCTTTTGGCTAAGGGAATGATTAGGAATTTATTTTGGAATATCATTTATAAGGACTTTTAATCTGGTTCAACTCAGGATTCAGATCTATAGGTGGCAATATTATGTTCAAAATGTAACACATCCTTTTTCAACAAAAGACTAATTTAGAGCCATAGTCCCTGACTCTCTGAAGATGTTTCTTCTTAAGTATAGATAATATAACCTACCTTTAAAACTAAACAGAGTATGTTACTTTAGTCCTGGTCCTACCAGAAGCAGACACAGAGACAGGATTAAACAGACAAAGCTTTTCTAAGGGAATGTCCTGTGTGAGAAGCATAGGGAGGGAGTGGAAGCAAGTCTGACAGTGAGTGAAGAAGAGACAAAGGTAAGGCTAAATAGAAGCATGTCAGGCAGCAAGGCTGTCAGGGAGTCCTGGGGCTGTCCAGGTTCCTAGGTCTCCTAGGAACGGGCTGCTTTCGTATCCCTTCCCCATTCAGCCAGTGACTGAGAGCAGAAACTGGAAGTGGCCTCAGCACCAATCACAAATATGGTGATGGATTTCAGAGTGTCCCAGCGGGGCCCTTGGTCCATTCACTCCCCATATTTGGGAGTCTGTGAGGCCCATTACTTTAACCACTAGACCCAGGATTGGGCAACCAAGAGGAACAAAACTAGGTTGTTTTCGAAACTCTATTTCCACTGTAATTTGCTAAGATTATTCCACGAGCAGAATATTGTTTTCACTTATCTAGGGAAGACTTGATTAAGAAATTCATTGGTTTTAGTATGTCTTAGAGGAAAACAATTTGCTAATGGACAAGACAAGCTCAAGGGGTATGCAGAATTTGCTGAGAATCATTTATCTGTGCCCCCACCCCAAGGTAAAATAGTGCATACAGGATTCCGTACTGTTCTTTTACTAAGGAATGTGCTTACTCTGAATACTGGATCCTGGTTATCTGCTAAATATCTGAATTCCTAATGTGTGATGTGCGAGTATGTGAGACGCGTGGTGCTGAGGAGCAGAGGAGAGAAGCGGAGAGAGATTTGAGATCCCTAGAGCTAAAACACATGTCAGTAATCAGTCAATAACTAGCTGGCACATGTGGAGCTAAATTTAAACATATGTTTTTGGTTTAAAAAACCTTGTTCTGACTGCCAAAGGAAGAGAGGATCTTAAATTTTTCTTTTAACCATCATGAATTTATAATAGGGTGGTCTTATGAAGCAAAACATAATAAAATACATTTATCGGAAACACATTTATGCATGTACCAGAAGAACAGGGTCAGAATAATTTATCTAAGAGTTTTATGGTGGATTATGCTAGGCATTTGTTTTCCAAAGCTTTTGCATATTTCACGTAGGCCTGTGTAATGTAATTTTTACAATGAGTTCCTCAGACGAATCATGCTTACTATCCCCGATTTCTTTTTTCATCTGAGTATACCACCAGATGATGCTTCTTTGTTGTGAAGTGAGAATCTAAAGTGGAGTATAGGGAACAATCTCATTAGATCTTTCGATTTCACCATGCATAAATTTTCTCTAAAACAGATATGCTGGCATTATAGTCCTCTCCATGTAGAGTAACTTCCTGGATCACCGAGATCATCCAAGAGCAGGGTATTTGGCTTTCAGAACTTTTCGCTTTCATTAAATAGCTTTCTCGGAGTTGTGCTCCAGCATTATGCCCTTGACTGCAGGTGATGGAAGTTTTTAAAAAGTGGCTATGTAAAACTTGCTGTTTTATATTGCAGGAATAGTGTCGAGGTTACTGTTCATTAAATTAATATATCCCCTCGTCTGAGGGAATTTCTTGTTTCCATTCTTGGTGTTTCTCTGATGCACCTGATAAACGTTTCCCTCACGGACACTTTGAGTCTTGCTTCTGATCACGCTTTCCTCTGCTTTGGCTGCTAAGAAGCTCTGAGGCAAACTCACAACTGGTTTTCAACTATTATGCAGGCCTCATAGTGCACCTGTCTGTGTCGTAAATTTACTCCAGTTCACTCTACTTTTCCTCCATTACAGGCATACCTCATTACCTCATTTTACTGACCTTCGCTTTATTACTTCACAGGTGTTGCTTTTTTTTTTTTTTTTTACACATTAATGGCAAGACCCTCCACCAGCAAAAAGATTTCAGTTTGCTTTATTGCAAACTCACTTGATCATGATGGGCTGGAACTAAACCTGCAATATCTCCGAGGTATGCCTATACTTACCTTCTTTTATTATTGAGATATAACTGATGTAAACATTGTATTAGTTTCAGGTTACAATATAATGGTTCAAAATTACTTTTACTTTATTGTTTTTTATTGTATCCTTTTGCACTCCATAGCAATTAGCTTTTGGAAAAAGATGTCGTATAATTTAAAAAAAAAGTAAACTATCCGGAATTCTACAATGAACTTAAAATCAAACCCAGTTTATTCCAGATCCGCAAGAATCTCTCTTCTCTTTTTCTCATGATCTCTAGGGCTGCAAATGGTATAGTAGCTCATTCCTTAGAAGAAGGCAGTTAATCACAACACACACCATCTTGTCAGAGAACACATCTCTGGTGTACTGAAATGAGAATGTTAGCTGACAATAGATATATTGATGAGAGCGTGTGTGTGTGTGTGTGTGTGTGTGTGTGTGTGTGTAGCAGAAGCAGAGAAAGTTTTGATTCACCCTGGAGATAAATAAAAAAAAAAAACGGTGACATTGTCACTTGGTTGCCTCTCCTGTATCTCCCTCCATCATTTATTGGTCTTTTAGAACTGAGTCACATTGACAAGTTCGATTCTCCCTAAAAGCACATCTCTTGCCTTTGCATTGTCACTCACTGGGATACCTCAATTCTTTCTTTTGCATGGTGCACACTTTTACTTCTGAACCTCACCCTCTTCATTGCCCTTCCCAGCTTGGCTTTCTTCCTCGGTTTTCTTCTGTTCTTCACAGCCTTCAACACTGAGCAAAGTAACATATGATGCTCTTGTTACACAGCTTTTTCTTTTTTATGGAGAGGCCATTACAAATTTGCAGAGATAAAAATAACAATATGAATGATGTATTGTGCAAATCTTTTTAAAAGCCTACAAAAACAGCAGAAAGAAATCAATTAGAATTGCCATGGCAACGACCAACAATTTTATATGCAAGAATGAAATAAAATAAGAAAAGTAACAAAATGGAAAAAGCATAAACTGATTGAAATGCCATAAAGTGTGTATGAAGTAAACACTGTAGAGTGAAGATGCATTAAAAGTGATTTTATTAAGGTAAATGAAATATAGTTTAACTCTTCATTTCAAACAAGCTAGGTAATTAATGAAAGAAACTGTTATTAATGAACTCTTAATGATGTAATTTTAAGTTAAAATATTTTTGGAAAACAATTTTAGATAGATTGGGAAAGTAAATTAAAATGTATAAAATGCAATTTAAAACAATATTTTATAGGAGAAGATTACTCCTAAGAATATTTAAGCACATGTATTAAATTTGATAGTTAGGGGTAAATTAAAGATGCGGGACTTGATATATCACAGAAGTAACTGATGGAAGTCAGAAAAGAATACAAAATTCTAGAACATGTGTGATCTGGGTTCCTCTTCTTGCTCCCTAGAGTTAGGATAGCAACTCCCATGTCCTAGATCAGTGTTCTCAACTCTGCCTGTACATACGAATTACCTGGGTCATCCAGATTTATGTATCCCAACAATACTGTTGTCTGGAATGTATCCCCAAACTATTAAATTAGAACATTTGGGGATGTAACCTGGGTATTAGTATTTTTTAAAGCTTCCACACAATTATACACAAAATCAGTGTTGAGAACCAGGGTCGAGTCCGTCCTTCAGCTTACTTGCTGCTTACCCTCCTACTGTATTACCAGGACATTCCATATCTCCCTGTATGGCAGTCAGAATAATGACTCCTCCCTGTAGATATCTGTCTCCTAATCTTTGGAACTTGTGAATATGTTAAGTTATATGACAAAGGGGAATCAAGGTTGCAAAGAGAATTAAGGTTGCTGACCAGCTGACCTTAAAATAAGGAAATTATTCAAATGAGCCCAATATAATCACAAGAGTCCTTACAAGTAGAAAAAGGAAGCAGAAGAAAATGACATATATGGCAGTATGAGAAGGACTCAGCTGACAGGCTGCAGCAAGAGGGTCACCAGCCAAAGAATATGGGCAGCCACTAGGTGCTGGAAAATGCAAGGAAATGGATTCTCCCCTGGAGCATACAGAAGGGATATTGCCCCAATGACACCTTGAATTTAGCTCAGTGAGACCCATTTCAGACTTCAAATGTGCAGAACTATAAGATAAACTGTGTTCTTTTAAGCCACTAAGTTTGTGATAATTGGTTATAACACCAATAGAAAACTAATACATCCTGTGACCATAAATTGTCAAAAAAAAAAAAAAATTCTGGGTCTTTTATGGTTCAAAAAAGGCAGTATGACTTCTATACTTAAGATGTTTCTCACTCTTCTGCCGTGTTGCTATAGTGAATTTGCCCTTTGTGGCTCCATAGAAGTTTACTCTGAGATGCTGCTTCACTGTCCAGATTCCCGTTCAGGACTCTGTCATCCTTTAAGAGATAGAGCTCCTTCCATTTTTATTTCAACTAAAGATTCCCTACAGGTTTTTTTCCTCAGTTGCTTCATTAATGGTCAGCTTTTCTACTGGTCTCTTTTCCTTTCAGGAATCTATACCTTTAGGATTTATATAACTTTCCCTTTTCTAATGTGAAACATATGCTGCCTGATTAAGGTTGATTTTTCTAGAAAGATCTTCTTCCATATAAGAGTAAAAAACACAAATTAATTCATCTATAGCAGGTCTTCCAGTTATATGGCATCTTCCACTGTAACCTGAGAATAATGTAGACTCCCAGTGTGATGCAGCTAAGGCTAAACTTTATTTGGCTTTCATAAGATCTTTTGGATACTAAAATATGTTTATATATCTGACAGCTTTTGATGAGTTAAGAGAGTTGGCATAAGGAGTACCAAAATTTAAAAATGTCACCATTGAAGATATTATTCAGAAAATAACACTGGTGTTCTCACTTTGCCATAATATCATCACTTGTATGATGAGTAATCTCACCTTTTGTTTAGTTACTGGACTGGGGTCCATTTCCATCCATGCTATCATCCAAATCCTATGAGAGAAAAACTTGGTATTAATTGTTAATGGTAGTGTGAAAAATTATACCTGAAATTTCACTGCTCCTGCCAATTTGTTTCTCTCTGAAGTGAAGGCATCAGATGTAGTTGTAGTTTTGCCCTAATACAATGATGATTGTGTTTTCAAGTATAATGATGTTATTTTATGGTTGTTCCTACCTTGGAATAAAACATAATCAGTATGAAATTCTTGAAAGCCCACATATGAAAATATGGTGAATGTGTCAATATCTATGGAGCAGCAATTAGTGGGGTAGTGGGAAAGAAAAATGGGCAAAAAGAAGTGAGTGAAATTATGAGTATAAACTGGTGAAAGCATAAAATTTATGTTTATTATTTCTTCCTTTCAAGTTTCAGAGGTAGAGATTTTATTATAAGTAAAAACAGGGCTGGGTTATGGTATCTAAATTATATCTCAATAGAGCTGTTAATTAAAAATAAAAAGGCACTGGGCACCTGCTTCAGCTTTAGATCCAATGTCTCCTCTAGGTTTAATAGGTGTCCTAGAATCTCAATTCAATTTTAGGAAAAAGAAGCAGCATAATGGGGATAAAGGAGTGTATACATCTATTCTTTATTATTGTCACTTCAGGCAAGTGACAGGCACTGCTGCTTAATTTAATCCACTCTCTCTCCTAGAAGAGGCAAAGCTTATTTAATTTCATGTAAAGTGTTTACCAATGCAAGAATCAGCTTTAAATGTGATTAAAGTCCTTAATGAGCTCTACTTAGAACTAAAGGGTATAAAGGAAAGCATTTTATTTTGATTTTCTCTTCAAAATAGAAGGGGCTAATATAAGAGCAAATGTAATGCAAAGGTAAGTTAGAATCCTGAGTTATTTCTTTGTGAAACCAACAGAAAACATGGAATCCTTGTGGGAAAAATTATATAAGTAGGTTATAAGCTCCAGAGTACTCTAAATGAATAAACGGTGTGTTGGGAGAATGTATATACATATACATGTTGAAAAGTTCAACATATGTTCTATATAATAATTGGTAAATATAAGAGTCTAACAATAACAAAAGAAAGCAATTCAAAGAAAAGTGATACAAGCATGCTTTACTAGAGTTAGCAGATTAAAAGCTTAAGGTCTATTTTTTTCTTGTTTTTGTTGTGGTTTTAACTTTATGTTGATGTAAAGGAAATACATTGCAGTAATTTTGGTCTTAGCTAAACCTGGGTCAGTTCTACCATGAGCCAGCTTTTATCTGGGGCAAGTTACTTTATTTCTCTAAATCTAGTTTTCCTTATAAGTAAAAGGATGAATAAAAAATACCTTGAGTAGTTATTGAGAATAAATAATGTGTATAAAGTACCTTAGACATAATTGGTGCTCATTACATATTAGTCTCCTCCCTACCCTTCGATAATCGTGTTATGCCTAATAATGACTAAAAAATTAGTCTTTGAAGAAAAGAAGAAAGGAAAGAAATAGAGAATAATAAAAGAAGTTGAATAGGCAGAAAATGTAAAAGGTGGTGAGAGGTTCCTTACTGCATTAACTTATATGGCAGATAGATTAACCAAAGCGATCTTAAACTGATTTTTTTCAATATTCTTCCATCTTAGCATATATCTATATATATTTCAAGATGCAAATCCCAGAAACGAGAATGAGACCAAATTAAATGCATTTAAAACTAACAGGATTCTTTTCACTCAAAAAAGCAAAATAAATAAAACCGTGAAGCAGTAGCTTTGAAACGTGAAACACAAAATCAATTTAGTGGTCTCAAACATTTAAAAAGATTAAGTAGAGTAGAATGGAACATTTCAGAGTGTATGACACTTTTATATCAGACAGATAGACACACACACAATGTATATGTGTGTATCAGGTCACAATGTAAAATGTATTTCTTACTGTTAGTTGAAGTAAAAAAAAAAAAAGTTTGAAAGCCACTATTCAAAAGGAAAAGAAATAGCCACGTTCTTTTTAATAAATTAGATTCTCTCTTGGCCTTGTTGATGACAGTGTCATTGGTTCTAGGGAAGGTAGACTCCTATCTCTCTATGTACTTGTCCTTGAGTCATGTCCAAGCTATTCACATGTTATTTCAGATCACTATGTACCTTTATCAGTACTTCAATACATTCCATCAGGAGAGAGATGTAAGAAACATTTTCAAGTTGGATAAGAAAAAAATGTGAAAACAAATGATATTTTCATTTTCTTCCAATTCCTGATAGCTCTTCTGAAAGATAGTACCAAAAAATATTAAAAGAAGAGGAATACAAAATAGATATTCTGCTTTTTTCTAAAGAATATTTTCCTAAATCATCTAAAAGCCATAGGTTGATGAAGGTATTTTAATGTATGGATAGATGTAAGATATTACAAAGGAAATGGCTCTGAAATAGATTGGTTTTGGTGGAAAAAAACAAACAAACAAAAACAAAATTTGACAACGTGAAAGCTAACACTTAATGAACTTGTATGCTGGGCCCGACATTCATTCAGGTACTTTAATAGAATTATCTCATTTAATCATTAAACAAAGGCAGGTAGTATATATTCCTATTTTACATCTGGGAAAAGTGAATCTCTGATTAGTTAAGTCACTAGCTCAATACAGCCACAATTCTAACCCAGATCTGCCATTTAACTCCAAGCCTGAGTTACATCCACCCCACCTTTTTCTTGGGGCACTTGCTCTTCCAGTTCTGCTTCTTGCTTTTCTGCCCCCGTCCCACGGAAACCCATTTACCACTGCTGTTAGTGCTTCATGCTTTCTCCTCATCAGAACCTATTCTCTGTAGTAAGTCATCTATCCTCTGGTAACTCTACTGTTTTTCCTCATGTTGTAAGGGGAATCCAACCTTAAACTAAGGAAATTTCTCCAAAGTGGAATTTCAGACATTGTGGAAAAGGTCAGAGAAATTACAGGGATGGGGAATAGGGGAAAAGGAAAGGGAAAGAAGTACTTTATGATGTTCCTGTATCTTTCCAATAAGACATTGTTTAATTTTCCCTATCTTTAATAGTTAGTTCTTCCAAGATGATAGAAAGTTGCTCAATCTGTAATCTGCTTCAAGATCGACCTGACTCCTGCGTATACTTTGTATTCCATATCTGTTTGAGTCCCATTTACGTTGCTTACATGCTGGGGCTTTTCTTGCTTAAAACAAATTACAGTTAAGTAGGCCACCAGAGATCTCATTTCCTTGCTTTTAATTCCACTCTATGTACCCCTAATTAACTCATGCACAAAAAAAAATTATTACTAAAAAGTTGAGTCAGTGGAAAGAAGTCACCATTGTCCTTCTAGCAGTGCGTGGTTTCTTTGTTGTAAAGTTGACATCAGTCTTCACACTTTCAGGCCAGAGTACTGTTATATCTACAAGTAAAGGTGCTGAGGCTCTCCTCTATCTCACCAGGTGCCAAGGGTACCCTTTGGCAGCAGTCCCCACCCCCTGAGCCGTGGACAGGTACCGGTCTGTGGCCTGTTAAGAACCAAGATGCACAGCAGGAAATGAGTGGCTGGCAAGCAAGAAAAGCTTCATCTGTATTTGCAGCTGCTCCCCAGCGCTAGCATCACCACCTCAACTCCACCTCAGATTATCAGGCATTAGATTCTTACAGGAGCACTGGTCCCTAGTGCCAAAGAAGTTAGGGACCATTGTCCTTTGTTTAGTGGTCCTGGTTCAGCACAGCAGGCAAGCATCCTCACAGGGTAACCAGGTGGTGATACCATAAAGATCATGGCAGGGACTCATGGCAAATATTGCTCCTGCAGGGCTGGCAAGGGTTCTAGTATAATTTCCACTCACTTAAAGCCTGTGTTGGTATCAGCACAGGCTCTGGGTGCAGGTGCATAACATTTCTGCTAATGCAAAGTCATAAAAATATTCTCCTATGTTATCAACTATTAGTGTTATTGTCTTGCCTTTCACATTTAGGTCTATAATCCATCTATAATTTATTTGGTTACATTGTGCTGTAGGGGTACATACAACTTCATACTTTTTCCCATCTGAATATCTAATTGTCTTGGTTCTATTTTTTTTTTTTAAAAAGACTATCCTTTCTCTTCTTTCTTGCAGTTAGTGCCTCCTTTGTCATAACTGAAGTGTCCAAATATGTATATGTCTGTTTTCTTGCTTTCTCTATTCTGCCCTATGCTGATAACACACACATTTGATATCAGGTAGAGCAAGTGCTCTAATATTGTTTTTCATCTTCAAGAATATCTTGGCTATTTTTTAACCTGTTCCACTTCCAAGTTGGAATTAGTTTATTCAATTCCCTTACCAATCACTTGAGATTTTGATTGAAATTACATTTAATCTATATGTAACTTTTCGAAGAATTATAGTTTTTATGGGATTCAGTTTCAATTCTAAGTTCATAGGATACCACTCTATTTATTAGGTTTATTTAAGATGTCTCTTAATCAGTTTTTATAGTGTTATCTGCAAAGGCCTTAGACATTTTTTATTTTGATGTATTCCTGTGTCCATAGTATTTTGATCTCATTTAAAATTGAACCTTTAAAATATTTCATTTTCTATTAGGGACATATAGAAAACATTGACTTTTATGTATTTAGTTTTAGCCCATAAACTTATAAATTCAATTTTGAATTTGAATATATTTATATATTTTTTTGTTTTCTGCATATATAACCATATATTCTGTAAGTAATAAGTTTTTCTCCTACCTTTCCCATCCTTTATTTCCTTTTCTTGCCTTGCTACACCAGTAAGTAACGTTAAAAAGCATAATGTCAAAAAGACAATATCTATTTCTAAGAATGTTTGTATGAGGATTTTCTTTCTACAGATATCTTTTATCAGCATAGGAAAGTTCCTTCTTTAATCTTTTTTATACATTTTTATTATGAATAGATATTGAATTCAATGACCTGAATATAGTCCTGGGAAAATATGACATGGTCATATACTTGCTTATATTTTATATTTAGGATTTTTGCATCTATATTCATGAGTGAAAATAACTGGTAGCTGTCTCTTCTTTTATTGCACTTGTCAGGTTTTGATATCAAGGTTATTCTAGTCTCATTAAGTGATTTGAGGACTGCTCCTTATTTTTTAATTCCCTGGAAGTTTTTTATTCCTGTAATAATTTCTTCCTTAAATGTTGGGTAGAACTTACCATTGAAATCATCTGGGTGGGCCTAGAGTTTTATTTGTGGGAAAGACTTTAATTGCTGAGTCAATTTTATATGACTATTCATAGTCTCTATTTCTTGAATGATAAGTTAAATTCACCCAGAAATTTCTCCATTTCATTTAAGTTTTTAAATTTTTGACATAAAGTGTCTCATAGCATCCTCCTTTCATCTTTTTAATGTCTGTAGAATCTGTAGTGGTATCCCCTTTTTCATTCCTAATATTGATTAGTGTGCCTTCTCTTCCCTTTTCTATGTCATTCTTGACAAGGCCTTATCTCTTTTATCAACTTGTCGAAAGAACCAAATTTTGGCTTTATCGATCCTCAGTATTGACTGTCTTTTTTATTAACTTCTGTTCTAATCATTTTTTACTTTCTAATTTCTCTGGGCTTAATTTGCTGTTCTTTAATAATTTCTTTATAAGTTTGCTTAGATCACTGACATTTTAGCCTTTCTTCCTTTCTAACATGTTTATTTAAGGCAATAAATTTCTTTTTATGTACTGCATTAGCTATTTTCCATAAGCTTTTATTTAACATATTTCCATGATTTGCTTTCATCAATTTATTTTTAATCACCATTGTACTTTCTTCTTTTACCTATTATTTAGAAGAATAATTATGAACTTCCAAACTTATGGAAAGTTTCTACTCATTTTTATTAATGTCTACTATAATTTCATTGTATTTGAAAATACATTCTATTGATTTTATAGTTATGCCTACTTGAAAAGAATGTGTATTTGCAGCTACGTCTATTAGGTCATTTTTGTTACTCATGTTGTTTATTGTTTATTCTTTCTTTTTTTGTTGTTGTATGATTCTATCAGTTACTGATAAGTACCAAAATTTTATCACTATAATTGCGGATTTGTCCATTTTTCATTTTAGTTATATCAATGCTTGCTTTATATCTTTTAGACCATGTTATTAGGAACATTCAAATTTTAAATTATTTCCTCATGGTGAATAGGACATTTTATAATTTACAAATGCCATTTCTCTATAGAGTCTATGCTAATGCCTTTCACCTGAAAATCTATTCTATTATTGGTATAGCTACAGTTAACTTCTTTGAGTAGGTATTTAAATATTTTCTTTTTCTTTTAACTTTTACTCTCAAACTCTCTATACCCTCATATATAAATGTCTCTATAAACAATGTATAATTGAGTTTTCTTTTGTTTTAAATCTAATCTGCACATCTCTTTTTCAAACTGAATTCTTGGTCTTTTGTATTCACTGTAATTACTGATATGTTTGTGATAAATCTGTGGTCTTATTTTGTGCTACTTATGCCAAGTGTTCTATCTAGATTATCTTTTTTAGCATTCCAATTTTTGTCTCTACTAGCTTTCATGTTGCAATTTTATTCCATTTTTTTGAGGTGGTTTCACTAAAAATAACTTATTTTCTTACTGTATCAAACTTTAATGTTAATTGATAATATAATTCTGTTGTTTTCTGGCTTGCTTTATAACTATAGAGAAGTCAGTTCTCAGTCTGCTCTTCTTTTGAAAGTAATTTTTCTTTTTTCTGATGCTAGTTTTAAGATTTTCTTTTTGTCTATGGTTGTCTGTATTTTCACTATAATGTCTAGGTGTGGGTTTATTTTAATTTATTCTGCTTAGGGTTCACGGAGATTCTTAAAATTATATATTAATGTCTTTTGCTTTTGAAAAATTTAGAGTTTTTACGTCTGTCTCACTGTCTCACTCCACCCTTTTTAGGCTAAAATTTCTCACTGATGTCTCATATGCCTCTTACCCTCTCTTTTGCATTTCCCTTCCTTTTGTTTCTTCGAGCTATATTCTGAATATTTTCTCTTTTCTGTCTTTCGTTTTATAGATTTTTAATTTAGTTACATTTATTTTTTAAGTTTGATTTTTTAAAAATGCTACATTACATTTTAGAGTCTCCAGTTTACTTATGATATTTTTAAGCTTGGACTTTATTTCATAAATGCAACAAGCATGGTTATTTTATGAATCATATCTAATAATTCTGATAACTCTAGTTTGGAGTCTTCTTTATGTTGTTTATCTTTCTTCTGTTACTCACCCATTGCATCCTGTTCTCTTAAAATCCCAGTTATTTTTCATTGCATATTGGATAGTATATGTTACAAATTATTTGGAAGACATTTGAGACCTGATATGGCGATATCGTCCTCCTGAGATGATATTCATTTGCTTCTGCAAATAGTAGTGGGTGTTTTTCGAGAAATATCTTAATATAATGTCAAAGTTTGAGTTTACTTCTACTATTAAAAGATGCAAAACTGACTACAAATCCATGCAAGAGCTGGTTTACCTGCAGTTACTCCTCATATTGAAAATAGGACCCTTCAGATTCTCAAATCAAATGGCGCTTGATTTATCAAATCCCTATTCTTGGTAGTTTTCAGTCTTCAACTTCAGTTTGTCCAGTCCTGGGGACACCACCAATAGGGTGGTTCAGCTTTGCAGCTGCTTCCCCAGACTTGGCAAATGCCTTCAGGGGAAAAAGAAGCATGTTTGAGGGCTGGATTTCTCTCTCTAGTTTCTTGTCTTCTATATCTTTATTCCAGATTTTCTCACTATCTTGGAACTCTTTGATACTTTTAATATGGTGCTGTTTGTACTTCATCTTTTTTACTTGTCTTTCGATAAGAGGACAAAATACCTAATTAGATATGACAGAAAGTATAAGTCAATAAGTTATTATGTAAAAATATGCTATTTTGATAAGCTATTTATAGTCTATTAGAAAGTATTTAGAGATAAATAGATAATCATAAAAATAGCTAAAAGCAATAGAATTGGACATCCTTAGTGGTTTCCTTTGGGAGTGGTGTTACAGATGAGAAAGGGTAAAGAAGATAACTTTTATTTTCATAATATACCTCTTTGTTCTAATAGAACTTTCGATCATGTTTACATAATGGCAGAGGTCTCTCAGTGTTCTTGGTGTTTATTCTCCCTCTTCCTTTTGGTAATAGAGGGCCATCTAACTATAGAATACATTGTCCAGCCTCTTGGAAAGGTGTGTCCAACATGGTAGTGGCTCGGTTTGGCCAACAGATATATTACTGACATGTGAAACTTCCTTAAGCTCACTGCCTTCACTTTCTTAAACATGAAACTACTTATCCTGGACTTTTTCTTTCTCTTTCTTCTTTGAATTTAGACATCAAGATGAAATAGCTTCAACCATGCAGATGAAGGCAACACCCTAGGAGACAGTAGAACAAGGCAGAAAGAAGCCAAGGTCATGAATGATCTGCAGTTTGAGTGCCCTGGACCACACACATTCATCTGGACCATTGCATGGTAGAAAAACACATCTCTATCATACTTAAGCCACATATTTGGGGTCTCTTTGTTACAGTGGTTTAGTCTATACCCTAACTAAAATAATATGGAACATATTTGGATAAAAATTTTAAGATAAAGTATTTTATAAAAAGTATGATGGTGCCAGGAAATGTGAGTTTGATTTCTGAGGGATGGTGATTTTAGAGGAAGAGGTTTTTTATGACAGAATTCTTCATGGAAATCTGGGAATGTATAATGTTATATGCATTAACCAAAAAACATTGAGATAGTCTTGGAACCATCCAAAGTGAAAAATGAACAGAGTAAAAGGTTACTAAGCTGTCTTGAGAGTAGAGCAAAATGTACAACTATGATGTGAAATTCCTGATTAAGAATGAAACTTTTCTCAGTTAATTGGCATCAATCATTATAAGAGTCTAGATGAGTGATGAGAGTCTGGGTACCTGTGATCTTCTTAATTTGTATGCAATTTATACAGATAAAACTCTATAGAAAGGTCATTTATAGGTACAGTCTAATAATAATAACAATAGCCAATGTTATTGAGGAATTACTATGTGGCAAATACTGTGCTATGTACCCCACATGTATTATCCCATTTAATCCTCATGACACTATGATGTAGGTACCATTGTTATCCTCATTTACAAAGGTTTGGAAAGGTCACTGATTTGCCCATGGTCACAAACCTAACATATGACATAATTGGTATTCAAACTCAAGGTATTTGATGCCAAAGTCCTTGGAATCAACAACTATGCAAGATAGCAGTAATCAAATAGTTTGGGTGACTCTAAAAAGCTGAGAATATCATATGTGAAAGAAGACACTGTGAGGAAAGGTATTAAAGGGAAAGGCAGAGTGCCAGAGTATGTTTCTGGGAGCAGAACCCCTGGGGCAGGTGATCCTATGGCAGCAAGTGTACCTATGGCAGAGCATGGGAGTGCTTCCACCCTGTATGTGTTCTGAGCCCATTTTAGCAGAGATTCACCAAACATAATTGGGGATGGATGTCCAGTGTTCAGAAGCTCATAATCAGGGCAGCCAGAATTTCTTCTTGAAATGGCGGTGCTTAAAGTCAAAAGCCAGCTGAGAGCAGCAGCAGGAGCAGCCGCGATAGCAACAGTAGCAGAAAGTGAGTGATGTGATAGTTAAGACCTCAGGGAGAATGCAGAATAATGTAACAGCTAGAGAAAGAAATGGGCTAGAGGCTGGATGGAAGGCGCTTTAGAGAACAGTGAGATGAGAGAGTCTGAGGAGGACAGAAACAGGTTGGCAGCATTTGACTATCCTCAGAGAAGCAGAAATAATGATAGCAATGAAAACAGCAGCTGGCAGAGGGACTGGAGAGGCAACCCAGAGAGAGAGAAGAAGGTTTGGCAGGAACTTGACATTTTACATACCTGGGAAAAGCTTTGTGTGTCTTTTTTTCTTTTTCTTATGGGGTTTAAGGAAATAGCCTCTCTGGAGATCCTTTCACTTGAATGTCTATCTTTTCGACTGTCACTCTACTTTAGTATGCAGTATATGGAACAAGGAAAAGTGAGTCCTTGTATAAATATGACTTGGGCAGAAATTTAATTTTTCACTTCATGCAATTAAATACTATAGCCTATTCATGATTATCATTTGCCATTAAGCTACATGAAGAGTGTCTGAAAGACTGGGTTCCATGGTCAGGCTCCACCCCTGAGTTGCTCAATGATTTGAAGGAGCTTCCTTCTCTCAGACTAAAAGATGACTTCTAAAATCCCCTCAGTTCTCTGATTTTGTTTTATGCCTATCTCAGGGAGATTCTGCAAAAGACTGTTTGGAGCATTTACCTTAGATTATGGTGGATTTCCCTCCAACACCCCTCTATAGAGACACGTGGACACGCAAACCTACCCATATGCTATGATATATGCACTAATAGTTTCTTAATGTTTTCCAACCTTCTACATATCACAGCAAATATAGAAAATGATATTTGTACAGCCATGACAAGGGCTGAGGAGCATATTATCTCAATGTACCTATAACACATTCTTACCCTGCCATTGGGAACTTATCTCATCCATTAGACAGGTTAGCACTGTTGGCTGTACATTAGAATCACCAGGGAGAGGTTTTGCGGTTTTTTTGTTTGTTTGTTTGTTTGTTTGTTTTTTAATCAATATTCAGACCCCACTCCAGAGAAAGTAAATCTAAATAGCTGGGAGATAGGTCCCTGGCATCAGACCTTTTAACAACTTCTCCATATGTTCTAATGGCAATAGTTTAAGAACCATTGCATGAGTATCTTAAAAGTAGGGACTATGTCTTGTGAACTCAAGTAAAGTGCTTAGTATATAGCAAGCACTCAATAAATACGTGCTGATTAATACATACCCTAGATAGCATAGCCATGGATAATCCTACACCAGGTTAAAAAGCTAGTTCAATGTTATTGGTTCCTTCCCCTCAGGAGGGCCATCTCTACTGAATTCCTAAGTACTCCTGTCACTTTCCTTTCTTTATCCTAGATTTATGCCGTGTTCCAACTCTCAAGTAACCACCACCAAATTTATCACAAGATGTTAAACAATAAGAAATATCTTCACTTCCCAGGTCCCATTAAAATCTCCTCCAAAACATAGAGGCAATATGATACAGTGGACACATCAGGTATATATATACACATACACACACACCATTGGTTTTATTGTGCTTACAAGAGTGAAAATCTATTTGAATTACCTATTAACCTAGTCAGATGAACATAGCTGAGGGAGAAAACTTTGGGTGAACTCAAAAATATTTATCATGCTTCCTTCCTTCATGGTCCCATCTTAGCATCCTAGACTTTTTTTCTATTTTATTTCCAAACAATGGTTCAATGTTTAGAAATCCTGCCAAAGGAAATCCATTCACAGATAGGGCTTAGAGACACAAAGAACAGTCACTGGGTCAGAGACTTTCTTCTCCACTCTGTATAAGGTTGGGTCTTCACCCCACCATCAGAAAGGCAGTTAGGGGCATCAGCATTTGTGGGAAGAGGCATAGCTCTCTGCTTTCCCTTCTCCCTGATGACCCTTGAGTTCTACAATCAAAACCTTGAGGCTGATAAGAACTTCCCCCAAGGTAACAATTACTAGATTGTGGCTTCAAAACTTCATTAATTTCTTTGCAGGACAAATGTGCTGTTGCACCTGCCTCTATGCCTGCCCTTCATCTACCATTTTCTAGAAAATAAATGAATATTTTAGGTGTCATTATTTAAAAGTTGCTGGTCACTACCATACATGTGTAGACTGGCTTCTGCCACCTCAAACTTTTCCTCTGCCATCAACACTGACCACAAGAAGAATAAAACATTTTAAAGAAAAAGATACATATTTATATACATCTATGCATATATATTTTCATATACCAAAAATATCAATTTGAGTCCTTTGTAGGAATATTACTTTGTTAAGAGACTATGAGCTAGCTACCAGTTATTGAGAATTCACACCTTCTGGTATATTTTTATTGTACGGAAGAAATTTCAGAATTTATTTCTCTGTGTTCCATTCTCTCACATATGTGGAGGTGATGTTTTAGGGGAGTTATGTAACATCTAAGGCTGGACGGGGCAGTTCTTACAGAATATTGTTGGTTTGCCTATGTGATAAATCTAGTAACTCTACTCCTAGATCCATGCCAAAATTATAGTTTTCAGAAACTTCTGTATAAGGATTTAAACAGTTTTGTGCATTGCCACCAAAATGTGTGTTCATTTTTCTACACCTCCACACCTGGCAGTGTTTCAGCCCAACATTTGCTACAGTATTTTGAGTTCATCTTGTTTATTTTCTGCTTTATTTTTTCTCCTGATGTACATTTTATGTGAAAAGCCCAAGTTATATTTCCCATGTATACTGCTTAGCCCTGCTCCTAAATCATACTCTTCTCAATTCAAATACACTTAAAAGTAACATGCACTTCAGAGTTTAGAATTTTTACTTTCCACCTCAGCTTTTGTAGCTCATGTCCAGAGTAGCTATATTATATTCCAGATCTATAGTACAAAATTGCAGAGGTACACTAAAAGTGTATGTTTGCTACAAAATATTATTTCTTGGAACATAATTTCAGAACATTGATAAGATATCTTTAGGGCAATGGGACAGGTAGTGAACACTCCTTGGTGCATTGTTAATGGGGTGCAGTATACATAATGCCCAGAATTTGAAGTGAGATGATCTGGATTAATGGTTCTCTCATGGTGGGGGGTCCCTGGGCCAGGAACACCAGCATCATCTGGAAACTTGTTAGAAATGTAGTTTTGGGTCCTTCCTCAAATTTACTGAATTGGAGATACTGGGGGTAGGATCCAGAAATCTGTATTTTAACAACTCTCTCTGTGCCACACAATACACCCCATGGTTCTGATGCATGCTAAAGTGTGAGCATCAATGGTGTGTATTTAAACCTCAGCTCTGCTGCTACCTCATTTCATGGCCTTGGAAAGTAACCTTTCTGAGCATTGGTTTTTACTCCACTTTTTCTGTTTTTTTTTTTATCTCTGTACTCAACTGTTTAAAGACAGAAAGGCAGGACTTGCTGGTGAAACTGATGTCAAATTGGGAAGTGATCTGCCAATCTCTGCTTTACAGATGCCCCAGTACTCACAAGTGATTCTCTTGGCTGTCTTTGCATTTGGGGTTCATCGTGTGGGTACTCTGAACTGACTTTTCCCAGTAAACCTGTGAAAAGAGAGGCTAGGATCAAAACTGAGGATCCTCTGGACTCAGAATGTAAAATGCTTTAGGATCTTTTATGTTCATCTATGGATATATATTATAATTCCAGAACTGCAGGAAAAACTTCCCCTTGCCATTCTGTTATGTTTGCAAAATGTATATAATTATACACTGTACTCTCTGTTTCACAAAATTTTTGTGACTGTCAAAAGAGGAAATGATTATGAAGGTACTTTGAAAACTGTAGAGTACTATGCAAATACTAGTTTTTGTTGTTATCTAAAACTCCTGAGAAATGTTTCTGTTCCTCTTTCTCCATCCTTTGTAATTCCAGTCTCAACAGAGAAAATGAGGGCTCTTTGCTTCTCTGTAACTATTTAGTTGTCAGACACATCCCTCTCTTATCTGTTGTATGGAGTTCTGGTAGTCAGGCCTCTTTTGGTTCTGAATAACAGAAACCCATCACAAAGTCATTTAAGCCAGAAATGGGATTCATGAGGAGATAACCAGGGTATCCCACAGAAACAAAAGAAGGGCTATAAGGTACCAGGGCCTCAAGAGATGCAGGTGGAGAGTGAGACCTACTAAAACTTTTTTTTTTTTTTTTTCTCCTGCTGGCAGGCTCTCATTCCTATCAGTCCTGACTTCGTCTGGCTTGTTTTCCCCACTTCAGCCAGGTTGTCACCACATGACAAAAAACATGGCCACAAGTACCTACAACTTTGCGACTCCTTAGAAAAAAAGATAGCATCTTCCTCCCACTGTCCCCAGATTAATCCCAGGAAAGGACTGTGATTGGACCAGGAGGATGGGGTCATGTGACCATCCCTGAATGAGGAGTAGAGAGTAGCTCATGTGGTACACATTATGTGACCAGAAGAAGGGTAATGGGGAATCTTGTTAGGAAAACCAAAACTAACTAACTAATTAACTAAGACCTCCATAGGAATCATCTGGCTATTCAGATGTAAGGTCTGAGAGGATGCTTGAGTTGTATACCTTTGCCACTTCTAATGGCTCATATGAGGACAGAAGAGGATTCACAATGCTCACATGTAAGAATATTATAAAATGTTTTTCTAAGCACAAAACTCAAGTCATAAATAAAGCGTTCATTTTTTTTTTTTGAGTGAATCCAACAAGTAATTAGTTTATCATTTGTTAATGAACAAGATCTAGATAAGAAATAAAATCCACACCATTGAGATTGAAAGGAGTGGGTGATGTGCCTGCCCTCAAAGATCTCCCCATCCAGGGAGCTAAGCCACCCAGCACATTGGTGATGTACTCTGTGCTCCCTCGGGGCAGTTTTTGCCAAGAAAAGACAAAAGGATAGCTTATGGTTTCACGTGGGTATTGTATAGCTGCACAGCTTCTCTCTGAAATGCAGACTACAAATAGTCAAATCATGTCTATGCTTCTGAAAATATTTTATGTTTTTACTTTATTCCTTAGATCAAAAACACCTAAAATTTCTTCCAAATTATCTATAACAAGAGACTACAGCTTCTTAAAACGATACACACATGGGCCAGTGTAGTATAAATTAATGGCTGAGAGATGCAGGGTTTGAAAAGTCAAGTACTCCCTAAGAGCCATGGTAGCAACAACTTATGAATTTATATGTTGTTACAGATTAAAGTAATTACTTAGACTGGCTCAGGGAACCCAAACATAATCCCCACTCTTAAAACAAGTTATAGATTGCAATTTCATCTTGAAAGCTCTGGTTAGACCAGTACATCTTATCAATAATTTTGAAAACTATATTTCCACTGAGAAATTATAAAAGAAATAACTGCCATTCAATTTCTTTATGCTTTGCATTCTTTCAGAGTCGGCAAACATAAAAAAGTCAGCAGGTGGAGCTCCTATTCCCTCGGCAGGCCTGATAGAAGTCCTTCTCTTGAAAGAACTTTCAATTACAGCCTCTCTCTGGCAGCCAGTTCTAGGCTCCCTACAGACAGTATCAGAATAATACATGAAAATGCAAGACTGTGAAACATTACAGTGCGCTGTCATAGGTCAGGAAAGAGAAGAGGGAAAGAAGAGACAGAAACCTTCTATTTTGTTAATTTTTTTTGCTATCTCCCCCATTTTACATTTCTTTTCAATTAACAAAGAAGGTGCCATCCTTCAAGAGTGAGACGTGGCAGGATATACTAATTCGTTTGTTCCCTGGTATACTTTACACCAGTTCTCTCTCCTGCTTGTGTTCTGTCACCCTTTCACAATGTGGCACTTCTTTACAACTGAGTTCAGCATTCGATCAGAAATAATAGCCAGCAGGAGAATGAAAACAATATGGAACCACAAAATGCCTTGGACTCTCCTTCTAAACATTTTTTTTCTCGGTTCTCCTGGCAAGTAAATTCACAAAAAAAATTTAAGTATCTCTCTGCTGGCCACTAAGTCTGATAAGTTCTCTAAATTTCTCATAAGGGTGTGTGATTGTCATTTTGCAGCCGGTGATTACAATAAAAATTTCCTTTAATTCACTACATTCGATATGCACCTAATTCCTTTAGTGCGAAACCTACTTAATGTCTTGTTCAATTTGCCATTTTTAAAGGAGAATGAGAAACTGGGTGATCAAATACATTTCCTATAAGGACCTGGCACGTGGTATCATGTGATAGCAGACGGTATGTGAAAGCCTTTGTGGGAAATCTGGCCTCTGTTAAGTAGGCTGTGAATGTGCAAGGTTGCGCGTGTCTCCTCAGAGTGTCATTCAGTCACCCTAGCATCTGTAGGAGAATAAACAGCATCTATCCACTTTCATAACGAAATCTAATGTGAACGACCTCAGGAAAGTCATGGAGCTGCAGGTACACACGGCCTGTGGCAGTATGGTCAAAGGCACAGAACAGAGCTAATAGAATTCACTCCACAGGGGCACTGGGCTTGGACAGGCCATGGACATGTGCATTTATCAGACTCTGAAATAGGAAACCACAAACAACTGAAATCTCTGAGGGCCACAAGTGAAAAAGCGGAAAGAACACAAGGTTCCAGGTGTGGTGTTAAAATTTCTCTTTGTCTATCCTGGCCATGTCAGGGAGAAAAAGGAAAGAGTGCTGAGCCCATCCGAAGTATCCTCTCTCCTGAGGGCTTCCAACCCTTTGCACATTCTGAGAATTTTGTGGTGCTCTCTTGATCACACTGAAGAGGAGCTAAATTTGCTCTGCAATACACATCCAAGGCAGCATGCTAATGAGAATTATTATTAAGCAATGTAGAGTTGGCACCAGTCTCCCGCAATCTGCTCAGAGGCAGAATCAGGAAGGGCAGAGGCAGAGAGTCAGAAAAGCAGCTTTACTGAATGCTCTTCTGGACCTGATTAGTTTTGGTCACTTTCAACACAAAGCAAAGCCAAGTATGATCGTAAGCTTTCACAAGCATGCCACCGTTTTTCCACTGTAATGTATCTGACCTTGCCTTAAAGAGTCTTTTAGATTTTACTGTTGCTTTGAAAACATTCTTTCCTTCAAGAACTGCAAAAGCAAGAGTTTTGGTAAATTTAATAATCAAAGTACCAGAAAGACCCATTTGCTGTGCATTTTGGGATTTCTTTTGTTTAATACCCCCATCTCACTCTCAGAATAGGAATTATGTCTCAGATCCTTTCCTGGTATAATTTTTAGAGTATGCTGTGATATATTGTTCAGATGGAAGAGACTGGACTACCAGTCAGTGTCAAACAGAGGATTCCAAAATTAGCTATTATGAACGAATCTCCAAAGGGTTAGACCAAACCCCCTTTGTGAAAATGGAGCATGAAACAAATGGCTTGGAAATAAAATCACAAGACCAAAATAAAAGATCATTTTCACATTTACATTAGATTTATTAAAGGCATTTTATAAATCTATAAATTTATAAAAAAAATCTATAAATCTATAAAAGGCATTTTATAAATCTATAAAAGCACATATATATATATGTATATATCCTTTTTCACTCTATTGATAATTTATTAAAATATTGTTCTATACCTTGCTTTTCTCCCTTTCTCTTAATAATAATTTATGTTAGAATTGGATCTATATCAGTATACTTGGATCTATCTCATTTATTTTTTTTTAAGATCTCCTCAGAAAGCCTCTCCTGAACCCCAAGACAGGGCTATGGGGGCCCCTCTGTGTAAGCAGTGATGCTCACCATGATATATTGTAATCTTCTGTTGTATAGGTTTTCATTATCTTCAGCTGGAAACAATAGAAACCCAAAGTAACTTAAAGAAGGAAGTTTTTTTGTTTGTTTGTTTGTTTTTGTTTGTTTTTACTCTAAAGTCTGGAAGAAGGCAGGTCAGGGCTAGTATGGAGCCTCTTCTCTTTATGTCCTCAGGGAAATGGCTTCTATCTTGTTGCTCTACCATGTGGGACCTTTTTGCCCAAGGGCACCTTTGTTCAAGATGGCCCCTCCAGCTCCAGCCATACATCTATACTCTGGTCAGCTCTCATTTCTTTTAATGACTACATAATATTCTGCTGAATAACAGGGTCATAATTTGCTTAACAAATACCCTACCAATGGATATTTAATATTATGCCTTTATTTCGAGACCATCTTTTGAGAAGCCAATTTTTTTTTTTTTGCAAGCCTAGGTAATCTTTCAATGTCCAGGCAGATTTCACATTAAACATCAAAATAATGCACATGAAAATCTGATCCATGTTAATGATATTAATAACAATAATAATAGTTATCAATACTGAACACATTATATACATGAATTATTTCATTTAACATTACAATTCTCTGAGTTAGTATTATTATTCTCATTTTACATGTGAAGAAATAGGGTTGGGGAGGTTAGAATTTGATTCTAATTGCTTAAACACTCTTTACTTAATATTCTTCATTACATTAACTCACTTTTTACTTAAAAATTACTGTAGAAAAAACTTTGTATCATTTCTACAAGTAAAAATTCAGAGCTGCTTGCCATAAATGCAAGGTAAGAGTTAAAATATATATAAAACTATTCAAATTTAAAATTTTCAAAGGTACCACTTAAAACTACCTTATGTATATAAGATATGTATAGCACACTTATAAAACATTGAATCACAGGATAAAATCAACATTGAAACTCAAAATTCTAATTATTTCTTAGTAATGTGCTCTATCTAAAGCCAAATATTGCTTAAATATAACATTAGAATACGTACTTATTAGCTATACTATTAACACACTGAGTAAAAACATTTTTATTTTACCAACTTAAGGGTCAAATAAATGAATGTAATATAGCAAATAACATCTATTTCATTCTTGTCTTTGGCTTGCCAATCCATTACATCTGCAAGTGAAGTTATCAAGGCTTCTCAGGCTTCTTTTCTTGTGCTGTAAAGAACTTCAGAGTATGTTGTATGGGGAAGAATCAGGAATAAAGCAGAAATAGGAAGGAATAGTTAACAGAGAGAAAACCCCAAATATAAGAGCCTGGAAGGTATAGGAAGAAGGTATTCTGGGCTTCATAATCATACCTTTAATGATTTGATTCTATACTGGGCTTTGGAAGAGCAAACCACAGGCAAACGTAATCCAATATGCTACACTTTGTGGTAGTGTTTTTCATAGTAATTACCCTGGGCACCCTCTGAAAATTTTGATTCCTGAGCCCAACACCAGACTTTCTGAATCAGAAACGTGAATAACAACAATAATAGTTATGGATAATGGATATATTCCATAAATCAGCCTTCAGAAAAACTCCCTAAAAAACTATCTGTGCACACTCAAGTTTGTCTATAATTTTCAGATAGAATCCACTTTAAGAATATCTGATATTAGAAAATACATTTGATTTGTAAACAGATAACATAGAGTGTGATTATTTTTAAATTATTTTTATTACGTTTAAGTGATATTCTTTTTTATGTGCTTCTGAGTTACCAATCAAAATGAATAGACATTAGAAATATTAGGAAACTTTATAAATTTAGTGATCATGATTTGAGAAACAATTGAACAACATTTATTAATTACCTACTACTATGTGATATATTAGGCACTGCACTAAACGGATTTACAAATGTGAGAACTGTTTGCAGAAAGATAAGTTTATGAATGACTTGAAAATATGATTTGGCACAGTGATGGTTTCCCGCAACTTCCATTCTCCTAATTTTTCTTGTAAACAGAACCCTTTATTTTTAGGTGAGATGTAGTATTACCTTTCCTAGTGTCTTTTGCACCTAATATAATGATATGTCTAAATTCAGGCTAGTAGGATGTGAGTGAAAGCGGTGTGCTCAATTTCTAGAAGAGAGCATTCCCCCGTCTCTCCTTTTGTCTTTCCTGATATTCTGCAGACAGGCTCGATGGCTACAGACATCTTGATTCTCAAGGCAGCCTTGGGAATATAGGTTGTGCCGAACAGAGCAACAAAAAAGAAGGACTTAGGTTGCTCTCACTGTAGAGCACATACCAGCCCTGAATCACTTCTATATTTATAAATCAGACTAAAAAGGACTTTGAATGTGCTAAAGTCACTATCTGGGGGCGGGGGGCTTTCTGTCACTTGCAGCCAAACCAAAGCTTAACTATTAAAGATAATTGTTCTTGAATTTGGAAGCAATATGCTAGAAGCATGAATTTTGTTTTAGATGAGACTTTGTTTTTAGTAAAATCTAGGGCTAAATATGTACATCCCTATATTTTGGTAGGGGACAGTTAATCCCAAGTGTTAAGAATGGTGGGCTGGAAGAAAGGATAATTATGTAATGTGATAGAGGTGCTAAATATTGCTACAATGGCAATCACTGCAACATATAAGTATATCAAATAATGCATCATATATCTTAAATTTACATAATGTTATATGTCATTTATTTATTTATTTATTTATTTATTTATTTATTTATTTATTTATTTATTTATTTAAATGGTAGGCTAGGACTTCCCTTTTGTCTTTTTCTAAAGTGTACTTTCCTTACTTATAGAGGTCATCATGGGAGTCACTCTATTGTCTCTCAAGCCCAGTGGGTCTTCCCATGGTTGAGTTAACAAGAGGCAGATTAACTGCCTATGAGTTGGGGTTGGAATGCAATGCTCTCCTCCACCCAATTTCTGATGGCAAGAAAAAGGATAATTGGACTGAGTGAAAAGCTTTTTCTTTTCTTCGGAAAGGCTCTTCAAATTGTCATGGTGTTTTTTTATTTGCTATTTAATGTTGTTCAAGTAAAAATAAATGAAAATGTTAAATAATTAGCATGAATTTTACTATTCTTTATTTTGTGCATTGCCAATTTTAAAGCAAATATGAGAGCACTGAATTTGTATGCAGAATTATTGAAATTACACAATTCGTATTTCATAGCTCATAATTGCAAATGTATTTGTTCTTACTAGAACAGTGGAATCACTGCACAAAACTACTGTTTTTCTTTCATCCCTTGATATGTGCACATTCTACAAATACTTTCTACCTTCAAGTTATTGAAGAGTAAGGAAGGACTGACTGGCATCATTTTTAGTTAAGTGGTTAGCTAAAACAAGGGACGTAACATGAGTTGGAAAGGATATGATACTGAGTAGTTCATGTTTCCTAGAACATCATTGCCTTCTTTCTGAATCCGAAGTAAGTTCTAGTGCAAACAAAAAGCCTAGCCTTTTGTGAGTGTTAGAGCCTCTGCTTACTCAAACATAGATGTAACAAGCTTACCTTGTACTTGCTTTGAATCTCAGTGAATTGCCACTTGTCCTGGTTCCAGAGGAATTTCATGCTAATGGGACATCCTGAACACTAGATGTGAATGGGTGGTAGAAAATGGTGGCACATCTTCAATAAATGGTGCTGGGAAAACTGGAAAGCCACCTGCAAAAGAATGAAACTAGACTGTTGTCTATCACCACACATCAACATTAACTCCAAATGGATTAAGGACCTAAATATAAGACCTGAAACAATTAAATGCATAGAAGAAAACATAGGAACTAAACTCAAGGACCTTGGACCTAAAGAGGATTTTATGAATTTGACCTCAAAAGCAAGGGAAGTAAAAGCTAAAATAAATGAATGGGACTACATCAAACTAAAAAACTTCTGCTCAGCAAAAGAAATCATCAACAAGGTAAAGAGAGAACCATCCAAATGGGAAAATATATTTGCAAGCAACACCTCCGATATGGGTCTAATATCCAAAATATACAAAGAACTCATATGACTCAATAACAACAACAACAAAATGATCCAATCAAAAAATGGGCAAAGAACCTGAACAGACACTTCTCTCTAGAGGACATACAAATGGCCAACAAATATATGAAAAGATGCTCAACATCACTAGCTATTAGAGAAATGCAAATCAAAACCACAATGAGATACCATCTCACACCTGTTAGAATAGCTATAATCAACAGGACAAGTAATAACAAAGGTTGGAGAGGATGTGGAGAAAAAGGAACTTTTATACACTGTTCGTGGGACTGCAAATTGATATAGCCACTACGGAAAACAGTACAGAGGTTCCTCAAAAAACTAAGACTTGATCTACCATATGATCCAGAAATTCCTCTACTGAATATTTACCCCAAAGACTTGAAAACCCATATCCAAAAAGATATTTGCACACCAATGTTCATAGCAGCATTATTCACAGTGTCCAGGACATGGAAGCAACTGAAGTGTTCTACGATAGATGATTGGCTAAAGAAGCTGTGGTACATATATACAATGGAATATTACTCAGCCATAAGAAGAGATGAAATACTGCCATTTGCAGCAACATGGATGGACCTTGATATAATCATGCTAAGTGAAATAAGCCAGATAGAAAAAGTTTAAAATCGCATGATATCACTTATGTGTGGGATATAAATCTAAAAGCAAAAAATGAGCAGGACAAACAGACAGAGACTCATGGACATGGATTACAGACTAGTGGTCACCAAAGGACTATAGACTAGTGGTTACTAGTGGGGTGGGGAAGGAGGGGGAAGGTGGATGGGTTAAAGGGAGTTAAATATAGGGGGATAGGGGGAGGGTAAAGTGGGTAAAGGGATCAAATATATGGCAGCTGAAGGAAACTGGACTTTGGGTAGTAATCATACAATGGAATATACAGATGTCAAATGATAATGTACATCTAAAAATTATATAATTGTATTAACAATGTTACCCCAATAAACTTCATAAAAATAAATTGTTTTTAAAAAGGAATGAAAGTGGTGGCATACATGTGTATTACAATACTGTGCATATCTCCTCTACTCATGCTCCATTGTCACTTATCAAATATAAGTTGGAAGAAAAAATTAAGACTGCATACATGAAGCCTGTCTTATAAGGCAATGAAGAAGATTAGAAGTCATAGGTATTCACTCTACTTAATCATTCTTTTAGACAGCTTATAATAAAGCACTTCAGATTTAAGTCTCATGAAGAAATGCTCATCTTGTATGCTTTTTCTCTTTCTGTCTTACAAACAGCTCCCAATTTTCTCTCTTTTTGTTCAAACCTCCATGTGGCACGCTCTTCAAGTTTTTTAGTGACTCCACCTCTCCTTCTGGGGAATTCTGAGAGAAATGTGTTTCACTCTTTGCCAGGACTTATGAAATCTCTGTTCATTCAAACCAAAGTGTGGGAATATTGGGATGTGGACTCTCATCCGATAAGCGAGATCAAGATGACCATAGATGTTCCCATTTCAGGTCAGTTTCCTCACCATAGAGAGCTGCAATTACTTTTCCTACCAGGTCACCTAAGAAAGATTAGCACATCAGCAAGGCAAGCATTCTATTATTTTCTAAGACAACATTGCTTGTAGTTATACTGAGGAAAGGTACTTCTACTTAGTGGCTTTGGACTTCTGGTTAAAAAAAATTTAACCTAGTAAATTTGAAGATTTAATTGGCTTTTTTAAAGCGATTCATGAACCAGGCAGCACCCTATCTAGCAACTAGAATGGTGCTCCCAAGGGGTTGTACAAAATGAAAGATTTTCACAGAAAGAAGGGTGGGCAAGAGAGCTGTTAACAAAAGGAAAGAGAGGATTATTTTTAGACTAGGACATCTACTTTTGAGGGGAAAGGAAGGCAAAGATTTTTTTTATCATTGAGATTGACTCTTTTTTCTATGGGGAATGGAAAGGGCTCAAGTGACATAATCTTACAGCTTCTTGACCAGAAAATTCCAGACTGGTTGATTAAGATTATATTTCTAGGAAAGATTGAAACAGCAACTAGTGCAGTTGTGAAATCTAGGTTTGTTATCTTGGGCTTGAGCACAAATGACACCATTTAAGGCTTGTGGTTTTCTCTTTAACACCCCTATTTGAATAATAGACCCTTCTATTATTTTGTTAAGAAGCATTAGGCACTTCTTAACCCTTTCTCGCTTTACTAGAAAAACCATACTGGCTAAAAATGGCTCTCTGCGGTGAAAAGGTAGAGCTTATGTTTGGTCCTTCCATCTTAGACTTTCCAGCCTTTCTCTAACTGGCCACTTGACCCTGGACAGCAAGCATATTTCCCTTCTGATTGGGCATCTGATAGTCAACTAATTCACACTGCCATTATTTAATAATAGTTCAATGAATCCCACTTCTAGAATTTGCATCTTAATAAGAGACTTTTCTAAGTAAAATAAGGAGAAGGAAGAAGAAAAGTGGAAGATGGAGAAGGAGGAAGAAAATTAGTCTTAATACTCAGAATTTTGTATGTACCAGGCAGTGCAAAGGCAACAAATTACTCTACTAGTTTTTTAAGCTTGTGTTATATAGGAAAACAGTTAACCTTACGAAAATGGAAAGACAATTAAACTGAGGGTGGTATAAGCCAGGGTAATAGTGGGAACTTTGCTAAACTCCTATTGCAAATACTTTACTAATTCACAACTGTGTTTCCTTGAAACAAACAAACAAAAGTTTCACAACTATTTTGGTTCTGTGAATATGAGAAGGAAACTTGAATTCAATAAATATCCTAGAACCACATAAATAATGATGTAATGGTAGCGAGGTTGGGAAGGTAGAAATTTATAGGATAAACTATAGATTTCTTCCTTAGATTGTTTCAAATGTTACAGATAAAAGCCATACATAGAAATAACCCTTTCCCATTAAAAAAAAAAAAAAAAAGTGCAGCTCACTGCCAGCATTAATTTAAGATCATGCGTAGGAATGCTATGTTTTCCAGGATTTAACATTTTCAGCAAATGAGAATTACTATATTTTGTAAATGGAAATACTGCTACTAAAACCAGAATGCTATAATTAGAGTGATGTCATTTGTTTCTAAAGACTATCGATACACTAGAGTGATGCAAAAATAATAATAAAAGTGAGATATTTCAAATTAAACTTTGCGGGTATTTTAGGACTGTAATCTGCAAATTATCTCAGGGTACATGCTACAGCCACAAGCACCTCCGGCGAATATTCTCAGGAAAAATGGTAAATGAGTTAAAAAGAGTTAGAATGAGATGTTAGAAAAATTTTAATGTGTTTCAATCTAACTCTTAAATAACATTCTCTAATGAGTCCTCATCACCTACAGGGAAAAAAAAGTCTCGCAAGGCCTCCGGTTCCTGCAATGATCCAGCTTCCCTTTTCTCACTCCCTGCTTCACAATATTTTTTCTAATAATATGAATTGCTTATAATATCCCCTTACATTAGGCTGTGTCTTCATGCCTTTGACCACACTGTCTTCTCTTTCTGAATGTCTTCACCTCCTCTCCAACCTCCTTTTGCCTAGCCAATATCTATTCATCCTTCAGTATTTAGCTCAAATATCATCATCTACAAGAAAACTTAGCCTTCATCTATCTCCAGACTTAAGATGACTTAAGTGTCCCTTCTAGGTAATTCCAAAGTAGCCCGTTCACATTTTCATCATTGTATTTAACCCCTTCTAAAATTTTTTTGTGCTATGTGTCAACCTGTGCCACTTTACTGTGAATTCCTTGAAAAACAGGACCAAATCTTATTTTTTCTTTACATTCCCAACACCACCATAGGCAGTCAAAAAATGTTCACTAAGTGAATAAATAAAGGATTTATGGAGTCTCACAACCTGAGGAGAAAATTATAATTTGGAGAGGCAAAATGGCTTTCCTAAGACCTCCTAACTAGCTTGACACTTGTGTCCATCATTCCTGACTTCAGGTCATTAAGCTTTTCTTCACAAACTACAGCTTAGAAGTTCCTAATGATAGAAAAATGGTTGTTAATTTGGTTTAGAGAAAATGAAAGACAAGGAAAAAGTACTGAGACTGAAATCATTAAGGCATATAGTACATTTCCACTTTAAGAAAATTAAAAAGTGGCTTGCTAAATTTGGATGCCACTCTACTTACTTCTTCAAGGATACAATCCTAAATTGATCGTACTTGGTGCTCAGATTTGTACTTGGTAAATTTATTTCTAAGATTAAAGATATAAACAAGCTCATTAAGGAGTGTCAAAACTTGTCAAACATCAAATAGCTGTTACATAACAACGTTTTGAAGTCTAGGTTATTATATACAGATTGCATCTCTGTTTTTAAAAATCCAATGTTCTAAAAATTAAGGGAAATTATCACTTATGTTTTTCCAAACTTCAAACATTTTGAAAGTGTTCAGAGCCATTCGAGAATTCTAAACCCTGACTAGAGATAGGATACATAATAATATTGTTATTCCCACTCAAAATTATTATCATGATTTCGGCAAAGGGGAAAACCAGATGGGAAAAGGTTTGGATTTTTTTCCTTCATAATTGTTTAAAAGCCAAGTTTCATTAGTATGAAAAACTAATTTTCTGAAAGTGAAATAATTCCATGCTTTATCAAACCTTGAAATTTTAAAAAATTACTCCTTATTGATTACCCAGCTTTACCAAGAGTACTCTAACTTTCATTCATATGTGCACAGCTCCCTTACCTGAAGCCATGTGTTTCAGAAAGAATCTGGCTCACTAGTTAATGACTGGCTCAGGGATGGGAGCTAAGACTCAATACTGACCTATGAGGTCAAGGGGAACTTGTTGAGAGTTTCTGGAAAATATTTCTTACATTTAAGTGATAGGCATAGGAATAAGTTAAAGTTGGGACTATCAATTCATGAAGGCAACAAAAGAAAAAGGATAGAGACCAAAAACCACCTTTGAGACAGAAAGTTGGCATGCCCAGATTAAGCCAACTCTGAAGCCTGCCCTACTTCTTGACTTCCAGTTATGTGAGTCAATACATTTTATTATTATTTAAATCATTTGAGTTTCTATAGCTAGCAGTGGAAAGAATCCTGGGTAATATACAGCAAAATTAGTGATCCCTTTTAAATCACTAGAATATGACATGTAAGGCTCTAAGATAATGTTTTACTTTAAAGTAATTAGCTTCTTTATATTTTTCTGTTTCTGAGCTAATTGTTTGGGATTTGGAGAGGCATCAATTGTTTTAAATATAGGATTATGATTCACTTTACCTCTCACACAGATGACCATCTATTTATATCTGGAATTCAATGGATGCACTAAAAAAAAAAAAATTCTGAGATTTTGCCTCCTGTGTCTTTAAGATCATGATTTCGCCAGCTAATTGTGAGAATATTAATTAAGCTTACACAGAGCAAATTGTAAGACCCTGATGAGATCCTCAGAGCATTCAATCATCCAGCTGCCTCATTAAATTTTGTGTATTTTCATAGAATGTCAGTGCATGTGAAAATCTCTAAAGTTTACCTTGAAATCTTGGAGTTACTCCACCCACGTGGATGTTTTCTGGGCTCTGTTGGTCCTAAACATTCAAAGGACCCAATGCTGGTGAGTAATGAAGGAGTTTATAGTATAAGAAAAATAAAAATACAGTGGTATACTTATTGTCAGGTGAAGAAAATTACTTATTTCGTCCTATTCTTTTAATTAAAAGATATTTCACCAGGAAGCTGGCAAAATACATCACTTTAGATCAAACCAATTTTGAAATATTGAAGGGAGTCTAAATGATATAACCTTCATGCTGAGATTTTATGTAACCACAATAATAATTATAATAATAACTAAAATTAATTTATTATACTCTGTGAACTAAGAACTATATTCAAATCTTTTGCTATGTTATCTCATTTAGCCTTCATAACAACCTTGTGAAACAGGGTCTAGTATTTTATTTACTTTACAGATGGGAAAACTGGGGATTAGTGAGATTAAGTAATTTTCCCCAAGATCTCCAGTACCCATGTTCTTAATATCTATTCTATATACTCAATTTCTGTTCTAAATAGTTTATTCTAAATAGTCTGTTCAAAATAGTCTACGGACCATTCTAAAGAGTCAATAATGTGACTGAGTTTCCAAAAAAAAGGCAGCAGCAGTCTTCATTCAGCTGTCTTCGCAGTGGTGGTCAGATCAGAAATGCTACTTTGTACCAAAAGGATTACAACTGAGGCATATTGCCAAATAATGGGTATCATATTTAAAAAAAGATAATAACAAATAAGATTTCAACCAGAGGAGGATGACGAGTATGGCAGGAGTCTGGAAAACATCTCATATGGATTGAGCAAGTCATTTAGCCAGGTTGACTGTCAATTTTCAAAAATGTTTTATTATAATAAAAACAGTACATGATAAGTATTGTAGAAAAATAGAAAATACAAAAAAAAGTCACATCCCACCATTCAGTAATTGACACTAATAACACCTAGTGCATATCTTTTAAATGCACACGCACACAAACGAAGTTTCTTTTCATCTAAAATAGCCCCATTTTTATGACAATTGAAGACAAAAGGCCAGCTGAACTCCAGAATATTCCACATTTTTTGGGTTTGTCTAGTTGCATACTCTTTTAAAGACTTGATGAATTCAAATGAAACAACATAGAATATCATAGATGATGTTGTGTACTTCATGCCTGTTGTATCACATCAGAAGACTCGGAACTTCTAACTCATCTACTATTAATTTAAATTAGTCTTCACTGGAGTGATGGCAGTCTGAACCCTATATTATGCAATTTTATTTAAACTCTTATGATTAGAAAGGATTCTGTGTGGTATTACCTTGGCACCAAAGGAATGTCCAGATTCCTATCCACAATTTACCTAAGGATTTTAACTTTGATAATCCTTGTCTAACTTGATAAGTTAGCTAGAGTTTGTGGAATGATTTTTTCCCAATTCTGTCATTCCTTCTACATTTATTAACTGGCATTAAAGTAGATCTTTCCCTCATCAACTGGTTTGGGCCTCAAGTATCTCCTTATATGATTATAAAGTTGCCTGGTTAATATCTGAACTCTTAAGTCCTACAAGTATACAGAAGAACATACAAAGTTATTGGACATATTTATAATACCTGAAAAAAAGAGAGTACATACCTATCTTTATATATTTAAATCTGGTCTTTTTGAAAAGAAAGGATATTTATTATGCATTGTTCTGAATGTAAGTTTTGAAAAAACCAATATTAACACAGGGAATAACTTTCTTGTTGAATGTGACCATTTACAGAAAGATTTTCCTCACAAAGTAGTAAGAAAATATTTGTCTCGAGATATTCAAGGGGCAGACCTATCATGGTTGTTAGTTCTCAAGTCCATCCTCTCATTTCCCTCAGATCTGCATTAGGGTTACAGTTGATTGTCATTTGATTCCCATTTTCCTATTGATCTTCATTGTTAGGGATGCATGATGAACCCCATGGGGATGAATAGCAGGGAAAAATTTGAGCATTCTAGAATCATAGCAATAATATCATCAAACTAGCAACAAGTCTTATCCTAATTCCTGTGTGTTTCTTCTCTCTCTTTGTTAAATATTTATATTTCTAATAATGTCATTTCAATGTGCATTTTCTTAAATAGTTTGTGTTACTCCATGATAAATCTATGTTGATTTGTATAACATATTGATACCCAGCCTTTCTCATCAAAAGCCATGATATCACTGACATGGAAGTTAGTTCAAACTTCAGAGGTGGAGGGCACAGTCCAACTGAAGAATGTCCTTACTTTACATACCAGCCACAAATTTGGGAGTCCTCAAGCCACCCTCACTTATGATGACCTTGCTACAAAGTCAGAGGTTCCGCTTAATTTCAATAATTCACTAGGATGATTCTTAGGAAAAAGAAGGTCTGGATAAAAGTGAGAAGGAGGGCAAGAGGCAGTAGACTTTAGAAAGTAATTGGCTATTGACTTTATTACATCTGGAAAAAATAAAATGGGAGTCCTAAAGCCATACCAGAAGAAAAGTTATTCTAATCCACTCTTACATTCTGAAAGTATAGTAAAACTAATTTCACTTAAAACAAGCAATAGAAAAGGATTACAGTTGAATCCAGTATAATTTTATTATAAGACAAAAGAAAATAAGAAGAATAACCGCTCTGAGATGGCTGAAATATTAAGTGCAGGGGAGAGGAGAGAGCTGCAAAGAAAAGAAATTTCAGAAATCTGAATTTGGTCCCCATAAATATTTGGCCAAAGACTAAGCTGTGAAAGCCCAAGTTAAGACTATATGGCCAAGAAAAGCTATGACTCGAATAGAGATGCCAGAGCTTTTACAGGGCTGAGAGATGTTGGGATTCCATCCAGCTAACATGAAGAGAACTCAGTGAACCCCCAGACATTCAACTGATACCCAAAAGGCCAAATCTAATGAGTAGGCCATTTCTAGCTTTAGTCTAGATCCTCCATATTGAGTTTATAAACAATCCTCTAAAGGATCAAGCAGCTTCACAAGTAAATTAATTACCTGCCAAAACAAAATAGAACAAAATTGTCCAGCATCTAATAAAATTTACCATGTGAAGAAGCAGGAAAGGTGGCCTACCACTGAGAGGGAAATGAATCAATAATAAAGAGACACAGATATGACAGAGATTATGAATTGGCAGATTGAGGTGTTAACACAGATATCTTCGAGGATACAAAGCAAAACATAAATATAATGAAAGGACTAATAAGAAATCTGAATATAGAAATGGAAATTATTTCAAAAAAACAACTAGAGATTTTAAAACGGAAAATACAGTATCTGCTTTTAAATATTCACTGGATGGGCTCTAACGCTCTAACCAGAAAAGAAAATGTCAAAAAACTTGAAGACAGGTTAGTAGAAATTATCTAATATGAAGATCAGTTAGAAAGATAATTGATGGAAAAATAAATAGAGCCTCAGGGACTTGTAGAAAACTAGAAAGTGGTCTGATATATATAAGAAAATAGAACCCACATATGGATCTACACTTGAATAGTCAACTGATTTTATTCTAAAAAATGCCAAAGCAGTTCAACAGGATAAAAGAATAGTCTTTTCAGCTAATAGTGCTAATAGTCTTTTCAGCTAATTCAGCTCATTGGATATCTGTATGGGGAAAAAAATTAACCTTGATTCATACCTCATACTATACACAGAAAGGTCAAAATGTATAATTAACCTAAATGTAAATTCTAAAACTAAAACTCCCAGAAAGAAACAGGAAAAAATTATTTTAACCTTGGGGTAGACAAATTTCTTTTGAAAGGATAGAAAAAGCACTAACCATAAAGTAAAATGGATAAATTAGACTTCATCAAAATAAAAGGCTTCTGTTCAACAAAAGGCACCTTTAAGAAATCAAATAGTAAGCTACAACTTCAAACAAAGGATATGTATCCAGAATGTGTAAAGAAGTCTTCTAACTCAAAAATTTTAAAAAAAAACACCTAATTTTTTAAGAATAAAACAAAAAACTATTTTTTAATGAGCAAAAGACAAGCAGGCACTTTTGAATGTAATAGGTGCAAATGTCCAATAAAAGATGAAAGTGCTTAATATCATTAGTCATCAGAGATGCAAATTAAAATCACAATGAGATATCACCATATATTCACTATAATGTCTAAAATTAAATAAAATTGTAAATTATGTTCTTTTAGAGCAGGTTATTATTAAAAAGTGGACTTTACTGAATAGTTTTTTTCCAACAATTGAAAAGGTAATTATAAAGTTAATATGGAAATACTACGAACCAAAAGAAAAGCTAAGACAATCTTTGAAAAGGAGAGAGCTGGAGGGCTTACACTACATGCCAATATCTGTTACAAAGGTACAATGACAAAAACTGGTATTTGAATAAGAACAAATACACAGAAAAGAGGTGATTCCAGAAAGATCCACATTTAATCGTCTGATTTATGACAAAAACGATACTTCAGTGCAGTGGAGAAAGGAAATTTTTAACATAAATTGTGCTAGATTAATTTAGTGTGTGTGTGTGTGTGTGTGTGTGTATTTGTGAATCTTGACCCCTACCTGTCTCACACCAGAAACAAAATTCTGTATAAATTGCCATTCTAAATGTGAAATGTAAAACAATAAAGAATTTAGAATTAAATATAGGAGAGCATATTTATGAATTAAGGTAGGCAAAGATTTCTTAAACAGTACATAGAAAACACTAGCCAAAAAATTTTTTTTAATGATTAGTGGTAGTATTTTAAAACTTAAAACATCTATTTGTTAAAAAATACCATTATGGGATAGAAAAGACCACTCAATAGTAGAATATATTTCCAATACATATATCTGAAAAGGGACTCATATTCAAAACGCTTAAAGAATTTCTACAAGTCAATAAGGAAAACTAACATAAGACTTGGCCAGATATCCAAATGACCAAAACACATATGAAAAGACATTCAGCTTCAATAGTCTACAGTGAAATTCAAGTTAAAACCACAGTATGCTATCACTACAGTCCCACCATAATGGCTAAAAACAAACAACAGAAAAAAAAAGAAAAAGACCAGATGTTGTCATGGATGTGGAATAATTGGGGCTCCCATATGCTGCATATGGGGCTCCCATATGCTGCTGGTGGGAATCAACATAGGACAACTTTTTGGAAGTATGTATTATAGCTGAACATATACATACCCAGCAATTCTACTCCTAGGTATATACTCAACAAAAATACAAGCATATGATCACCAGCAATGTTTTAGTATGTTCATAGCCAAGCTATTTTAAACAGCTAAAAAGTGGACCTTATTGAAATGTCCATCTTCAGTAAGATAACTAAATAAATTGTGGTATATTCACATAGTGCAATACTAAACAATAATGAGAGAGAACAACTTACGACATAAAACCATGGAATGAATATCAGAAATATAACACTAAGTGAAAGAAGTCAGAACAAAATAAGCACATTGTATGAATCCATTTACACATTATGTTGAAACAAAGGCAATGAATCTATGGTGTTAGAAGAGTGGTTACTCTTGGAGGGTTGTCAACTGGAAAGAGGCAGGAGTCAGGGGCTCTAATGAGCAACTCTAGGAGTGATTAATATTCTGTTTCTTGATCTGGGTACTTGTTTCATGGGAGTATTCACTTTCTGAAAATTCAGTGAGCAGTATATTTGATATTTGCACTTTTCTATATGGACATTATACTTCAATGAAAAATTTTAATGGAAAAATAAATAATCCTGGAGAAGATAAAGAGATTTAAGTGCAACAAGATTGGCTATGAAATGATAATTGTTATATTTGGATGATGGATACATGAGGGTTAATTTTATTATTACTATTATTTTTATACATGTTTTAAATTTTGGAAATATAATATAAATAAGAGTTGAAGAGAGAAAAAAGATAAAGATATATGCATATTGTTAATAAATACAGAGTTGTAGAAATAAGGGAATAACACCGTGGGAAGGAGGAGAGAGGTGATGAGGCATAGAACCACTGTTTTTGTTATAAACATTTTAGGACTATTTGATTTTATAAAGTACGTGCATATATTACTTTGATAAATTAAAAATTAAATGACAAAAGATAAATTTAAAAATTTGGAAAGAAAGGAGATGAAGAAGTCCTATGATTTTTAATCTCAAATGATAACAAAATCATGTTTTGGAATGATATTACTTGAGGGAATGGGAATAAAAGAACAGAAATTAGATTTAAGGGGCCTAAATTAATATAATTTCATATAAAATTTAATTTAACATTTACAAACTGAAAAAAGAGAAAATAAAATCAGTAAGAGTATAACTCCCTGCTAAGGAATACATTGGAAATACGAATTATGAAACAGAAGGAAATTACATATAGCTTAGTATTGTACAAATATATTTTAACAATATGGTAAGTCAATTCCAATTTTTCAGTCTTATTTGACTACATAATGCTGTGGTCAAATAAGCTTGAAAAACATCCCACTGAATCCTATCCCTGAGAGAACACTTTAGAGAAATCTGAGCTAAAGACAGCATTAATAAGCAAAGCAAGCATTTTGCATTTTATGGAATTTACCTAAGGCAGCAATCTCCTAGAACTCAACTGACAATTCCAATCTCTCTACCCAGCCACATATGATTCTTGGGCCCTATGGCACTCAGTCGTTTGGCTCTCAATGCATACGCATTCGCCCACCTCTGTTTTAAAGGTGGAAAAGCGAAATACTTTCTATCTTAGGACTGTTGCAACTTGTGGTGATCATGTGACTCAGTTTTTACCAATGACACAAAAGCAAAAGTTAACAGGGAAAATTTCTGCATTCCTGATAAAAGGAACAGATATTTTAGCCTCCTTTTTTCTATCTTGATGAAATAACAATCCCCCTGACACATATTCCCACATTCAACTGGGCAAAGCACAAATTTTTTTCTTTGTATGACTATGCTTTTACAGAATTTTAATTGGGTATCAAGATGGGATGAAAATAAATGTGTATGTTTAACCTGACATGTTTAACTAAAGTCCCATATATTGTCTATAAATTCAAACATTTTAAGTAAGCAATTGTATAATGCTTGAGAATGAAAGACATCAAACTCAGGGTCATGGTTAGCATGTGAGGAAAGAGGAAGGGAACTTAGATTAGTAAGGGGTTTAAGGGAGCTTCAAAACCAACCAGAGCTATGTTTTGTAATTTGAAAATGAAAAAAAGTAAAGCGAAATATTAAACTTGATGGAGACTGGAGTTGGGTACATGAGTGTTTTTGATGTTAGACTATAATTTTAAGTATATAAAAATATTTCAAATTTAAAAAGAGTATACTCAGAGTAAATTATCTATAAATGCATAAATAGATACTGAGGACAAGGGCCCTGAAATTCCATTCAATTATGGCAAGAAAGTGAGATATTAGGAAAAGAGTAGACAGGATATGGAAGAAGAATCCAGACTAGACTCTGGCTCAGATGTTCCATTTACCTAAGGGCTGGAGGGTGATATCAATAACCACTGTGTAATACATGCACACACATACACATATACACTCACATACACATATACATGCATGCATACATATGCATAAATATATTTGTGACTCGATTAGGTATAGAGTATATATTTCATTAAATGCTGTGAGTTCAATCCTTTAAAACAAATTCTTTTCTTGTTTTTAGAAAAGTCTAATATTTTACAATTTCTCCAGCTTTGGTTAGGTATAGATATCTAACCTAGGTAAACCCTACACCAACATTCAGGAACTCAGAGAGGTCAGAACAGATATGCTACTTTCTTAAAAATATGTAGTCTTATTGACGTTAGTTTCTTTCTGTGTGATGTTGTTATGGAAGCACTAGACAGTGTGTGTCAATGATCTATATTTAAAGATAATATTTAAATCTATATGCTTTTTAACATTTGATTAAGTTGAGTATAGAACTATACACAACAACAAAAAGTGCAAATCACTCTTTCATTTGGAAACTTCCTAAAGAAGCTGTTATACTCAGTTATAGCTAAAACCGTTCTAAAACTAAACTCGATGATGTGCAATTTACGTATAGAGCTATATCTAGAATAGCTTTTCTTAATAGCATGTGATCTGAATGATCTGATAGCACAATTGGTTCAATAATTATCCATTCAGCCACAGAAATACTTGTCTAGGAAATTGAATCACCTCAATTATCCAGTTTGGAGATTCATAATGAAATACTGAATAGGTTTTTTATCTAAATATGTTGACTATTTTCCTCTTGTAAATGTGTCTGTAAATTATATAATTTGCCTAGATAGTGAACATGATTTAGTAGATGAGGCATAATATTTAGAATCAGAACTAGTTTCCAGCCATAGCTGGGCCATTCACTATATGTGTGATTTGGGTAAATTATTTAACCTCTTTGAGCCTTAATCCCTTCATCTATAAAATGGGGACATATGATTACACCTTATATAATTAGTTTAAGTAATCTATGTAGAATGAAATCAAATCCTTAGTTCTTTTCCTGCCTTCATAAAATCAATCTCAAAGGTAACTATCACTGATTAAGATGCTGAAAATCCACAGACCATTAGCATCCAAAGCAGTAAGAAACACCACCTCTTTTATTTTCATTGTTTTAAGCAATTGATTTATTTCTTCAAATTGCTCAAACAAACTCAGTTATAGAAGGGTTCTTAATCTACTTGCAAAGCCTCCAGGTGAATTCAGCTGATGAACCATTTTACTTATAATAAATCTGACAAAACAAGAAGGGAAGCAAATGTTAAGGAATGAAGTTTCAATTGAGGGGTGATGGATGGGAAGACCAGGTTTATACAAATATAATCACAAGCATTTTAATCTTGCCCTAAATCAAAATGACCTTGTATATATGTTTTTGTTTTCACTACTTTTACATGTTCTTAGGCAAGTTTTGTGGTTCCAAATGCACATTTACCCAAATCATTGGCCAAAAGAACACATTCGTTACTATATTAGATGGTTAGGGTCTCTAAGGAAGATACCATTGAATAATGTACTGTCTTGTACCACAACTTATTAGGAGAGGGAAAACCAAAAACATGTTGTAGACTGGTAAGAGAGGGGAAAAAGAGAAAAGATACAGCTATGCCACCATCTGCCTTTGATTCTTCTGTTTGATAAAATTAAATAATTTTTCTCTTGACCAGATGAATATAGAGATGACCTAGGAGATTTTATGGCCTTCTGGGAGAATCAAAATCAGTTTTTTTGTATAGGTTGGGTGGGAGCACTTCCTTTAGGGATTTGATCTGAGTCTCAACTGTGGCCTCTCCATATTACAAAAACTCCAGCTCCCCTCTGAGAATCGCCCAGTGTCAGGGAAATCATAGCTGCTGGGGGATTGTGTGAAGCAGAAGAAAATTTGAGGTTCACTGAGATTCATTTCAGCTGTGTGATATGGGGCAAATCAATAGGTAACTTAACTATACTGGCACCTGTAGAGGAATAATTTTTTTCTTGAAAATGTTCTATATGAATAATAAGGATTATGTACCTCCTTGTCTTCAGGAACATGTACTACCAATGAGTCAGGCTCTTCCCAGAATATATGACCTCCGCTTTCCAACCGCAGTGAAAAACTCAGCTGGAAATAGTGATTTTCAGAATAGATAACCTAGAATGGTGATTCCCCAGAAATAATCTGCTGGGCTGACTGGATGACAGTCACCTGGGAAGCTTGTCAAAAATACATATTCCCAGACTTTGGTCCATAGATTTTGATTCTGTAGGTTGATGAGAAGGCCCAAGGACATGTATTATTTATTTATTTTTATTATGGTGACATTGCATTGGTTAACGAAATCCAGTAAGTTTCAGGTGTATAATTCAACAGTATATATTGCCTTGTGTGTTCACTGCTCATAGTTAGATTTATTTCTGTCACCACATATTTGACCCCTTTTACCCCATTTACCTCCCCTCTCCTCTCCCCACTCCTCCCACCCTCTGGTAACCACTAGTCTATTGTCCATGTCCATGAGTCTCTGTTTGTTTGTCCTGTTTGTTGCTTTTCGGTTTATATCTCACATATAAGTGATACCATGTGGTTTTCAACTTTTTCTGTCTAGCTTATTTCACTTAGCATGATTATCTCAAGGTCAATCCATGTTGTCACAAATGGCAGTATTTCATCTCTTCTTATGGCTGAGTAATATTCCATTGTATATATGTACCACAGCTTCTTTATCTAGTCATCTATCGTAGGACACTTTGGTTGCTTCCTTGTCAGGGACATGTATTTTTTAAAAAACTTTCCAGGTAGACTAAACAACCTGTGGTGCATCCATACAATTAATACACAATGCATATGCAAAAAAGGATGAGAAATTTCTTTATGCATGGATATGGACCAATCTTCCAGATGTTTTATTAAGTGAAAAATATAAGACCATATCATTTGCTACCATCGCTGTTAGAATGGAAGATAAACATACATATTTGCTTTGTATGTGTTGAATATCTCAGGAAGGTTACACAAAAAGCTGAAAATATTGGTTTTGCCTCTCTAGAGAAGAACTGGGTGGCTGGCAGATAGGAGTGGGTGAGAGATTTTCCCACAGCATAACCTTTGTACCTTTTGAAATTTGAGCCAAGTAAAAATATTATGTATTCAGAAATGACTGAGAAATACTATTTCTATAATACCCATGACAAAATATGTCTTATAAATAACTTTCATGTAACTCTGATGTTCAGGCAGGATTTTAACTACTGGTCAAGAATATATAATGTACAACATATTAACATAATATGTAAATACTATATGTAGTATATAACATATTTATGTCTCTAAGAGATTAAGGATTCTTCTTCTATGAAGATGGAGCACCAGAAAGGTAGATACAGGGCAGTTGCACTAATGTGAATTATACATGTCTGGAACTACTTATTTCTAATCTGTATAGTTTCAATAGATCTGACAAGAAATGGTGGATCTGTCTGCCAAATAATTTGCTACCTTCTAATAAAAATAGCATAGTTTATAATCTATTCAGCCAGTCATCTTTGAATTAGTTCATTCTTGAATACTTTTTATAATTGGAAGAAATATGAATTATTATTTTTAAATACATACATAGAGATTTTATTAATGTTTTATTCTATACCACTCAAATTAGTGAAGTTCAAAATCATATTATTCTTGAACTGCATTTGTTTAACCTCCTCAAAAAAATCTGCACAGAAAATATATTTTGATGAGACTCATTTGATTTTTATTTAGAGTTGATCAAGGAACACCCACTTGAAAAACACTTTTGCATTTTCTACGAAACTGTTAAAGACATTGTGACCATTGGGCTCCTTGATGCCACTTACATAAACCATAATTTCTCCATTAAAATTTTTGTACCAGAAAATGATTTTTAGAACTGTATGCTTCCTTTTTATCAGATGAGAATTGCCACCAAGAGCCCGGAAGTTGAATCTGATGTTCAACCATAATATATGGCAGATTTCCTAACAAAATTGGGAATGATCTAGCCTTGGGAGAGGAGAAAGGAAAAGCAAATATCCCCTGTTTATAAAATTTATGTAGCATAATTTTTAAAAAGCAAACAAAACAATCTTGTACTAGATAATAATTTATACAATTTCTGATTTTAATTAAAATTTGACTCCCTACGCGAGGTAAAGCAACTCATAAAGAGGCTCTGTTCTTTGAGAGGAGAGGATCTTAAGGATAAACAAGCCAATTAGACAAGTCCCAGCTTTGACCTAGCGATTCTTGAGTGGGTTGTCTAATGAATGCATGCCTTAAGTGGCTGGACAGAAATAGTGAAGGACATGCTCTAAGAGCTGAGTGTCAGTTTTGAAGAAAAATTAATGTTTGACTGATTCTTACCAAAGGTATGGACTTTGGGAACCAACCAAATTCTATTGACTTTCCCTGGTCTTTCCTTTGGTTAGGACCTTGCACGGACCCATCTAAGAGAAATGACTAATCAGTATCTAGCAGAATATTCAGACCACAAGGGAAACCTTCTTGGACAAGGGTGAAAGAATAGTGTGGGTTATAATAACTGCTAAACATAAAATGGTGCAGCTGCTTTGGAAAACAATCTGGCTGTTCCTCAAAAGGTTAAACATAGAGTGACCATGTGACCCAGCAATTCCCTTCTTAGGTGTAGTTTCCTATTTGTCCATCTCACCTGGTAACTTCAATTAATCCAGTGGATGAATTAGGGAAGAGAGATAAATTATTTCCTATCTTTAATTTGAGGGTCACCTGGAATAGAGAGTAATTATATTAGACTCTATGTTCATTCTCTCTACTTCTTTCTGTTTTATATATATGTCTCTATTTTTATAGCATATTATACTACTCAACTTTTTTACTAAATATATATTATTAAAAATAACACATCTAGTGTCTATTATTAAAAATATACAAAGACATCATGTAGCCTAGTACCCAAAGATAGCCACTGTTAACATTTTGCTACTTTATGCTTCTTCCAAGGATGTATTTACATATATTTATACATTTATTTTATAAGAGTGAGAGCAAAAATTTCACAATTGTCCTAACTTAATTTTCCCAATTCCATGAAATAATCTATTACAATATCATTCTAATTACTGGAAAATTGTTATCTCACATGGACATGCCATATATTTTTTGAATTAACTGTCCCTGAGAAACAGATTCTAAGAAAAAGATTTGTGTGTGCAGTAGTTTTATTGGTGAGTGCCCTTGAGATCAACCCTTATACTGGGTGAGTAAAGGAAGTAGGGTTGGGTTGAGAGAGGAGTGAAATTATAATGAAGATGCAGTAAAGACCCTGGGGAGCTCTGGAGCAAGGATGGCTCTTCAAAGTTGTCCTTCCTTGAAGCAAAGAGGCTGAGTCTTTGAAACCCCTATTATTTAGTAATTGAATAGGGACTGTGCCCTGAGAGCAGGTGTGACATGGGGCAAGGCAATTCTTTATAGGTGAGAGCAATTCATAGTTAGAAATTCAGCTGAAAACCATTAGTTATCGATGCTACTAGCAACTGAGGTTCTGAATTCCTCAGTCCTGGGAGACATAAAATAGTATTTACTAACGTCTATCTTCTGTGCCATTTGAATTTACTTATATATTTTATTAAGTTCTCCTTGTATCTTTTGTCTAATATTTATTCTAGGTTTTACTCACTCTTGGCGAACATCTCTGCTGACCTATGTGGCTTACATAGTGGGGTAACCCAAACCCTCATCCCTTATGGGTCTGAGCCCCTGGTTACCATGAGTTTCTCAGGCCATGCCTGTTGCACTTATACAATCATTGTCAAAATTGGGCAATGTAGTATACCAAGAGATTCCCCAGTAGATTTCATTGGTACAAAACATATTATTCCCAGTCCTCATTTGAAGCAGCAGCCCTACCTCTCTACCCGATTATTCGAGTAAAGCACCCGTGCCAGGATGGTGACACTTTTCTTTGTTACTATGTTTTTGTTTTTTTGTTTTGTTTTGTTTTGTTTTGCTTTCTTCATATGATGAGAACCCTAAAGAGATAGTAGTCATTTTTCTTTCACTTAAAATTTAATGGGACTTTGTTGTGTCTTTTGATGGAATATTTCCCTCTCTGAGGAACAGAATACCTAGATCCACAAGGTATAGAGTTGTACAAATGGGAAGCACAAATTATCCCAGCTAGGTACTTGGAGGGATGGTAAAGCAGGGATACTCTAGACCCATACATTCTACCTATTGGAGACATAGCATCATATAATGGTCATTTAATTAAGATGTAACTAGGTCATATTCCCTCCCCATTCATATAGAACTTCATATCTAATCTGGTGCCTCAGTCACACTTTCAAAAAGCTATTCTCTCACTCTATCAGACTGGGAAACTTCTGGGTGGTGCTGTATGTGATCAAACCAGTGGATCCCATGGTCATGTGTTCACTGCTATATCTCCTTTGTTGTTAAGTGGGTCTCTTGTTCTGATGTAATATGGTGCAAAATCTTTTGTCAGTGGATCAAACACTCTGTAACCCTTTGAATGGTGGTGCTAGTGGAGGTCCTTTGGATGGCAAAGGCAAACCATACTTGGAATATGTGTTGATTTCAGCCAAGAATTGTTGCCCTTTGCAGAATGGAAGAGGTTCAGAGTGATCAGTTTGTCACCAAGTGGATGGTTCATGTCCTTGAGGATTTTGCCATAACAGGACTTAGCATTGGTCTCTGTGTGGGGAAGTGGGATATTCTGAAGTGGTAGTAGCTAGATTAGACTTAGTGAATGGGAGCCATATTGTTAGCCTTCATCCCTGCCACTGTGATGTCTCTGTTCATGTGACCATTATGCCAGTACTGGAGTGGCTGATGACAGAGAGTAGCTGATAGCAACTGGCCTTGCCATTCTATATTTTTGGTTTTTTAGTGCCTTGTCTATGAAGAATGATGGAGAGAAGGATGTTCTCTAGAGGACATTAACCTAATATAAAGGTCTTCACACTGGGACTCATTTGCATTGGGCCACCCATATACATCTTCCCCAGATACACTTGATGCCAGTCGTCTAATTTTCATTTTTCCATGTCCCTGAACAATCAGTTAAATTATTTTCCTCTGTTCATGAATTGGTATATATTGTTAATTTGTTTGTTCCCCTCTTCTTTCCATAAAAGGTAGATGATCAGATGCAATGCCTGAAGTTCCTACCATTGTAAAGATTTTCCTTTACAGCTCTATTTCAGAGACACCTGTGAGTATGGTTATAGTGCAACAGCAGTCCATTTTTAGCTTGCACTTTGTATCAGGATGACCTATCTGTGAACCATCTGTTGGGCTTTTTCCTCCTTTGTGAACTAATCATCAGGGACCATTCAAATGGCCACAGGTTCATGCTGAGAGAGAGGTGCCAATGCAGCTTAATTGTGCCCTTCATCCTGCTTATGCTTGATTCTGGATTTACCACTTCCATTTTATGATGAATTGCTGCTGAGTTCACCTGACCCGAGGCTTGACAATTCCCAGAGAAAGACTCAGCTGAGAGCCATCAGATGCCAAAATTCCAGTGGCTAGAGAAATGACGGCCTCCGCTCCTTTCTGAAAAAGGAACTTCAATTCTCTGATGCTGAGAATTTCAGGTGTTTCTTGGGTTTTTTAAATTTGCTTTTTATTTTTGCTCTTTTAAACAATGCAACTTTGGAAGTTCTTATTTTGTAAGCAGATTGTTTATAAAAATTAGAAAGATATAAACCAAAAATAAAGAACTAATAAAATGATAAGAAATGAAACTAGGAGACTTGGATTCCAGTTCTAGCATTGCTATTATCTTAGAATTTTATATTTGACTAAACATTTCACTTCTCAGAGCCTTAATTGCCTTATCTACATTACAGGAAAGTTGAATGAGATCAATTTTTCTCAAACCAGGGCCTACTGAGAAAGTAATAAAAGTTTAAGAGCTATTTCCAGTATTTTATAAGGTCTAATGAAAATAATGTTTTCTATTCTTGATAAGGTTGAAGGGAGATCAGGTGAAGGACACTGCAATGACAGTTTAAGCAAGCAAGAAAGCTCTATCAGATAAATACTTTCGAATAAAAGAATCCTAGAACGTCATTGTATGATAGGTATTTCCAAGGTCATCTGATCCAACTCACAAACAGATGCACAAATCCCCTCATTATAATTGTAACCTTTTCTTTGAACTCTTTCAGTATCACGAGTATGCCTATCCAGTTTCTGAGGGCTCTAATAATTTTATTGTTTAGAAGTACTTTCTTCTATTAATAGTTGCTTTTTCTTTCATCACTTCACATTTGCTCCTCAGTTTATTCCTCAATTGAGCTTCATTTATCCACCATTCCACCAGGACTGCCAAATTCAATGTTCTCTATGTTGTATCTTACCTCTTTTCTCAGCAGCATTTGACACAATTGATCACTCCCTCCTTCCTGAAATGATTTCTTCTCTTGGCCTTCTGGTTAGCTAGCATCTCTCCTGCTTTTCCTCCTAACTCACTGGTTGATATTCCTCAGTCTCGTATTCTGGCTCTTCTTCTTCCTCTACCCAATCTCTAAATGTACCCATTGGCTCAGTAACTTGGCCCTATTCTCTTAAGTGGTATCACATATGCTCATGGCTTCATATAGTACTTGTAAAGCTCCAATAAGTCTTCTTCTTTAAAACACAATGGCTTCCCATTGTCTACTAAATAAAAATAAAATTTCTTAGGCAAGCATTCAAGACTTTTCATAATATGACTCCTTCCCATTGTTTTTTTTTTCACCCGACCCTCCCGTCAAACATGATTATTTGATCAAATATATCATTTATTTGTTCACTTCAGACCTTTTACTTATTCCTCTCCTTCTGTTCCAAATGTCCCTCTGTCTTGCTTGCTCGCTTATTTATTTATTTATTTATTTATTGAGATTCCACATATAAAAGAAATCATATGGTTTTTGTCTTTTTCTGTCTGACATACTTTACTTAGCACAATACCCTCTAGATCCATCCATGTTGTTGTAAATAGTAAGACTTTCTTGGTTTTTTTTTTTTTATGGCCAAGTGATATTCCATTGTACATATGCCTTTTCTCTTCATTTCTTGTATATCTCGTATATATATTTTTTGTTTTGTGGTTGCCATGTGCTTCATATATACCAAGCTATGTTTAGTCTATTTTTAAGTTGATGGTTGCTTAAGTTCCAACACATTCTATAATCAGTACCATTTTTATTCACTCCCTCCATATTTATGTATTTGTCATTTTTTTTACTTCTTTTGTATGTATATGTTTGTGTGTATCCCTTAATTTATCTCTGTAATTACATATGATATTCCTATTTTTGCCTTTTAACCTTTGTACTAGCTTTAGTGTTAGTCAATTCATGGCTTTTATTGTTTGCCTTAATCACTGAGAGTTTTTTCTTTGCAATATTTTCTTATTCTTATTTATTTATTTATTTATCTTCTTCTTAAAGAAGTCTCTTTAACATTTCTTGTAATACTGGTTTAGTGGTGATGAACTCTTTCAGCTTTTCTTGTCTGGGAAGCTCTTTATCCCTCCTTAGATTCTAAATGATAGCCTTGCTGGATAGAGCAATCTTGATTGTAGGTCCTTACTTTTCATCACTGAATATTTTGTGCCAATCTCTTCTGGCCTGCAAAATTTCTATTGAGAACTCAGCTGACAGTCTTATGACGATCTCTTGTATATAATTAACTGCTTTTATCTTGCTAAATTTAAAATTCTCTCTTTGTCTTTAAGCTTTGACATTTTAATGATGATGTTTCTTTGTGTGAGCCTCTTTGGGTTCATCATATTTGGGACTCTCTGACCTTCCTAAACTTCTATGTCCATTTCCGTTACCACGTTAGGGAAGTTTTCCATCATTATTTCTTCAAATAGGTTTTTAACACCTTGCTCTCTCTCTTCTCCATCTGGTACTACTATGATGTAAATGTTGTTACACTTGATGTAACAACAAAAGGTCCCTAATTTTTTAAAATTCTTTTTTCTTTTTGCTCTTCTGATTGGATGTTTTCCATTTGCTTGTCTTCTAACTCACTAATTTGAATCTCTGCTTCAACTAATTAGCTGTCAATTTCATCTACATTTCTGACTGGTTCTTTTTCATGTTTTCTCTCTCCTTTTTTTGTTTCCTGTCTCTTTGTTGAAATTCTCACTGAATTCATCTATTCTTCCCTTAACTTCATTGAGCATCCTTATAATCAGTGTTTTGAACTCTGTATCTGGTAGATTGCTTGCTTCCATTTTGCTCAGTTCTTATTATGCAGTCTTAATAGAAAGACATTGGGAAATGTTTCTTTTTTTCTTCATTTTGGCCACCTCCCTGTGTCTGTTTCTATTAGGTAGATCTGCTCTGTCTTCCAGTCTTAGCAGAGTGGCTTTATATAGTAAGTGTTCTGTAGGACACAGTGGTATAGTGTTCCTGTTCATCTAAACCAGATGCTCCACAGGTGTCCCTTGTGAGGGTTGTGTGCTCTCCTATTGTAGTTGAGCCTTGATTGCTGTTGGCATGTCAGTGGTTGGGATTGACTCTAGGCTCACTGGCTATGAGGATTGTCTGTAACTTCAGTGGACAATCTGTTGTGCAGGAGCTGATCCCATGGAGCAAGATTTGCCTTAGCAGGGCTCAGGTGCTTGCAGGGTCCACCCATTGGGTATGTCATTTGTGGAGCTAATTGGGTGTTTCCTCGGTGTGGTCTTAAACCAGTCATCTGGTATATTGGTTCTGGGGCCTCTTAGGAGGTTCTCTGGTGCAGGCTAAGGTCAGCCAATGCTTTTGTCCAGCCTGGGGCCACCTGATAGGAGCTACAAAAGTGATCTTTTGTTAGTAGCTGCCTGTGCTGGGCTTGGAGGTACCTAAGAGTGGTTATACTACGAACTGAGGCTGGCTGTTGCTAGTGCTGGGCTTGTGGACATTTAGCAAGAGGTACAGGGCATGCAGAGGCCAACCAATACTTGCTTGAAGTTTGTGGACCTTTAAGAGATTTTAGAAAAGTCTGCAGTTCAGGCCCAGGCTAGCCCCTTGTGTGGGTTATCCTCCAAAAGAGGTTCTGGACATTAATTAGGTGGGATGAGATCTCAGAGAATTAGTAGGGTGGGGCAAGAGCAGTGTATGCTGTATTAATGAAGACTCAGATTTGGTGACCACCTGAACCTGCAGACTGAGTGGGGGAGAGCTCAACAAAGAAACAATGGCATCTGCAGGCACCTGAGGTAGCTACCCCTCCTACCCTTGCCTTGAATCCAGACGATTCAGTTCCTCCTTGATGTCCTGGTGCTTTTTTAGTTGCCATCCCTTCTCTGAAGTGTAAGACAAGTGTGAATAAGTGAATCTGTTTTTTGGTCCTTTAAGAGGATGGCTGGGACTCTAGTAGCCCTCTTTCTCACTCAGACTGAACCCCTGCTGATGTTCACAGCTAGCTGTTATGCGGAATCCTCTTACCGGCACTGGGAGCCCTGTGTGGGTCTGTGACCACTATTTATTGGGAACTCTGCAGCGAAGATATTCCTCCAGATTCTTAACTACCACATGTGGGTGTAGGACCAGCCTAATTTGCATCTCTGCCCCTCCTACCAGTCACAACATGTCTTATTTATTCTGAGTTATAGGAGTTCTGTTCAGCTAGTCTTCAGGTGATTCTCAAGGGTAGTTATTTTATAATTTAGCTGTAATTTTGTATAGTCATGGGAGGAGGTGAGCATAGCATTTACCATCTTAACCAGAAGTCCCCCATTAGTCTATACCTTCAAATCAATATCTTCCTTTTGTTACTTATTCTCTGAAACTTAGATTCGAATATCCAACTTTATACTTAACAGCTCTTGTTGGATGGCTAATAGGCATCTAAAACTTACTTTGTCCACAAGACAACTTTTTGTTTTTCCACCCAAACCCATTCCTTCCCCCAAGCTCTTGAATATCAGAAAATGGCACCACTTTTGCTAGGTTTCTCAGACCAAAATCTTAGAATTCACTTATAATTTAGTTTTTTCTCTCTCCAGTACACCCTCAAGTTTTATCATTTCTAACTCTAAAAGTGACCCCAAATATGACTATTTGATTTTATGTCCATTACCACTATTCCTTTAAGGCTTCTCCATTTCTTACTTGGACTATTGATATAACCTTCCAATTGGTCTCCTTGCTTGCACTCTTGCTTTCAATAATTTATTCTCCATGTAATAGCAAGAGAAGTCTATTTAAAATATAATCAGATCATGTTACTCCTCAGGTTAAAACCCATCAAATTCATGGCTTCGATGGTAGCTAAGGTCTCGGTATTTTACCTTGTCCTATAGTACCATAAATGATTTGGACTTTGTGTTATTGAACTTCCCATAGACACTATCTACCCTGTCTATAAACTTTCAGCTAAACTGGTCTTCTCTCTCACTTTGGGATCTTTTTACTAGCTGTTCCATTTTCTTCGATTTTTTTTTTCTTGATTCTCAGTACTGGATCCTTATTGTCATTCATGTCTCAGTTGAGAGGTCACCTCCTTAGGACTCCATGGCCACTTGATCCAAAATAGCCATCTAATCTTTTCCTATGTTTATGTCCTCTTTGATCTTCTGGTATCACTTAACATTTTCTGGAATTTTTCAAAATGTATCTACTGTGTCTCCTCACTAGAATGTAAATTGTATGAGAGTGGTGACATCGTCTACCTCATTCCTATTCTTTTCTCGGGATTTAGAAAAGAGCTTGGCACACAGTAAATGTTTAATAAAAATTTTTAAAGGAATGAAGGAATCAGGAGACTGAGTCTCCAGTCTAATGTCACATCTAAAATGTCCAGGATAAAAATGAAATCCATTGTTATTTAAATTGGTGTCCTTGTTTTGATGTCTAAAATCCTATTAAAGTTTCAATTATAGACAACTCTTAACTGATATCCAATTCTTTCCTTTGTCAAATAAAAAGCTCCTACTTCTAAGATTTGGCATTTTGTGAAAGATTTAGAACAAAGCACACAGGGAACATGAAATGTCAATTGCCTAAAGATATAATAAAATTTACTTCATAATAGAAGCATTTTCATTTGTGTATATATATATTCCTTATTTCAGATAATCCACAGGTATTATAATTTAATCTAATGGGCTACTTCTGTTTGTAGTAAAGTGACAGGTAACTTTTATAGTAATTTTGATAGGATATTTTCAATAGGTCTTATTGTCTTGGCTTTTAATGCAAAACTCAGGAATTTTGCCCAGACCTGTTAGATTTCTTATCTTCTTGACAATCAGATTTTTAAAAATCGGATAGCAATTAGTTTGTGTTTGATATTTCTGGGTTATAGGACCTCACTAGGTGTTTTAATGTAGCCTAATTTTAGTGATTATGATTCATTTTCCTTCAGTCAGATTTATACTATGATAAGGATAAGTAAACTCAAATTCTCAAACCCGTCCATCACCATTCTTTCCTGTCACTCCCTTTCCTAATTGAACCATCAAATGTCTAATCATTAGTTTATATTATCTAACAAGAGGAAAATTTCTATTGTGCTTTATTAATAACTAAAATGTATCAAGTGTTCAACATGTGCCAGCTAACATTATCTGTGTTTTACATAGCTTAATTCATTTAATCTTAAAGACATAGATACTATTATTTTGACCCTTACATAGATGGGGAAACTGCAGCACAGAGCAGTTAAGTAACTTGAGTAAGATTCTCAAAACTGCTAGTAAGTAGTCAACCTGGGCTGTAAACCCAGTCAGTCTAACTCTAGAACCAATGTTTTCATCCACTACACTACCTCCCCATTGATAAAACTCCAATTTTTCCTTTTGCTTTTATAACCTATTGTTATTTCAGTCACCTTTATAATTTGATAAAGTGATTAATATCTTCTCTAGGAAAAGCATCCTAGTTTCTTCAAGAGTTTCTAATATTGTATGGTTACAAATGTCTTCATTACCCAGGTCACGAACTCTGGAAATACAGGGGTATCTGTTAATCATTTTAGAGTGTAAGAACTAAGCATTAGTACCTATGTAGTCTTAGCTGTATAGATATAGAGATGATTAGTTTCCTTCTTCCTATATATTATAATTTTGTTAATGTATAACCAATTCAGCTTACTTGGTAGTCACATCATATTCTTTACTCATGTTCTATCAAATGTACTTTTCACAAGATTCAAAGCTCCTCAGTGCTGCTATACGTACCTCCCCAAACACCTACCAGAAATCAAATGAAAAGAAAGCTTCAGTGCAAAATGGGCTTCCCTTAACATTAACACATGTACATTCAAGCCTAAAATCCTTTAAAATAGTGCACATCTGAAAAGATTTTTTTAAAACTAAAACCATTTTTAGAACATTAAAATAATAAAATAAATCAAGAAACATTGTTTGCTACAAAAGCTACTTGCAGGCCTGCTGATAGTATAGGTAAGAAAAATAATGAAAGCCTTCAGTAATTGGAGGCCTTCTACCACGCATGTAAGAGAAGAGAGAAAAATAAGTCCTGAGGATGAAATGTACAACATGACAACTATGGTTAACAATACTGTATTGTATATTGGCAAGTTGCTAAGAGAGTAGATCTTAAAAGCTCTTATCAGAAAAGAAAAAAAATTGTAACTATGTGGTGATAGTTGTGAACTAGACATTGTGGTGATCATTTTGCAATATATACAAATATCAAATCATTATATAGTACACCTGAAACTATTATAATGTTATATGTCGATTATATCTCAATTTTAAAAAAGAGAGATCAATATATGTAAAGAAAGTATATGTGTATAGAAAGGGAGCATAAAAGAGTTTAACTGTGCTGAAATCTTTTTTCCCTCTCCTGCTTTAAGTTCTTACAATTACTAAGCTTCCTGGCTGCTTGTTTTCTAATATTTTCCCCCATGTTACTCTCTGGATCTATTATCACTGTTTTTCCAATAGTGATCTTGGAGCCTTTCAGTACAGAATCAGTTTAATTATCTAGTCTTAAGTTTTCTTATTTGATGTTGCATTAGTAAAATGCTTTCCATGGGGCTGTGATATCACTGAGTTTGCCCTGGCCATATGAGGAGCTATTCATGAACTGTTGTTTGCTCTTCTTTTTTTACTCCATGTTATATTGAGTCAATTTTCAAAAACCTGTGACAGATTTTACATTTATTCCTAATATACTGCCTCTTGTTCTATTCAATCTGTGCTAAGATCTCTGGGGAATCCAATTCTGTTGACATATACTAATCTACCAGATTTCAGGGGATACATGTATTTGATAACAGGCCATTTAATTAGCCAAGATGTTCATGAAAATGTTAACCAACAATAGGTCTAGGATGGGGTTCTGGGACAAGATCACTAGAGATTTCTTTCTCAATAAACAATGATACATACATAAACCCTCTTTGAAAATGTGTATTCCATGATTTATGGACCACCTCAAGTGTTCCATCAGCTAGTTCATTTGCTATCTTGTTGCCATGGACATTATTCAAGTGTACCATTGTAACAGCATTCTTGGGATATACCCATCCTATACTCTTTAGTGGCATTATAGCATAGAGATTAATACCATGAATTCTGAAATGGGCTATTTATGCTTAAATATATGTTCCTGGGTTTAGTTTTCTGGTCTTGGGCTAGTTATTGCTCTAAACTTCTGTTACCTTATCTATAAAATGGGGGAAATTAATCATGAAAATAAAATGAAAAATGCATATAAATCATTTAACCTATAGCCTGACATCGAATAAGTGCCGAAGAAACATTAGTTCTTCATAATAGTAATAGTTCACCTTCCCAAAAAGAATGAGACTAGTCTGGTACAACTTAATCTTAATGAGCCCATCTTGGGTCTTAGTGAATACCACTACCCTTTGCAAGAATTTACATGCTTTTGTTTTATACTGTTTGAAAACCCACCCATTTTAATAATTCATTCTATAATTTTGCACAGGGATAAATGTCAGGCTCACTGATCTATAATTGCAGAATTTACTGTTTTCCTTTACTGAAAATTTGCATTGTATTTGCCTCTCTCCAGTCCTGTGAAATCTCTCCCCTTCTCCATCATTCCTCAAAGGTAATAATTGCTGGTTTAGAAGTTTTATCCCCTAGTTCTCTCTAACTCTGCTGTGAAGGTCATCTCAGCCAGAGCATTTGATGTTCTCTATTTTCCCACCTATCTTTGAAATCAGTTCCCTCCTTAAACTAGTTTGTTCTAGCCTCTCCAGTCTGAAGATCATTGTCTTTGACACAGAAGACAGACAGAACAGGAGCAATGTGGTCTTGCTTTTGTTTTTTTGTCATCTGTTATCACCATCTGTCTCCAGCAGAGGAACTGTCCCTTCAAGTTTATTCCTCTTATTCATTAGTATAAATTTTAGATTCCCCTCTCTTTGTCTTATTATTTTATACAAACTTTAGTTTCATGAGAATTTATGCCTTAATTTACTCTTAAAGACTCATATGAGTAGTTTCAATTTACCACTGGTTATCCATTCTTCTTTCTGCTTTTTGTTTCTCTTTTCAAAATATAAGCTCAGGCTTTTCCAGTCTAAAATGACATTTGAAGTAGTTTCTTCCAAAAGGTATTTCTCCCTAAAATATATTTTAAGGCCCAAATTAAAATCAAATACATTATGTAACTGTGGAGAAGTTTAAGGTACTACTGTTTTAAAATGACCTGACAGCCATCTCTCAGTTTTAAGTGAATTCGGAAAGTTAAGTGTTAAGAAAATGTGAGGTGAGTAGGTGATGTGGACTAGGGTTATAGCTAAGCAGATGGGAGTAAGTGGACAGATTCAGGATGTATTGAAAGCAGCACTAACAGTACTAATTGATGGATGGTCTATAGGTTGTAAGAAAAAGAAGAGTCAAGGATTACAAACCATTAAATTTCTTTTTTTTAAAAAGCAATTAGGTAGATGATAAATCTGTTTAGTGAGAGGTGAAAGACTTTAGAGCAGCCAGTTGAGAAGGGTTATTACTAATTCTGTTTGGACATGTTTAAGATTTCTATTAGAAATCCCAATTAAAATGCCAAGTAGAATATAGGGGTCTGAAGTTCTAAAGACAGGGCTAGGCTGAAGATATAAATTTGAGCTGTCGGTCTTGTTCGATGGATATAGCTGAAATTACCCAGATTAGATCATAGAGGTGAGAAGAGAGCCAAAGAGAAAGCCCTGAGTCACCAAAATATTTAGAGGTCTAGGGGAAGAGGTAAAGGGTTTGAAATGAAGCAGTCGAAGAGATGAGAGAAAAGCTAGGGAAGTATGATATTCTGAAAACTAAGTAAAGAATGTGTATCAGGAAGGAGGGAATGGAGTGCATGGGGTAAAATGTCGAGACCTCAAGTCAGGTGATCTCAGAGAAGTGAACATTAGCTTTAGTAGGATGAGGTCACCGGTGAGATGAGGTCCATTTGTTAGAGAAGACAAGAGAAATATACAATTAGAATGTTTTGAAGAGAAATGTGAAGAAGAGACAGTGAGTATAAACAATGCTCTCCTTTCCTGTTAAGGAGAGAAGAGAAATGGGCAGTAGCTCGAACAGGATGTGGAGTCAAGGGAAAGTTTTTGTCTGCTTGCTTTTTTGTTTCTGTTGATGGGCAATTTTAAAAGCATTCTTCAATTTGTATGGGAAGGATCCAGTAGAGAGGGAGAAATTGATAACATAGCAGAGAAAAAAGGTCAGTAAAAATTCATTAAGAAAAAAGGCCAGTAAAAATTCATTAAAAATAAAGGTAAGTGATGATTTGGGCTAAGATAGGAGCAGTGACTTTTCTATTATAACTAGAAGACAGGACAATATGTGTGTACTGATACAAGTAGATTGATGGTTGAAAGATAAGGTAGTTCTTATTGGAGGGAACTATTTTGTATAAAATATACAGAAGTTATTAGCTTACAACAAGGGAGAAGAGAATGTTGGAGATTTAAAATCAATTGCTGAGATAATGGAAAAGTAAACTTGCAAGAGAATTGGGTAGCTTTGATTGTCATTGTCAAGTGATCATTTGAGGGGTATGGTCATGGTTTGAAATGATTCCGGTCAGCACTGCTGTGATTTTCTCCAGTAATATTGAAATGTTTGTGATCAAGTGTGGAGAAAAAAATCTGTATAAGGGAAGTTAGGATTTTTTAATTTTTTATTTTTTTTGGCTATGCACAAAAGTAAGAGAGAGAGAGGCAAGTACTTAATGATAATTGTAAGGGAATAATTATAATGCTGAACAATGGAATCTAGGCCTGGTAACGAGAAAGGGAAGGAATTGAATGTGGTATTTTCTTTCTTCTGTTTGCTTTGGGTTTATTTTGCTCCTTTTTTGGGTAATTTCTTGAGATAGAAACTTATATTATTGGTTTGAGACCTTTTCTCTTTTTTAATATTAACATTTGGTGCTATAAATTTCCCTCTCAGCAGTGCTTCATCTGCATCCCATGTATTTTAATACGGTGTGTTTTCATTTTCATTTACTTTTATGTATTTTTAAAATTTTTTGAGACTTTTTCTTTGATTCATTATTTAGAAATGTGTTATTTCATTTGCAAGTGTTTGGAGATTTTCATCTTGTCTTTCTGTTAGTGATTTTTAGTTTGATTTCATTATGGTCAGAAGATATACTTTGTATAATTTCAATTATTTTAAATTTATTGAGATTTGTTTTATGGCCCAAGATATGATCTATTTGATAAATTTTTCATAAATGCTTGAAAAATGTTTATTTTACTCTTATTGGGTGGTGTGTTCTATATATGTCAATTTTCTGTTAGTAATTGTGTTGTTCAGATCTTCTATGTTCTTGTTGATTTTCTATTAGTTCTAATGCTTGCTAAAAGGGTGTATTACAGATAAAATCATTATTGTAAATCTTTCATCTATATTGATTTCTGCTTCATGTATTTTTGAAGTTCTGCTGTTTGGTGCATACACATTAGGATCATCACATCTTCCTGGTATACTGATCCTCTTATCATTATGTAATGTGCCTCTTTGCCTCTTATAATATCCCTCACTCTGAAGTCTACTTTATCTAATAATAATACTGCCACTCCCAATTTTTAAAAGTTAATATTTGTATGGTATATTTTTTAGTCTTTTTTACTTTAGCCTATGTTGTTTGAGGTTAAGTGGGTTTTTTTGAGAACTGCTTACAAGGAAATTGTGTTAGTTTGGATTTAGAGGGATAAATTTATGTTGTCCATAGACACTCCTGTATATAGTTAAGTTATTGCCAGTTATTCTTGCATGGGGTGGCTTTAGTAAAGTTCTTAATGAATCACTATGTTGACTCACCCAACTTTGCGACACAAAGGTTCAAGACCTATGGTTGTCTTGTAATTCTGCAAACTCAGAATTATTGTATGTAAAGGAAAAATAATATTTGAAATTTTGGGAGCCAAAAAATAGTCTGTGGAAAATTCTTCCAGTAATCAGACATGAAATATTTAGTATTTATTTAGCTACATGTTGGAATATTTGAGACATAATGGCACCTAGTCAAAAGAGAATATCTCTCTTGTCACAAATAATCAATAATGCAACATATACAATCATAAATGATCCATACTTTTTAAAGATAAAAATTGCATGAAATAGAATTTATCAGAATTTTTTATGTAGACTAAAGTTTAAAACTGTACAATAAATAGTAAGTACAACTATATGTGATATCATGTAATTTATATATCCCAGTTCTAAGTAATATAAAAACAAAAGTTGATCAACCATGCTAAAACAAAGACTGAATTATCTTCCTTTTTTATTTACCAAATGATCTTTTAAAATCATTATCATATAAAAGGCAGTATCAAAGAGTTTTCTGCCAAAATGTTTCAAGTAGTTGATTGATTAAAAGTAGTATGTCATAATTTTTTTTGAAACTTAGTAATATTTATAGTATCTGGCAGCCTTTTAAAATATGTAATTTTCTGTGACTTCTATTCTCATTCTAAAGAAATATTTTCATATCTAATTTGGTATAATTTGTATTTTTCTTCTTAAAAATGATCTCACAAAACTTGGATCTAATACTACTCTCTTTCCACTTTCAGAGCCACATCCAATCTATCTGGAAATCCTCTTATTGCCATCTTAGGATATATTTCAAATCTGTCTACTTCTGTCCATCACCACTGCCTCCACATTATAACTACTCTTACCTCTCATTTAGACAATGACAGTAGCTTCTTCTTCTTGGGAAGAAACATTTTTAACTTGGTATAACCAAATTTACTGCTTTTTCTATGTGTTTTCAAAACTTTTTTGCTTTCTCTATCCCAAGATTTAAAAAAAGTCTCTTACTTTTTCTTATGGTATTTTTGTCTTGTAATTTTTTTACATTTATGTTTTTAGCCATTGTAGGATATTTTTTATGTTTCTTAAGATAATTAACCAGGAATGCTAATATCATTTAAGAGAAAACAAATTTTTTTTCTCCTAAATCAAAATGTCAACTTTATTATGTTCATTTTAGAGTTTATATATATATAGTTTTTCAATTACAGTTGACATTCAATATTATATTAGTTTCAGGTGTACAACATAGTGTGAGGACTCCTCTTTTCAGCACTGGTGCTTCAGCGAGGGGAGTCCCAGTGGTGCTGGGACCTCTTGCTCTTCAGGGGAGCCTCCCATTTCTTAATGGGTGAGGGACAAATATGTTTTATGTCTCCACCCCTCCTACCAGTCTCAATGTGGCTTCTGTATATCCTTAGTTATAAGAGTTCTGTTCAGCTAGATCTGGTGGTTTTCAAGGGTGCTTTTTCTATAATTTAGTTTTAGTTTTGACAAGGTTGTCGAAAGAAGTGAATAGAGTGTTTACCTATTCTGCCATCTTGACTGGAAATTTAAATTTTATTTTATACCTATTATCTATTTGTCTATTATTATGCCAGTACATAATGTTTTCATTATAGTAGATTTATAGTACTTTTAATATCTGGTAGAATAAATCTACTCTTAGTGTCAATTTTAAAGTGGAAAGTTATTGCATATTCCTTTTTCCATATAAATTTTAAACTTATTTTGACCAATTAAGAAAAAATTATGTTGAGACTGATTGGAACTGCAATGAATTTATATATTAATATAGAAAGAATTGTCTCTCCAATTTCAGTACTTGTTTTCTCTCCCTCAATAAAATATTATCACTTTCTTCATTTAGATTTAATTCCTGTCTTTTTAGATTTTACACAATTTATCTTTTTTATTGTACTTATGAATGGGATATCTCTCATTTAAATTTCTAATTGCATAATATTAGTAGAAATAAAAGCTACTATTTTGTATCTGGCCAGCCATCTTAACAAATTCTCTTATTAATGGAAGTAGATATTTAGCAAAATATCTTGTCTTTTCAAAGTATGTAATCATACCAACTGGAATTGAAGATAGTATTATCTTTTCCTTCCCCATATTTAAACAGCTTCTTTAATTTTCTAGCCTTATCAGTCTCTAAAATGTGTTGAAGAATAGTGATAATAGCAGAAATCCCTGTCTTGTTACTGATATTAATAAAACAATGGCTGTGGTATATAATGTAGTTGCTGAATTTTGGTAGAGATTTTTTAAAAAATCTTATTTAGGTAGTGCTGTGGACTAAATTATGTCACCCCAAAATTATGTGCTGAAACTTTAACTCCCTACGTGACTGTACTGCAGATAGGGCCTTTAAGAAGGCGATTAAGGTTTAATGAGGTCATAAGTGCAGAGCAATGTCTGACAGAGCTGATGCCCTTATGAAAGGTCATAAGGTTCTTCCTTATAAGAAAAAGAAAAGACACCAAAGCTCACTTTCTCTCTGTCATGTGAGAAGTTAGACACCTGTAAGTCAGGGAGAGAGATTTCATCTGAACCCAACTATACTGGTACCCTGATCTTGAACTTCCATTCTCCAAAACTTTGAGAAAATAAATATTTGTTGTTTGAGCCACTAAGTCTATGGCATTTTGTTTTGTCAGCTTAAACGAATACACTTTCCCTTTTTCTTTCCTGAGAATTTATTGGTGCAAATGTAACCATATAAAGCCATAAATTATGATAAACATAGTCATGACATTGTCCTCTAGACCAGCAGTTCTCAACTGTGGTGATTTTGTCCCTTAAGGGACATTTAGCAATGTCTTGAGTAATTTTGGTTGTCATAAATGGGGGAGAGGATTGCATACTACTGGCTTCAAGTGGATAAAGGCCAGAGAACCTGACAAATATTTTACAGTGGATGGGCAGCTCCCCAAAACAAAGACTTACTTGGTCCAAAATGTCGATAGTGCCAAGGTTTAAAAGTTCTGCCTAGCCAAGCTCCTGAAAACCTCCAATTCCCTAGAGGGAGGAAAAGGGAAGAGCTGTCTCAAACTACTGTAAATGCCCTATCCCCTGGGCCAAAATTGTGTGCATGGGCCAGGCTGAAAGGAGCAGGACTGCATTGCAAGCTCTGCTGTCTCTCAAAGTAGAGGTTAGTAGCAAGTCTTGGTATTGGGCCATATGCCAAGAGTGCTGAAGATCTCTGCACCTGTTGTCATTGGCAGGTGTCCCTCAGGTGGTATAAGGGCTGCACAAGTAGAAATCCTGGCTCTTTTGTAACGGCAGATGAAGTTGCCTATCCTGCTTCCTCCTCTGGCCACCAAGACACACCATAGAACTTTTATTTCTATGTTAATGACAGTTTTCTTAGGAATGTCTAATTAATTTTATCAAGTGACTTCATGACAATCATTGACAGAATCATATAGTTGTTTTATTTTTTTTGTAATATTTGGTGTGTTGGTTATCTTAGTAGATACATTCATTTTAAAAAGTACAACTTTTTTGTTACTTTAATGAGATATTTTATTAAGTTTTTCTAACTTTATTTAGAAGGTTTTAATGTTTTTCTATAGTCTAGAATTGGTAGATTAAAAATTCTGCATATTTATGGATGGTTAGAAGGAATTCATCTCTAAAACCATCTGTGTCCAGTGCTTCTTTTAAATTATCAGTATCTAACCTTTGTGATTTGTCCTATAGTTATCTTCTTGAGCCAGTTTTGGTCATTTCTGTTTTTAATGACTTCATAGTTGGTCTTGCCTTTATTGGTTTATATTCTAGCAGTCAGGGTAGTCTTTTTGAAACTGAAGGTAAATCATGTTACTATTCTGCTTAAAACTCTACTCAATAAGAAAAATAAAGTAAAATTTGAACTCTTCTCCCTGCTTACAAAACCCCAAATGATCTATCTTATTCACTACAGCCTTTTCTTGTGGCACTCTTTCCTTTACGATTTCATTCCAACACACCGATGAACTGCCCATTTCTTAAATATAGGAATTTCTTTCCTCAGGGTCCTTTTTACAGGCTTTCCCCTTTGTCTGGAAATTTCTCTGTCCCCTCTACATTTCACATTAGTTGCTTCAGAATTCAATTTTTTAAATTTGCTACCTCAGAGACAGTCCCTGACCACTCTATCTAAATAGGTTTCTTCCAACCCCAAGGCTCACCCTATTACTCAAAGTAGGCAGAGATTTTCTCTTTTCTGGCAGTCACGAAGGCTGAGTTCAATCATCAACAGCCACTCAATGGAAAACTCAGACACTGGGTTGGTTACTAAGACAATTATCTACCCCTCCCCACTTTTCTTTGGAAAAAGTTTATTGTTTCAGAGCCCACAGGTTATAACAGAATGACAAATTAATTTTCTAAAGGTAATTTCTGCCACTTGAAATTTCTCAATTCTTTTTGATTCTCTGAAGACAAACATTTTTATGTGATCACACACAAATGCCAGGAATATTTTAGAATTATGCCATTAGAGGAATTAATATGTATACAGAAACACTAATGTTAAGAAAAGGGGAAAGAAAAAATTATATTTTCTCTTAAGGTATCAACTACTTCTTTAAAAAATTAGTCTCTCCAAATGGCTTGCTGAGAAATACTATTTGGCAAGATATTTCTCAATCCGGCTTACGTTGCCTACTGTAATTTTACTAAACCCAGTATTTTAAGTTTTGAACATATTCCCAAAGATCTTTAATGATAGGTGAATCTTTTCAGGAAAAAAAAAAATCAGCCGATAAAGTAAACATGTAGCAAAAATGGGTCACTAAAATTGGATAAAGAAACAAATCACAATATGAACAATTAAGAAATAAACCCATGTGTTGTTACAAACTTGGTGTGAAAATTCCTTTGAAAAAGATCACATTCACCAATTTTAATATGAAAGTATTATTGAACACAGTGAACGTGCCTATCTTTCCCCACTATTCAACCTTTTGAAAATAGAACACACCCTGGATATAAGACAAATGTCTAGACCCAAACAATTAAGTGAATAAGATGCCAGTCCAGATGTCATATTTATGGACATGCACTATTAGTGTGGATAGTGTTTGCTAGCATCTACCAACTAAATATTAACACTTTAAGGTTTTCTGGGTGTGAGTGGTCAATCTTTAAATCTATATTCATTTTGTTGTCACCTCCGACTGGGCGATATTTTTACTTTTTAAATGATGAAATTCTCAGTGAACTTCAAAAGAGGAAAAGCCGTCCTGCAGCAGATGCTCTCCCACTAACTCAGTCATTCATGGGAGTTGTCAGTTTGTTCTTCCAAAAATATCAAGTAAGATGAGAAGAAAGCAAATGTTTCTGCTATCAAGATACAGACATTTGGTCAGAGCAATAAAATAGCCTCAAATGCCAAAAAATAATAAAGAAAATGTGGAATGAGTACCTTCCAAAGTTATGGAAATAATTTGACTGTGTCTTACCACGTGATAAAAATTGACGCGATTCCCAAGTACCCACAGATGGTAGTACTACTCTAACAACGTGCTAGAGTGAAGTAATGATTACAGGCTTTATTACAATCATGGTGTAGCCAGGAATTTTGTCTGTTTCAAAACAATTATATACGTATACAGAATGTGTATACATGTGTGATTAATTTTCTAATGGCGGTGATTAGTTTTCTTTAAGCCAGTACAAATTTTCTTACAACAAATGTTATATATTTAAAAGGGAACTGAATAGAGTCTCAAATGGAATCCATGAATATCCTCATTTCTAATCTGTTCATAGATAACTGGCCTGCAGGTAATGGGATAAAACCATTTTAAACTCAACTAAGATTATATATTAAATAGTCATTTATGACCTGGCTCTGCCACAGAAATTAACCCTTATTTTACTGTGGCTAAAAGTAGGAATTAGTAAAGTTACAGAAGATATGGATAGGAACCCCCCAGAATACACATTTTTAAAATATGCTATTTAGTTTGAAAAGTATTATGATAAACTGATTTAGATAGGATTGGAGAAGCTAGAAAGAAAAAACTATATATTTCCACAGCCTGATGCAGTGTGATAAAAAGATAACAGACTTCAGTCTGGCAGACCTGGGTTTGAATCCTGATTCCTTAATTATGAACTGTGTGACATTGAGCAAGTTTCTTAATCTAAATTTCCTGTTTTGTAAGATTAGGATAATAAAACTTCATAAGGATATGATGAGAGTTAGAGAAAATAATGAATACAGAATGCTAGTGCAATGTAGAATACATAGTAGACATTCAGTAAATGAGATATTATTATTTATTGAGTGCCTTCTACCTCCAGTGCTTTTTATGTGTTGTCTCATTTAAACTCTATGAATTTGACTCCCAGCTTTGCGGTAAATTGGAATCACCTAGAGAGACAAAAATTACTGATGCCTAGCTCCCTTCCCCAGACATTATTAGGTGTGACCTGCAATTTGCGATATTAAAAAGCTGACCAGGTAATTCTAATGTGTAACCAAGTTTAGGAACCATACTGTCTTACAACAATGCAGTGAATTGAGTACAGTTGACACACTTGAGCAATGCAGGGGTTAGGGATGCCAACCACCAGCACAGTCAAAAATCCATGTATAACTTAAGTTATCCCTCTGCATATGTGGATTCCCAACCTCCAATTGACCCTAAAACAACACAGGTTTGAATTGCAGGAGTCAATTGAAAAAAAAATCTATATATAAGCGGACTTGAATAATTCAAACCCTTGTTGTGCAGGGTCAACTGTATTAGCATACCCATTTTAGAATAAATAGAATTGGGAGACTGACTTAGTCAAGATAACACGATTAATGATCAACAATGTGATTATGGAGAAAACAGCCTCGATATATTATCTTATAATAATACTAGGTCACCAAATTAAAAAAGAAAGTTACAAAATAGTATGTAGTGGTCAATGCTAATTTCTTTTTACTTAAAAAGTTAATCATACTATAAAATGACTACAAAAATGTTTATCAGATATATTTATAAATAATCTTTTCAGGGTACGATGAAGAGTAAGTTTTGGGATTTTTTGCACTGTGATGGTTTTTTTCAAATGTTTAACAAAGAATATATATTACTTTTTTAGTGAGAGGAAAAAAAGCATAAATGTTATTTCTTTAAGAATCAGAATTCTGGAGAATAAGTAGGTTTATAAACTCAAGAATAAATATCTTTCATTTGAGGGGCCTGGAGAACATTCAGATGACACTGTCCAAATGGCAGAAGAAGGTATGCTTCTGAAGCCTGGAATAGAATATCTAATCCTTTTCTTGGAAACATCTGTTAGACAGATCCAAAATTACTGTGAACTTTGCATCAATTGTAACGTAGTAGTTATAAAACTTTCTTACAGGGCCTACGTCAGAATTGTTATCCCTTTCTTTCAATTTCCTCCACCAACACCTTAGCTAGCCCTGAATAACTCATGACTTGAAAATTTCTATAGCCTTTTAATTTGTCTCTTATTCCAGTCTATCTATATTTTAACCTATTCTGTATACCTCTGCAATAGTATATGTAAAGCTCCAATAAGTCTTCTTCTTTAAAACACAATGGCTTCCCATGGTCTTAAGCAAGCATTCAAGACTTTCCATAATATGACCCCTTCCCATTGTTTTTTTTTCCCACCCAACCTTCCTGTCAAACATGATTTGACCAAATATACCATTTATTTGTTCACTTCAGAACCCGTTCCTTATTCCTCTCCTTCTGTTCCAAATGTCCCTCTGTAGTTGCACTTTTTCAAATTATTTCCATTCTTTAAAGCTGAGCTCAAGTGTAAGTCCTCCATGAAAGCCTCTATTATTCCCATTGGAAGTGATCTATCACAACGTTATGCAAATTTTGTACCATGTCTAGCACTCACATAACATTTATCCCCCACCTGAATTTTGTGCTTTCCTATTTACAAATCACTTCACAAAAGGTACTCATTTAATTCTCACAATACATGAATAGGTAGATACCAAATTTTTTTTAAAGTGAGAGAATGTGTGGCCTGATGTCATACAACCAGTAAGTGACTTAGTCTAGATAGTAATCAATGACTTTTCAAGAAAGGGATATAAATCCTGAGATCTTTTGCATTTATAAAAGTTGTGGTAAAATACACTTACTATAAAATTTAACATCTTAAACATTTTTAAACACACAGATCAGTAGCATTAAATATATACACATTTTTGTGCAACTATCACTACCATCCATTTCTAGAATTTTTTTAATCTTGCAAAACTGAAACTCTGTACCTATTAAACAGTAACTCCTCATTATCCCCTTCCCTCAGCCCCTGACAACCATCATTCTACTTTCTGGCTCCATGAGTTTAATTGCTCTAAGTACCTCAAATAAGTAGAATCATATAATATTTGTCCTTTTGTGAGTTATTTCACTTAACATAATGTCTTCGAGGTTCATCCATGGTGTAGCATAAGTTAGAATTTTCTTTCTTTTTAAGGCTGAATAATTTTCCATTGTATGTATATACTACATTTTGTCTATCAGTGGACACTTAGGTTGCTTCCATCTTGTGGCTGTTGTGAATAATGCTATTATGAACAAGTGTACAAATATTTGCTTGAGTCTCTACTTCAATTCTTTTGGGTATATATATCCAAAGGTGGAGTTACTAGAGTCTATGATCATTCTATTTTTAATCTTTTGAGGAACCAACATACTGTTTTCTATAGTAGCTGCAACATTTTACTTCTTACCAGCAGTGCACAAGTGTTCCAATTTCTCCACATCCTTGCCAACACTCGTTATTTTTTATTTTTGTTTTGATTTTCTTAACAATAGCCATCCTAATATATATGAAGTGGATCTCTTGTATTTTGAAGATTTAAAACAGGAATTACAAACTCATTTCTTCACAGGGGCATCTGTAGTTACAGAGGTAACTATAAACAAGTGAGGTAGGTCTATTAAGCAATGTGGCGCCAGTCACTCAGCCTGAGGGGCCAAGAAACAGTAGGAAGTGGCTGATACACAGCCATTTAGAGAGTCTATGGCCTCTCTAATGGGACAGTTTTTACTCAGTTCCAATGCAGTACGGCTCTGGCATTGAATAATGGGTTTGACTTTAGAATACTCTGCAAGCAGGTATTCTTTAGGCGGCTAGGTTTGTATTAAAATATGCTGATAATAGGATCACAAATGTGAATAAGAGCCTTCCACTTTTGAAGTGAGAATCACAACGGTGGGCAAGAAAGCATAAGTTCCAGGTCCATGATGAGGGGGTGCTGAAACTCAGTGCCTAGAAGATGGCTGATATGACAACTGAGAGCTGATGGCTAATAACTCCAATACATTGGGCTCCTGCTTAGAAGGGCATAGAGAGATCATGCTAGAGATTTGCCTTTCCCCAAAACCTTGAAGTGGATGCTTTCACCCCACTTCCGTGCTTTCGATACAACTACTAGTCAAGACTGCTATTACCATTCTGCAACAATTGCCCTTCTGCACAAGTCAGCACTGGGAGACAGTGCTAAGACAGACTAAAATTCTCTCTCAAGATACAGAGAAACATGTGTGATCCTTGAGAACACATCAGATAGTCTATGTCTTTGGGGATGGACTGTATCCCATTAGTTACATCTAGTACTACATAGAACAGGGGTGGGCAAGCTTTTTCTGTAAAGGGTCAGATGGTAAATATTTTAGGCTCCATGGGCCACTCGCAGACTCTGTCACATGTTCTTGTTACTGTTTTGTTTTTTACAATTCCTTAAAAATATAAATAACTTTCTTAGCTTGCAGGCTATATAAAAATAAGCCACGGAGCAGATTCGGCTCCAGGGATGTAGTTTGCCAGCCCTTGGTATTAGAGGAATATCTCAGTTACATCATGTACACCTTGCCTTTCCGGTCATTCAGGGAATAATTCTTTACACCTACCACATTTTCTAGCATAGTGCATTGTAAATAGACGGTTCAACAAATATTGGGAAGTAAATAAATTCATGATTAAGACAAGAGTTTACAAATTTTAAGCAATGTTGTGCTGTCATGAATCTAGGATCTAACCTCTAAACTCATAGTGTCAGTAATTCATCAGAAAGAGATAGCAAGACTCACATTTGTGACCTGATAGGACAAGGAGATATTAGGAAGCTTGCCTTTTTGGATGAAAGGCAAAGGGGAGCAGAAGCTAGTTCCTTCTTCTTTATGTAAGAGGCCAAATTGGTTTCATAGAGAATAGGTGAGAGGTGATGTTAATGGCACCTACATATCAAGACCAAAGAAGGTAAGCATTAAAACCCTGTAATAACACCACATATTTGAGATCATTTTAATGTCTCAAATTCAGACACAACGAATAGGAAAAGCTGACTCTTATTTTTTAAGAATAAATACAGTATGTATGTTCCCAAGGAGCACATTATTATATATACTCTCTTTGTGAAATGTTTATTTTAAAGGGGAATTTTATAGTGTTCTTAGGTTTCCAATATAAAATGTATGACTCAAGTAAGGGTTTGAGGGTAGAATTTTATCTCTAGGTCAGTAAAATCGTTTCCATTTAATAAATTTCCTTTTTGGCTTATGCTTGCAGTGCCCCATGCCACACCCTGGCACTACATAATGGAGATAAATTAACATTCTCAGGTCTCTAGGATACTGGTGTTTATATTGTCCCAATCAGGGTTTACTATGTGTTGGCAGAGTAGATGGTTCTGAATATATGAGGGGCCCCAAAGGAGTATGGAACCAAAATATTTCATTATTAGAACTCATGAGTGATGTTAGGACTATTAAAGAAATTATTCCTCTGGGTTAAAACACAAGATCTACCTGAGTATTCTATTAAAATGAAACACCTTGGAAGAAGTAATGACACACTAATTAATCCATTATCATTAAAAATTCAAGAGGGATCCATTTTTCAGGCCGCTAACCTTCTACTGGTCAGCAGAGTGAAGGCCGTCAGAGCACAAGATTTGATAGTAAAATAGTTATGGTTATGCTGCACTTGTAGGAGAAATAGTCCTGGGCAGGGCCAAAATGAGGACTCTAGGAAGTAAAAGGGGATGTGGATGTTGAAGGATGGAAGAGGAAAATGTGCTGGGAGAAACAAGGGCGTGTGAAATATACATGTACTTCTTTCATAAAGTTAACCAGACTCAACTCTGGTTCCATAAGTTCCATGAAGCTGTCATTTAGTCTCCTCAGGTGTATAATTCACTAAAGAGACTAGAAATTTCAGAAATGGAAACAAGCTAGTTTCTTAATAGAGCCTTAAGAGTTGTAAGTACCTATAATAAATATTGTGCTATAAATAAGTACCTATAATAAATATTGTAGGCGTTTTGTCTGTTTTTGCCTTTCAGGTGTTTTGGTTGATTTCCATGATGACGTTTATCCTACCTGACATTTGTACCAGATTGGCACCTCCTGATGAAGCACATATAATAAATAAATAAATATCCAGGTGTTATTAGAGATGAAGGGAGAAAGAAACTAACATGTTCTGAGCGTATGCTATGTGCTCACTCATTATTTAGTTACCTCATTTAATCCTTACAACCACCCTGTGAAAGAGGCAGTAATTCTCTCATATTACAGATGAAAAATTTAGGGTCAAATAGCCTGGGTGACTTATATAAAGTGGAAACTTTAGAGCTTCATAACACTTGGCATCAAGTACTATGCTGAAGATTATATGCATTTTTTATTTAAACATCAAAGCAGCCTGTGAAGTAGTAGTTTTTTAAAAAAAAATGTATAGGTAAGTAATCTGGTGCTCAGCCAGGTTAATTAATTTGCTCAAGATAAGTGAGGATGCTGGGATTCAAGCACACACACAGTTAAAGTCTGAGCCCTTAATTGTAGACTACATTGTCTTTAGGATAAGAAGTCCTTGTCTTTCAACTAGTGCTTCATATCTATGCAAAATATAATATATAATGTAACCCATATAGTATAATAAAAATGTAACCAACTCTCTTCCTTAAATTAGCAACTTCTTTTTCTTTTCTTTGTCTTCCTCCTCCTTCTTTTTCTAATGATCTAAACATCCTTGTAAGTATGGGCCTTCATTTCCAGTTAGGGGTGGGTATGCAGAAGTGAAAAAGAGGATACGTAATTGTACTAATCAAATATTTTTCAGACCCATTTTAACTGAATATTTATTTAAATCAAAGTTTAAATCTCTATCAGGTCAATTTCTTTCATTTTTTCCTATATCCAAACATAAAGTCTGTGTTCAAGACTTGTCCTTATGGTAGTGAGAAGGGGTTTTGGGAGCCCATGTGGGTGTTTGCCTGTTTTTACCTTTCAGGTGTTTTGGTTGGTTTCCATGATGACATTTGTCCCACTTGACCATGAGATACCCGATTGGCACCTCCTGTTGAAGTCTGTGAGCTGTTCTTTCTGGGCTCTGGCTTCATTTGTTTTTACCAAATCTAGTTCCTATAAATGGTGATGTCCAGCAAGTGGGTTCTATCATTGGACACACTTGACGATCATCAACACCTGCAGGGCACACACTACCACAGGCTGCTGGCATCAGGGATCTTTAGAAGCACTATTTTTTCATTCCTTTATTCCTAATGGTGGCTTTCTCCAAAACTTCTCCACGAGGTCCCCTTTCTGTGCTGGAAAATTTTGGAGTGAGGGAGGATGACAGTAATAGGCACCAGTGAGCTGGTTCTTGGATATACTACTTATGTGACCTTCTTAAGACAACTGGACATTCAAAAATCCCTGTCAAGCCAATAATGACTCCAGTGAAAATTTGAAGATTATCTCCAATACTGTGCCATCTGCCATTTCTACCTGGCAGAAGAGGGACAACTTCCTGTCAGATGTTGTATCTCTCTGAAAAGGAATGGAACATAATTACCCACATGAGTTGAAAACTTATGTTCATATAAATCCTAAACATGAATGTTCATAGTGGCTTTATTCGTAATTGCCAAAACTTGAAAGCAATCAAGATGTCCTTCAATAGGTGAATGGATAAACAAACTGTGGTACATCCAATGATGTTCAGTAATAAAAAGAGAGGAGCTATCAAGCCATGAAAAGACATAGAACAATCTTAAATGCATATTGCTAAATAATAAAAAAAAAATCCGAAAATGCTACATTCTGTAAGATTCCAACCAAATAACATTCTGAAAAGGCAAGAAAATAAAGAGTGAAAAGATCAGTGGTTGCCAGGGATTCAAGGCTAGATATTGATGAAACATGGAATTTCTAGGGTAGTAAAACCACTCTGTATAATACTGTAATATTGAATACAAGTCTAAACCTTTTTTCAAAACCTATAGAAAATACAGCACAGAGAATGAATCCTAATGTAAACTATAGACTTTAGTTAATAATAATGTATCAGTGTTGGCTTATCAATAATTAAAGATGTTAATAATAAGAGAAACTGGGGGCAGAGGGTAAGGAGGTATATGCAAACTGTGTTTTTCATATTATTTTTCTATAAACCTAAAACTACTCTAAAAAAAGTCTATTAATTAAGAAAAAAAAAGGCATGGAACAAGCAAGCCTCCATTGCGATCTCCTCAAGTACATGTTGTTTTTTTTTTTCCACACCAGTCCTTTCCAGGGTCTCACACTTGAAGGTGAACAAAGACTTTGTGTCTGATCTCCTATCTTTTCCGCCCTCTCCAGAAACCTGAAGGGCTGTCTCTTACTTACCCTTACTAGTTTCCAGGAACTTATTCTATGTCACATCCACCTCCTTCCTGGGGAGATATTTCCCCCCTTTTTCCTCCCACCGGGAGATTAAGGTACAAGGCAAGAGTGAAAGGAGCCATCCTATCAATAAGAAGGATGCATAGGAAAGTGCTTCACAAATCTTATTCCTAATTACATGGTAGAAAAAATATTTGTAGCATAACATAGGACAGAGCAAATAGTACGCCAGTAGACATAATAAAAAACTTTTGCGATTTTCTAAATTGTGAAAAAGATACGTGTAAAAAGCATACGAAGTATATATATATATATATATACACAAATACATGTTTGTGTGTATATATATAGAAGTTTATGTATATATACACATACATATATATGTATATGCAGTTTGATGAATAATTATAAAGCAAACAACTGTGTAACTAACCACCAACTAGATAAATAGAATATTTCTACTGAAATGGACATCCCCACTCCTGCCCCATGTGCCTCTCTGATTATAACTTCCTTTCTATCCCCTAGAAGAAATCATTATTCTTATTTTTTGAAAATCTCTGTTTTGGTTTTTAAATAATTTTGGAACTTTAAAGCTGGAAATGACTTAACAGTAATCTTGCCCCATACATATTTCAGATGTGGACTTTGATGCCAAGAGAAGTAATATATTTTCCAATGTCACAAAAACTGATGGTAGAGGACCAGAAACCAACCAACTTTTCTGACTTCTAGTGCTCTTTAATGTATGTCATGAATGCTTCAGGAACACACAGCTGAGCAGGGGAGGGGTGTGTATTGGGAAACTTGGTAATGAGAATAATAGCTATGCTTTATTAACTGTTCACTGCGTGACCTACAACAACCCTATTGTACTACGCTAGATACGGTCATCATCTTTAGTCTTTTTATTATTTCCACTTTGATGGGAAATGGATGAGGAAATCAAAACTCAGAGATATTAAGTAAATTGCCAAAAGTTAGACAATTAGTATGTGGAAAATCTGGATTCTAATATAGCTCTGTCAGACTCCAAAACGGGATCTTGTGCACTTTTCATTTAAAACATTTAATAATAATTATTATAAAAGTAATGCATTCTTGTGGTTAAAAAAAAACCTTAGAGTTGTATCCGTTAGGAATGTGTTTGTCTACAATAGCTGGAAAACTCTCTGAATAGTGTAGAGCTAGAAGTTTACCTAACACAGGAGAAGACTGGGCAAGATAGGTAGAATAGGGTCATTCATGGCAGCTCAGTGATAACATTAGGGTCCCAGGTTTTTTCCATTTTCCTGCTCCATCATCTTTAGCATGTAGATCTTTGCCCTCAGGATTGTCATGTCGAAGTGGTAAAAAGGCACTGATGCAGGTATTGCATCAACATCACCCTGTTGGGGTGAGGAAGGAAGAAGGAAGCAGAAAAGGGTTCCTTATGAGAAAAATGACAGCTTTCCAAGAAAATCTTAACTTCTGTCTCGTGGTCCAGAATGTGTCACACGGCCATCCCTAGCAGCAAGGAAGCCTGGAGAAGTATTTTTAGAAAAGCACATTGACACTCTGAACAAAATTGGAATCTTGCTATTAAGGCTGAATGGATTTTGTGTAAGCAACTAGCACTGTCTTCCACAGACACGATACAAGGTTATTGGGTAAAATATAAAGGTCTTTCTACTACTTCTGGCTATCATCTTCTTCCCATGTAATAACTACAGTTGATTTTTAAGTCAAATGTAGAGGACAGAGTGCACATGGATGGAAGAAAAGAGTGGAACAACTTTAATGATGCAAAAAGACACAAGTGCATAAAAAAAGTGGAATCTGAGCAAGTAAATTGAGGGGCATAAGATGTAAATTGACAGTGGAACTTAAAAGTTAGGCAGAGGAGTTTGGTTATTATACAAAAAGACTAAGAAAGCCACTGTAGATTTTGAACAAAAGAGTGAAATATTTCTATGACAAGAAAATACATTTGTTGTCATACTGAGATTCTTAATCTCTTTCGAAGTTGAGTCAATATAGTTATCAACACTTTGCTGCTTACCACCTCCAGAGCAACATGCTGGAGAATATGAATAGATCACTGAAGCATGATTCACCATTAATTAACAGAATTATTTTTTTATGTGGTTTATAAAAGACAAAGGAACAATTACTGTTTAACTAGAAATCTGTGCAGATACGAATGTTTCTTGTTTTCCAAGTTGGTTCTGCTACTAGTGTTTTTTTGAAAAGCTATATGGATATGATTTAAATTTTAAAATGGATCTGCTAATTCCACTCAGGTGCATTATAAAATTCAGAGAATGGCAATTTTTGTATTTTTTTTTATTTGTTTGAATTGTAAATGCCAGCAGTGTTAAAAAGGGAACTTTTTTCAGATTAGATGACAAGGAGTTTACACTACTTTTCTGAAATATTTTTAGATAGTGCTAAGTGCTATCAGGAGCTTTCAGTACCTAAAGTCCAAAAATTCTTCAGAAAGTCAGAAACTTGTTCCTTTCTAATTCTTAAGCAATTTAAGCATTTTTAGGAACCTCTTATTCTGATATTTAAGAAAGTCACTTTTCTGTGCTTCTGCCTATGTATGTTTTCTCCTCCTGTAACAACATTGTTTTGATGTACTGCATTTTGGGACTCCCCCAACAAATGAAACTTCGTAATTTGAAGGTTGTTTTCTATAGTTTTCTATTTGTTTGTTTTTGTTTTTTTGCTGTAGGACTCATGATGAAACTTTATTTGTGGAAGCATTTTCTCTCCTGGCTTTATGATTTCATAGTAATTTTAAATATGAAAGTTAATTTTCATTTACACATTTTACCTATTTTTATCAATTAACTTCCATATTTTTAATGTAAAGGATTAATTTCATTAATTTCATTTCTCAAATATATTTGTCTGCCTTGTTTATTTTACGTTGATAAATTTTGATAGATATTGATCATATTAACATAAGTAAGCTCAATTTATATCCCACTGATCTGCAATGCATGAAAATTTGACCAAAGGATACACTGGATTTTAATTATATACATAAAATTGTAATTTATTATTTCAATGGAAATTTTATCTAAGAAAACACATTTTTTTGTCACTATAAAATTACTTTAACAATAGCTAATTATATATTTCAAAACTTGCATAAAGGCATACCTGATAAGATTTGAATTAAAAATATGCAATCTTCCTCAATAAAAATAAAAGCTCAAGGAAACAACCCCAAAGTAAAAATATATAAAATTAAAAGATTAGAGTTTCCAGGGGTAGAACTCAATGGAAAATCTCATTTGGAAGAGAGAGCTGGATTACAAACTGTTGCTTCTGTCCTCAAGATTTGTCTTTCCACTGATGTCTACCACTCATGCTGCTACCACCAAAAATCTAGCCTCAGACATGAGCTGTTCCTCCCTTAGCGGTCTGGGTCAATGTTGACCTATGATCCTTCCTTTAACATCAGGAAACAGTCAGGACTGAGACATTCAAAATACTTTTTATTAGAGACTGAAGGATAACTAAGTGAAAACTAGGTGATCTGACTCAGAAAATATAGCTTTTCTTCTAGGTGTACAGGCTCATTCTAATTCTGTGGAAGCCTAATTAGGTAAGATAAAGCCTCATTCCTTTATCAGATCAACTCTAACATCTCAGGAGTTTGACACAATAGATGAGTATTTCTTGCTCCCCTGAGGTTCTTTCTACTTCGTACCTTGGCCATCTTGCACACATATTCCAAGGTCTCAGTGTTTAGCTTCATCATGACAGATGAGAAAGATTTTGAGATTTGTCCATGTCAGAGGCGGGGGGAAGTTATGTGCCATGGAGTGGTTGCTGTGATGGAAAGCACTGGAGACAAAGGCTTCCTTCAACTCTTGAAGGTAAATGAAGCCTGTGGTTGGAGGTGGGATCTAGTCCATTCACACTGGGCTACTTCATTCCATGTTCTCATCACACCTTAATGACTAGCAAGCTGTCCTAGTGAAATCTGTGGTCTTGACTGAACAGCTTTTAATGTCTTTCTTTCCCTTTTAATAGAAGTACTGTAATTAGCTCACAAAAAGGTTAAGCCATTTCTTTCGTTTTTGTACTGTAAAGTTGTTTCGGCAAGTACTCATATTTTGTCAGTCTATACTGCTCTTCCTGTTTTTTGTTTGTTTTTTTAACTTGACCGATGCTGGGCAGGATTAAATCTGGAAGCAAACGAAATAAAATTTTCTCGTGCTTCTTCTGACCCAGAGTAAAATTAATTTTCTGCCCCTAAAGATGTGGATGGAAGAACAGGCAGGGCCTGGAAGAGTTTACAAGCTGCTCTTCTTGCATATAGACCTGTTTCTTACTTCCTTTGGGTCTAGAAGTTACCTGTCTTAGCAAGAATAATGGCTAATTTTCTTGGGCCTCATTGGAACTGGGGAATATTCATATTTCCCTGTAAGTGTATTTTTAGGTTTTGTTTCTCCTCTATTTCCCCTTCCTTTGAAAGCCTGAGAGGGATTCTTATGGGTGAGCTGATATAAGGCCCTAAAACTTACAATTTGAAACAATTTTTGATAACATTTTCAAGTCTAATAAAGTCACTTCGCATTCAAGTCAAAGGAATTAACCATTCTTTTAGATTACACTAAAACCCCCAAATTCAAAAGTCAGAAAAAGGACTAGACAATAGTTTGTGAAAATCAGATGTGAATACAAAATAAGAATGATTTAGGAAAACATCTTACTTAAAAATACTGTATATTATATGAGTAATTGTTTTTAAAACTATAGCATGATTACCAGAAGCAACAGATAGTTAATTGCATAAAGGAGAAAAATAATTTATCCATAAAGAAACATATTTTATCCATCTAATACTGTCTAGGTGAGAGAATATTCTGATTATAGTTGACTGATCCAGATTTTAGTAAAGAAGTGTCTTGAAAGGACAAAAGAATAACAAGCATTACAGGCTATATAGAGTTAATATGAATTACTTTGGTTTATACTCAATGTCCTTAATTACTGCTCCCTAACATTTGATGGACAGTAGTAATTAATTAAACAAACATTTATTGAAATTCTACTTTTTTACTTTTAACCCTTGTTTTTTAAGAACTTCTCAACTACTGGGAGAGACACATAAAAGATATTAGAGAGGGATGGGGCTATGATTATATAAACATAGATGCAAATTGGCCTGGGGAATTGGTGAAGGCCAGTGGTGGTGAACAAACTCAATCTTAAGTCAGATTGTCTGGGTGTAATTCCCCACTCCATAATTTAATTGTTGTAACCTTGTGCAAATTGATTCATCTCTCTAAATGTCAGTTCTTTAATGTGTAAAATAAGGAAAATAGAGGTACTTTTCCTAATGAGTTTTAAATGAGATTATGCATCAAAGCATTTGGCATAGGGCCTATAGGTTGTAAATGCTCAATTTATGTTGGCTAGTACTACTTACAGAAGAGATGATGCTTAAAATGAGTTTATGGGATGAGTAGGAGTTAGAGAATAGGGAAGTGGAAGAGAGCATTTCAGGAAGAGGCAATGACATGGGACAGACACAGACACTTGAACATATTGCATCTTGGGTAGCAGTAAATGGCTTATACCTATTCTACTTTAATTTACTTTCATTGAACCCAGCATGTACTCACAGTTGACATGTAAATAACATAAAAAGTTTGCTACAAACGTTTATAGTCCACCTTAGGAATTCGTTCAGATTCCTGTGTTGGTAATTTCCTACCAACACTGCTCTCTCCTTATTTGCCTAGTTCCTGAATTTGGTTTGGCTCCCTTCTTTGGTTTTTACTTTTAATCTAACTCTCAGATTTGGATTGTCTACTGCAAACCCGACAACGTGAATCAGAGTACACAGCTCCTGGTTTTGCCTACTGGCTCTATGAACTACATATAACCACAATGGAGATATACCTCACCCTTGAACTTCAGCCATCCTTCTGGATACTCCCTAGCCTGGCCTGCCACAACCCTGCACCACCAGACAGGGAGGATGACTAGAAAGTTTTCTAGAGATAGGCTTGTGCCAAATTATCATGATTTTTTTGTATTCAGCTTAAAAATCTGAACATTTTTTCCTAAAAACTATAAAGAACCACTAAAGAAGTTTAAATAGAGGAAAGACATGATCAGATTTCTATTTTAAGAAGATCACTCTAGTAACAGTTGCTAGATCAAATATAGAAAAAAATCATTGGGAGTGTCTGTTCAGGTAATCCCAGTGGGATGGGAATTGTTCTAAAAACAGTGGCAGTAAGGAAAAAACAAAACAAAACAGTGAATGTAAAAGAGGTGATAGAGATAGAATGTCCTGGACTTGATGACTCATTGGCTATAGGAGGTAAAAAATAGAGAGGAGTCTAGGATTACTACCAGATTTCTAGCTCAGGCAACTAATTGGAAGGGTGGCGATACCCTTTATCAAGAAAAGAAATATAGGCTCAAAAATTAAATTTTAGGATAAAAATAAGGTCAAATTTTGGATATTTTGAGTTGTAGATGTGTCGGGGGACTCAAGAAACAGAGAAGACTGAGCTTCTTGAACATTCAGATTTTTGAATGAACATGTGGAAAGATATGCTTTATGAAGACAGTTCTTATTTTCAGACTGGGTATATATTTTCTATTATAAATGAGTAATGCTTGTACTTGAATCAGTGTCTGGTGATTCTAGATGTATGACTGAATCCTGGAGGGCCTGATTATGGTTGGATTAACTGATTGAACAATTCTAAAAGGTTCCGCAATCATAACGTTACCTTTTGCTATGTTAATAGGCATAATTTTAAAGCATTTCTTAAAAATCTGAACTTGTCATTAATTCAAGCTGGCCTACTCATTTATTTGGGGGAAAATAAGGATTTGCATTTGGTCAACTTACATAACCATCAGTACCCTGGAGGGGCAGCACAGTGAATGCAGGCCCTGCCTCTGTGACCTTGGAAAAATTATGACCTTGGAAAAATTATTTAGCTCTCTGGACCTCATTTTCTCAATTTGTAAAAATGGCAATTATAACAGTACCTATCTTCTAGGTTGTTGTGAGGACTGAGTGAAGTCAAAGACCAGTGACCGGCACACTGAAAACTCTCAGTAAGTATTAGCTATCATTATTATCCAAGATGATAAAGCAAAATGCCATTGTAAAGCATTTCATTTCACTTTTGCAGAGTTTTAATTTCACTAAGGTAAAATCATATTGCTTCTGAACATGAGTGTAAAACATTGCAAAATTATATGTTGCATTGATTTTTTAAAAACTTATTTTTAATTAATAGTGAAGGATATATATATTATATATTAACATAGTAACGTAACAATATTATATACAGTATAGTATATATTACATTAATAAGTGTATATGTTGAAAGATCGAAACATAAGAGAAACATACCCATAAGTATGGTTAAAGTGAACATATATTAAGAATATTTAAATAATACTTTGGATTTACATAGTACGAAGAGTCCCAAATATTTGTGAGTCTAAATTTTTTTCTAAATGCTTGAAAAACTTCAGCGATATTTTAAAACCTTCCCCACACTCTTTAGGGTGTAGTTTGTCATGCTTTATTTCACGGAAAGAAATGTGAACCATCCAAACATACCTTGCCATGGCAAAACACAACTGCATCAATTAGATCAATAAAACAAAGAAAATTTTCTTTAATAAATAGTTGCTTCATCAAAAATTTACTATTTTAGAATTTTTATATGAATTTATACAAATTCGAGTAGTAGTATTTAAATCGAAAACTTCCCGTATTCATTTTTACTAATAGAAAGTAGAATGTAGAATTTTAAATGTTAAAATTATAAAAATTAAAAAATGAAACTGCATTGAAATATGTATGTATGTATTCAGGATCTGAAACACTATGATACTATTTTAGTTATTTCACCAATAACCAAGTAACCCATTTTAAATTATAGATTCATGGTAAAATCACTGCACTGTTCATATATTTTTAGAGTGATTAACTTCAAAGTGGACTATTTCTTAAACTTTAAGAATTGCTAATTCTTTTATAGATCAAGGAGGTGTAGTGATTTCCTTACAATAACATTTATGAAGCTAGTTCTAAACCCCAAATTCAAAGGAATATGGGTAAACTCTTGTGATACTAGATCACCAGGAAAAAGCTGCACAGATAATATGTAACTTTCTTAATAAGAACAGCAGATTTCAAGTCATTCTGGAGGCCCTTAATGAAAAGTTAAATTTAGAATAGTCTAACACTAGTATCACATTAGTGAAGAACTTATATTTGGTGGATGAAGATCATAACCACTGTTTTTCCTTTAAAAGCTCCCATTTGCATACTTCAGAACTAGGAGAAAAATGCTTAATTATATAGTCTCCAAGTTTATTTAAAAACTCTCTTAGAATTAACAAAATATACATATCTAAGAAGAGAAAAACTGCAGGACAATAGGAAACTAGAAATCAAGAAACTTTTCATATTTTCTGTGGAGAAAAATTTATGAAACCAATACATTAATTTGTGGGGAGTATAAGATTAAAAGTATTTCAAACTGTGAAAATTAAGAAATGACATTAAAGTGGAGCAAAAGATTGAGTCTGGCAATTTAAAAAAATATTATAGTTTAAAAATTGTGTTTCGTATTTTAATTTCTATACCTTTATTTTCTAGTTTCTCACACAAACTCACTATAGCTAATATGTTTGTCATAGTGGTACTTAATCTATTTTCCCTTTTTTCATACAAAGGAAAGTACATAAAGTGAGGTTTTAAACAGACATGGTTTTCCAATATTTTCCTTAGTATCTTATCTCAGATTTTAACCTAGCAAAAGAAAATCGAGCAATGGCATAGTAATTCCTTTAGCTAGCACAAAACATTTTAAAACATTTTAAAAATTAAATTCAAACTCATTTTGATCTACCTTAAGCTTAGGACACCCAATTATATTTATTATATATTGAAGGATTTGGGTTGAGAGAAGGAGAGCTACTCTTGCTTCTGTTCATACATATATCACTATCCTATAACCACAGGCAAAAAAAAGTATTCAGAGATTAAGACGGATGGCAAGGTACAGAAAATATTAAAATGAAACTCCACTTATTATTAGTCATTGAAAATAATAATTACATAAATAAAAGTAAAAAAAGTTTTAGTCAGCCCTGGAAAGAATTTTGTATAGGGTCTTTTTCCTGAGGCCCCTAGCCCCTTTGTCTTCATCCTTGCCTTCTCTCTTATATGACTGTTTTAATTAACTCACATTTTCATTGAAGTGTAGATTCCAGGTCTTGATTTTTTGGAGGGGTTTCAGATTATAATTTCTTACCCCATGAGGTCTGAGGCTTTGTCTCTAGTCTCCAAGAGACCATTAAAATTGAAATTCTAGTTTACTAAGGAATGGTAGATTTCTCTCTTCAAAACTGGTTTACTTTTTTTGATTTAGGCTTTTGTTTCTTTCTAGATCTTTGGGAATATCCCTTACTCTCTTGCCAGATTAGCAGTGCATTTAATAAGTTGTTTTAAAATACTTTATCAAGAATTTTTAGGTGTTTGCTGAAGGAGGTTTATTTAGATGACCTAACCCATCATATACTCAGAAATGGAAATAATTGTTATAAATTCAGACAATGTAAAAGTATAATGTAATTTGAAAAAATAAGACCTGTGGTCAAAGTGATGTGAGGAAGGGTAAGAAAGAAGATACTGCTGGCTTCGAAGGTAGAGCAAGGGGCAACTAGCCAAGGAATTTGGGGATCTTCTACAAGGTGGAAAAGGCAAACATATGGACTCTCACCTAGAGCTGCCAGAACACAGCCCTGCCAAAACCTTGATTTTAGCCCATTGAGACCCATATCAGACTTTTGAACTACAGAAAAGCAACACAAACAGTCCTGCCTATAAAGCAGGGGTCTCCAAAACCTGGGCTACAGATTGGTACAGGTCCATGGCCTATTAGGAACCAGGCAGCACAGCAGGAAGTGAGCGGCGGGCAAAGGGGCAAAGCTTCATCTGTATTTGCAGGTGCTCCCCAGTATTAGCATCACCGGCTCAGCTCCACCTCAGATCATCAGGCATTAGACTCTCACAGGAGCACTGGTCCCTGGTGCCAAAAATGTTGGGGACCACTGCTATAAAGGACGTCAACACTTTGCTACACTCCCAGTCCATAGACAGTAGGAAAGTGACAGAGTTGTAAAGCGGACTGCTGAGAAAAAAAATGAGTCCCGACTTGGTGTGGGATGCCTTGTGTGGCTCAGATATTGTCAGTGCAGAGCTGATCAAGAAGGGACAGTTTCTGTGGTGAGACTCTCAGTTGAAAGAATGCACGAGGAGCCTACATGAGAATGAAACAGCAGGCACCACTTTATTGTGGGGAGCGCATACTCTTCACTAGGGGATCACATAGGCTTTATATATGTCAGAGAACAATAGTGGCAATCTGCCACACATGCATAATAAACAATAAGCTGAGTCATACTTACATAAGTTAGGCGCAGGTGCCCTACTAATGTAACATTTTAAATATGGAGTCCTATCCCTAGAGCCATGAGCCTGGATCACAGCCAGACCTGGGACCCACAGATATGTATACCCGAGTCCTCTGAGGAAGAAACAAAAGCATTTAGAAAGTCTATGCAGCTGCTAAAAAGTTTCCTAATGCTATGGACTGAATGTTTGTGCCCCGCACAAACTTTTATTAGAAATCCTAATATTCAATGTGATCATATTAGGAGATGGAGCCTTTAGGGAGGTGATTAGATTATAAGGGTGAAGACTTCATGAATGGGATGAGTGCCCTGATAACAGAGGCAAATTAAAACCACAAGGAGAATAAAACACATCCATTAGAATAGTCAAAATAAAAGAGATATTTTAATCCTTCCCAAAAGGATTGACAAGAGTGTGGATCACAGAACTCTCATACATTTCTAGTCAGAAAACAAAATGATAAAGGCACTTAGGAAAGTATTCCAGCCGTTTCTTACAAAGCTAAACATACACTTACTATGTGACACAGAAATTTCACTCCTAGACATCTACCTAAGTGAAATGAAAACATGTGTCTATAAGAACACAAACAATCATAGCAATATCAAGTATAATAAAAAATTTGAAAACAAATTGTGGTATATCCATACAATAGAACACCACTCAGCAATAAAAATAAATATATTGCTGATATATACAATATGGATGAGTCTCAAAAAATATCCTGCAATGTAAAAGAAGCCATACCAAAACAAAACATAAACAATAAAACCTTTACGTATTGTATGTTTCTATTTATATGGCATTCTAGTAAGCAGAAAAATAGAGTGACAGCAGATCAAAGTTTTCCTGGTGTCAGGGTTGGGGGTGAGGTAGGGGGTGAAAGAAGATTGACTACAAAGAGCCATAAGGGAATTTTTGATGGTGATAGAAATGTTTAATATCTTGATTATGGTGGTGGACAAATGACTGCGTACATTGCTAAAACTTATCTAGTTGTACACTTAAAACAGGTGATTATACTCTACGTGAATTATACCTCAATATAGCTGTTTTTAAAAATAATATACACTTATTTCTACCCCAAGATACTGATTATAAATGTACTTTTCAAATGTGTTAGATGTGTTAGCTGAAAAATTTGTTCCAAGGAGTACAAATTAAAAACCACAGTAGGTATAGGAATAGATTCATTTCAAAATCCCATCCTAATAAAGCTATTCTTGAGAATCAGTACTATTTATTGCCTGAAAGCAAACTGTGTGAGAGACATCATAGGTCTTTCACCTTCTGTGTTCTGTCTTCAGAACTTCTTGCTGTAAGTGGATAAATGGATCTCTTATTTATTTCTTTACAGAATTATAGTGTGTTAATATCCTCTGAGTAGATCCAATGGCCTTTCTGAAGCCTTTTAAGTGGCCAGATGGGAAGGGAATAGAACAATATCCACTGGTCCAGTTTTTTCCTCTTTCCAAACATTAAAGAAAAAAAAAATCAAGATGTCCTTAAAATCCCTTTTTTCCTCCAATTTCTCTAAGAGAGGGGTTAACAAAGCCCAGCAACGCTCTTAAAGCTCTCCTGCTGCTAAAGGGAGTGCAACGGAGACTGTCACCATAAGGACTGACTCCTGACTGAGAGCTGAGTCTTTCTCAAGAGAAATCTGACAATTAAGTGCAGAAGTTGCCCCTGGATTGCACCAAAGATTATCCCAGCTGGGGTTCTGAGAAGGACTCAGGCAGAATATGGCCAAGGGGAAGCCCCTTTGTGGCACAGATCTAAAACATCTTCTTGCTTTATGCGGCTGATCACAGCCAGATAACTAGAAAGAATGCATTTTAGACTTACAGAGCTTCACAAGAGCCTCCAAAGTAAAGTTACAAAAAATTAATTAGGAAGCAACACATTGTGAGTAAACAAAACCGTGGCAAATTTTAGGCTAAAATACGCAACGAAGATAAGATTGTTAAGTATGTAGAAAACTTTTCCAAGGTTTTCATTCTATTTGCTTTTCCTCCCTTGATGACTGTAGCACTGTTTCAAATTCAAGTATGATTCTCTTCTTTAGGCTGTAGCTTGTAAAAATAACCATATTCCCCATATAGGGGATGGTTGGGTATAGGAAGGATCAGATGGCTTGACATAGTGCTTAAAAGGGGAGACTCTGGAGTCAGATTCTATTCGTATGATTTAAATCCTAAACTCTACAAGGTGTGCTGTCTAGGGAAACTTATTTAATATCTGTGTCTGTGTACTTACAGAGGATAATAATAGTACCTACATATGGAATTATTATAGGATTAAGTGAAATAATGCACTTATAAAACTGAGAACAGTACCTAGCACATAGAAAATACATGTATTAATTAGGATTTGTTTCTGCTGTGAAACAAAAAACAAGATAGCTTCTTTTTTTTTTTCCTCTCATGTAACCATAGATAGTAGAGGGCAGTATAGTGGACTCGTAATCACTAGGGACTTAGTCTTCTATTCTGTTGTCCCATGTGCTTGACTTGGTCCAAGTTTACAGCATCCTCGTTCTAAGTAGCAGGTTAGAGAAGGATATAAAAGGATAAAGGGGCAAAGGACACAAGCAAGGTACCTCTTAAGATTTCTTAGAAGTGGCCCCATGAACACTTCTGAATACATCCCATCGATCAGAGTTTAGTCACAAGGCTCCATCTAGTTTTAATTGAGACAAGAAAAGGGAGTCTGAGGTCATTCTGTAGAAAAGATCCAGCAAAAAACAGAAGTAATTCTCTTATCATAGAGAAAGGGGAGACATAACTAGTAATCTCTGTCAGAGTGCTCCATAAACGTTAGCTATTATTGTTACTTTGTTACCTAGATGGCTCTCAACTCAGTCTGCAGACCTCATTGTTCTTCCCAGACCATGTGATTTCTTTTGTAAGTGCCTTTCCACTTTAATCTGCCATTGAAAAATTTATAAAATTTATAAATATTTATAAAACTGTGCTCATTTAAAAATTTTCCTCTCTTCTCCCCTTTCTAATGTTCTGCTTAGAGTAAGTTTAATACTATCCTGATATTTATACTAAACTCATAATCTTCAGGTATTTTCTAATATATTGTCTTTCTTTTTCAACTGGTCTGTTATTAGACTGAATTATGTGTGAACTGAATCATGCTTCCTTCCCCCAAATTCATATGTTGAAGTCCTAACTCACTGTACCTCTCAGAATGTGACTATAATTGGAGATGGGCTCTTTACAGAGATAAGTTAGAAAGAGTTCATTAGGGTAGCCCCAATCCAGTATGACTGGTGTCTATATAAAAGGATATGATTAGAACATAAACATAGAGGAAAGACCTAGCAAAGGCATAGAGAGATGGTCATCTACAAGTGAAGGAGAGAGGCTTCAGAAGAAACCAGTCCTACCAATACCTTATCTTGAACTTCTAGTCTTTAGAATTTTGAGAAAATAAACTTCTGTCGTTTAACCTGCCCAGTATGTAGTGCTTTGTTATGACAGCCCTAGCAAAACAATACATAATTTGTGATTGCATTTGATATTATCAAAGTCCCAAAAAGAAACAGATGACACACTAGAAGGAGGGCACTTTCAGGAGTTAAAGTACAAAGGGTCTGTTTACTAAGATGAGGATATAGGGGAACCAAATAGGATGGTGCATTAACCTAGGGAGAAATGGAAGTATTATCACCCTTAAAGCTAAAGGTGAGGGGAAGGAGGCTTTTTCAGCACCTTTAGTGAAGGGATACAGGTATGTGGAAGCAACTTTGCAGGGAAGGAAACAGTAATAAATATCATGACCTCACTTTCTTCCCTACCTGTCTCCAACCTCCTGCCAGTGCTGCCCACTGATGAAAACCATGTGGCTACAAGAAAGCATCGGAATGCAGTGATGCGGATGGTGAAGACCAGCCTTCCAGAAAGGAAGGTGGAGTAGAGAGTGAGTCTGGAGAAATAAAAAAAAAGATATCTAGCACAGAAGAACTTTCAGTTTTCTATCTTCTTTTCCTTGTTTACTACCTATTCTGCCCCACCCCGTATGTGCCCATAACCACTATTATAGTATATACAGCAGATCCTCAGTACATATCTGGATATTGAGTACTTTTCATGCTCAGTAATTTTCAAGTACTGTCAATATTTCCTTTCTACTAGTTTTTAGACTACATCCTCTTGCTTGCTTAATTATAGTCAATTTAAGTCTTAACTACATCTTGCCTCTAGGACTACTACTTCCCTCATGGTTTCTTGTTGGTTCATTCTCCACAAATGAAAAAACCAAGCACAACAACCCACAAAATCACAATACTTGAAAAAAGACCACAGTAACCATCTCAGTTGATTAGACATTCTGGTTACATTTCTCCTTCCCTCACCTTTATACTGCTTCATTATAGCTGACATCAGATTAAAATTGTGGATATTTAAGTAAGTTCCTGTCAACTTCCTTTCTAAAAGTGTTCCAGCCTACCTTATATGTTTCTGACAGGTAAGCATTATATCTTTTGAAGTCTACAATAAACTTTTAGGATAGTTCTTTTCCAAAGATGATTGCCAAATTCAGTAATGTGGCTTTTTCAAGTGTTGCTAATAATGTTTTGATTATACAACTAAATTAATGAAAATATTTTTATAAGAATTACTCTTATATTGTATATTTAGTTTACTCTTAGCAGTGATAATGCCTACTCAGATAAAGCTCCATTTTAGATCCACTTATTTATGCATTATTCATTTCTACCATCTCTATAGCTGGTTCCCTACAAGGTATTTTCTGGCTTTTCTAGAAACAGTGCTTTGTACTACATTGTTGGGACATTGAATCAGTACCGACTCAAAGAAAGTGACATGGTTATTTTATACAATTTTACTTTTTGTCTTTTTTGATTTGAGAATTTTAAAAAATTATTCATTTTCAAGAATAGGCGTATTTAACCCTATGAAAAATCCCTTGTCAGAGACTTTTATATATCTTTTTAAATTATTCACATTAGCATTTTGTCTTTCATCAGTCTTCAACACAAATTAGTGTTCTTTTAGGGTTATTTCTTCTGGGTGAAGGATGATATCGCATTTAACAGAAGTCTATAATTATTATGTCATACACTTGAAGCTACAAATAGGGTATCTCTATAATGTAAATCGTTTTCATTTTTTTTATCATGTGTAATATTATAATGATGTAAAGATTGTTGTGCCAAGTTAGGGTACTGAGTTCTAGTGCACTTAAGTCATCATCTTAGAAGATAACTTTTCTATTTCTTGATTAGTTTTTACTGATCTTTATGAAACTAGTATCCAAAGTTCATTGTAATTTTGTTATCTTAGGGGATTTCTAAATTTTCTTGTTAACCACCCACCCCAATCCCCAGGAAGAAGTAAAAGCAAACTAGGACAAATTGTGTTAAATTCAGTTTTCCTAGTATTTTTCAAGTCCATTTTATTCACTAAGCCCAGTGTTCAGGACTTACATGTTTCTCAAAAAAATCTTTGAAAATGTTGGGGATCTGAAAAAAAATGTTGACTTTAAAACAGAAAAACTGCAAATCAAAATGAATGCTTAGATGTCTATAAAACTAACCATTATGCCATTTATAAATTCTTAGTTGTTTTTAATGTGCTATATGGGTGCGTTTTAAAGTTTGATATACGGGACAAAAGGTCTCCAAAACCAAGTTCTAATCAGTACTTTCACAGTAAGTCAGATCTATGAAAGTCTTAAAAATGACCTTAATTTCTTTTATAAAAGTACTAGGTAAAATTACAAACAGTGCTTGGAGGCAAGTGTTTTAAACACTGCATTGTACAAGGTATATTTTTATGTTCCTTGTCCCTCAAATTTTTTGGAAAAATATTCTATGCACATAAATTCCTTCTTTTGAAAACAAGGGCATCAAGAGACAAATTCATGTAATTTGAATCAATGATCTTTATTTTTAATATATTAGAGGCTGAGGTAAGTTGGAAAAAAAATTTAGAAAGCTAAAAAAAATCAGTCATATGCTTTAAGAATTAACATAAGTAGTAAAAAACAATTTAAATGTAGGCTTTATAGTATATTGTGATGGTGGGGGGAGGGAGGGTGAAAGGTATGACATGTTCCAGTGGGAAGATACTTTTGGTACACTTAAAATAGGAATAATGGCCCTACAGGAGCTTGGGAGAAGATTTTTCCAGACTGCATATTACATTAAAGGGGGAAGAAAGAAAGGTAAAGGGAGAGAGTCAACTTAAGAATTCCTTTGGCAGTTGAAGACTTTGGATCAAATAACATCATTTTCTGATAAATATTTTTGATAATAATTGAATAAGTTTTCAGCATATATATTGACATTAATTGCTGATTAAGTTATAAGACTTAACTCTAATACAGTCCATTACCTTATAAAAATCTACTTGAGGTTCACAAAATTCTTAAGAAATGCTGGTAGAAGTATCTATTAACTTTATTTATAGTATTAATTCACCAAAAAGAATTCCTAATTTCACAGAAGTATTATGTGAACATATATGTTTAGCATTTTGAACCAATTTACCTGTTGTACCATCTCTGAAAATCCATGAAAATAAGAATTTTAGAATTGTGATCATTAAAGTCTTTCAATTCTTGATTTATAAATGTTCCCTTCCACCTTCTAAAGCCTTGAGTCTTAAATGTTCTAGAGTTTACATGACTTTCTCAACCCTGTTAGAGTTAGCACCAAAATCTTTCAAATACTCCTGTTACCTCAGAAGACAGTTATATAATCTCTACTGTTTAGATTATTGCAATTCCACTAGAAAAATAGTGAAAATTTATCTTTAATTATCTAGAGTTCACCTTAAGCACTCAAAAGCAATTCTTTAGGTTTCTAGATGTATTCAGTATTATCAAGTGGCAGAAATCATTTCTCTGAGCAGCAACTCAACATCATTTACTGTATGGTTACACATATTTGAAGATATTTATTTTCTCTGCGGTGTTGAATGAAAATATTAAGAAAAAAGTGAGTTAATTAGGTAATAAATACTTCTATTCATGATTTCTGGGGTTTGGTGGCAGGTATTATCAACATATAATGCATATATAATGTGCATTGTATTACAATTTTGATAATTGCTACTGCACCTAAAACAAGAGCTGGAACAGTACTTTCTAATATAACAGAACTTCTAGAATAAACGTTCTGTATTTGCTCTGTCCAATTTGGTAGCCCCTAGCCACATGTGACTACTGAGCACTTAAAGTGTGACTAGTGTAAATGCAGAACTGAATTTTAAATTAAAAGCCGCATGCAGCTAGCAGCTACCAAGTTGGACAGTACGGAACATTTCCATTACCCTAAATTGTTCCTTCATGCTCCTTTCCAGTAAATTCCACATCATCACCCCTGCCATCATAGGAAAACACTAAATACGTATTAGATTTTCCTGTTTTTGGACTTTACATACGTGGATTTGTGCCTGCTGCGTATGCACTTGTGTGCGCACGCGCGCCTGGCTTCTTTTGCTAAACATTAATGTTTTTGAAATTCATCCATGTTTTTGTATCATTAGTCAGTTCCTTTTACTGCTCAATAGTATTCCACTATATGGTTATATGGCAATTTGTTTTTCCATCCTCCTACTGATAGACATTTGGGTTGTTTCCAATTACTTAGTTTTAATGCTGCAAATACTGTATTTGATGTTCTGCATTAACTGAGGGGAAAAGCTGCATGTGTAAATCAAATATATTTCGATCTTGAGAAAAGGTAGTCAACTTATGATTCTATTATCACCTTTCTGTGCTGGGGTAAAAATATAACTCCAGATTACATATAAAGATGGACATACCTCAGGACGGCTAAACAAACAGTTGGTTTGTATTACTTAAAACACAATTAGAAAGACAAATCTATCAAAAAAAAAAAAATAAATAAAGCAATGTTTTCAAAACCAGAGTATACTTTCGGTGGGGATTGGTAGAGTTGGGGATACTTTAGAGAAGAGTGGAAAATTATGTATAGTTTTGAATTACCTAAGCTTTTATCATTCCCTTATTGTTGCTCTAATATTGCTCTATCACTTTATTATTTGTAATTATCATACATCCACCAAATTTCATATCTAGTGAAGGCACTTAGTAATCCAGTAGTCAAATCCCTCAGTGCTCTGCATATCGTAAGTAGTCAATTAATATTGGTTGAAATGAAACCATTCATTTCACATATGAAACTAAGACTCTAGGAGTCTCTCAGTCGAATACAATCGGATATGAATCAAGCGGAAAAATTTTAAACAAGTGTGATTTCTGCTTTATAAAAGGCTTCACCACAAATTCTGTGGTAAGCTGGCACAGACCAATATACATTAATTTTCAAAAGTCTCATACATACAATTTTTTAGAAGTAAACCTATCACATATCAATATTTTTTCATAAGCAGCTTTTCCTTCTACAAGCATTGTTAATTTATCAGTTCTTGAATATTCAGTAGATATCAATAGGAGAAAATAACCTCATAGATAATGTGGAAAAGGAAACTTACCCTTAAAAATGTACTAATTTTATAAAGTATATAATCCATACATAAATAATCAGGGCTTCCTGTTTTTCAAGTGGTTCAGATACATATGTGATAATCAATGTCCCTACCAATCAGTCCAAGCTAAGACCAAAAACAATACAATTTCAAAGGATACAACATTTTAAATTCATAGATATTGACTTTGAGCATTTTATAGATAGGAACTATGTCTGGCCATTTTAGGTACTCGACAAATAATTATTGCATTGACAGCTTATTGAATTTGTTAAGGAATGTAAGATATTTTTTGGTTAGGTAATTTTTCTTATTGAGTCCAGTGTGTAATACATTGGATAAATATTAGATACTGCTGAGTCTTTTCTGTGACTTCTCAACAAATAATTTATTTCTGAAATACATGTACGACATATATGAAGATGCAACTATACAGCTTAAAAACGACAAAAAGGTGATGCTATCATAACTGACTATAGGCAAAAGGATTTCTAGGTTCATATAGCACAAAATACATACATATATAATCCCGCATGTTTCTGAATCTATAGCTTGAACTTGTATCTTGGTTATTTGATTCAGTACGGTGGTAACACTGAAAAATTCATATCATAGTAACCTGTTTAGAAGTCATAAATCAACTATACTAAAACAGGGTAAAATATTCTAACTCTTAAAGAACTTACTTAAGGAAATTTATCTATTCCTGAGAAAAAGGCTATATGAAGGTTAAAAAAAAGTCCCTAAGCAGCTTAAAACTGATGTTACGATGTCTTTGCACAAAGGTCACACAGTTTTTCTAAAAGAGAGTTCCTCTAAGTACCTATTTACACTCTTGAGATAGTTTTGCTCAAGCTTCATTATGTGGTTTTCTTGCTTGCAGATTAAAAGCAGTAAATTAAAACCGTGGGGAGGATAATAGAACTATGTTCCCTGACAGCAGTAAGAAGCAACAACTGACAGTGAGGGAAGGGACAGGCAAACTACAACAGACAATAGAACTAAAAAAGCTGAGCTATTCAGAGCTGTGTAGTGTGAGCAAACAGTTCTGCACACCATTATAGGAATAGAAGACTCTATCTGTAAATGTAATAAAATGAACATTCATGACGATTACCAGTTTCATACAGCTGGAATGCATACCTTATTTCCCATGAGTAGTTCGAAATTATTATTCTAAATCTTAAGAGTTTAACTGCTTTGGTCACCACATTGTCATTTGTCTTAGTCTAGAAGGGTCTACTACTACGTTGAGTCATGCAACCTTTTAGCTTTAGCACTGTGCTCACCACTGTTCACTATATTGTAACACTATTTTAAGAATCTCAGTAACTCATTGAGATTACCGAAAGCTACATAACTTTCTTAAATCTACTATTTAAATAGTTGGTTCCAAAATACCCTTATCCAATATTCCATGGCACAGAGCAATAAGATAAATCAACTGATAATTTCAAGACTTTTGTTTTCGCTAAAATGACACTGTATACCTAATAGTGGTGTTGCGAAGATTAGATGTATGTAAAACACTAAGCACAAGGTCTGGGGCAGTAATGACCTCAGTAATGGTTGCTATTATTATTTTAGCGCTGTGAATTTATGTCTGCCGGAATCCCTTATATTGCAGGTGCAAAAATTAAGCCTCAAGAATGGAACTGACTTCCTAAAGGCTCTACTTCTAATGTTATTGTATTGGATAAGCAGCTTAGCTGCATGTGCTGGAGGGCTGGGGTACTGGCAAGGACCCAGGCATGTGCCTGCAGGACTCCCTTCTGCAGAGAATTAGAGGAGTGTGTTTGAACTGTGTGTTTGAATCGTGAAGTATCAGAGGCTGTGCGATACCAATAGCCAGTCGTGTGGTAACAACATCCATCACAGGCAGAAGCCATATGACTATCTCAATACAGCAGCTTGTCAAGTAGCCTGGGCCCAGGGCGAAGCAAGTAATAGGATAAGGGGTTGAGCTCAAACCCCGGCTCAGTCAACCTTAAAGAGGGACGAACACTTTAGAGAGAGCAGAAGGTAACAGGGAGCTAGAAACTGGGCGCTATCTCAAGCAGGTGTTGTTACCCCACCCCTCCACGCCTTTCGCGGCGGGGGACCGCTTCGCGTTTTCATATCCTCAGGGGAGGGCAGTTTCTTGCTGCTGACTAGCACTTACTCCCTGCCCCGCAGGTAGAGTGATAACCTCGCCTCTCCGTTCTGGAATGAGCCAGACGAGTTCGGACCTTCCCCCCTGCGCGCCACGACGCGGCGGGACAGCTGGCGGCCGGCACGCTGCCCACACGCGCTGGGGCTGGGCTGCCCTAAGATGGCGGCGGAGGCCGCTCGCTCCTGCTTCGCCGCCTGCGCTCCTCGGAGTCGTGGCCCCAGGAGGCGGGAGCGGGCCAGCGCGGAAAGCAGGAGGGCGAAGGTAGCTCGGACCCTGCAATGTAGTGCGGGTCCCGGAGCCCCGAAGTGCCCAAGCATGCTATAACACAGAAGGCGGTTGCAACTAGGAATACCGCCAGAGCCTCAGAAACGAAGGGGGGGGGGAAAAAAAAGGAGGGGAAGCGGCATCGGGACCCTTCACCAGCCCCGCCCCGGAAATGACGCTTTAGGCGGGGGCGAGGGCGGTGCGGAGATCGCGCTTCAAGGTGCGCTCTTCCCTCGCTGTTGCTGGCCTGCCCAGAATGGGTCTGGCTTGCCCTCAACACTTTCGGTCCCTGAGTTAGCCCTTACCGTCTCAAGACTGGGGCCGCTTTGCACAAAGCTGGCTACTGGGACTGGCAGCTCTCTTTCCGCAAAACGCACCTCTCGCACCACGCCCCCAAATTCCCCGTCCAGTCTCGCCGGCGCGTGTAGCAGCGTACCTCAGAGAGGCCTCTGTGGCGACCCCAACCCCCGCCAGACCTACGAACATATACTCGGAGCCCTTTCTCGGAACCCAGGTGTCGCGGTCCCGCCAGCCCGGGAGCTGGGGCTGTCAGTCATGTTACTGGGCCCGCCCCTTCCGGCGACTCGCCGGGCCCGCCTCCCTCTTCCCTCCCACCCTCCCTTGCGAGTGTCTCCGTCTCCCTCTCGCTCCCTCTCTCCCTCTCTCTCTCTTTTGTGAGTTATAGCAACCGTTGCCTTGTGAATCAAGCGCCATAGTCACCGTAGTCCTGGCGACTGTTACCCATCAACAACAACTACTCCTGTCCTCCTCCTCCTCCTCTTCCTCCTCCTCCTCCCCACCACCACCACCATCTCCATCACCCACCAACAACACCACAATAATCCACAGCCAAGGTGAATATTCTTCGGTCTCTACATGTGTGTGGGAGCGTGTGGCTGCGTGTGAACGCGTGTGTCCGTGCGCGTGTGTGTCCGTGTGTGCGAGCCGAGTGTGGCTGTACGGGGGTCTCACTCCTGACACCGGGGCTGCGGCTGTGGCGCCGCTGCCGAGGGTTCTGTGCCCCGGGCTTGTTGACTATGGGCCGTGCGCGCCGCGGCGGGGTCGGGGGTGTGGGCGCCCGCCGCCTGCCGCCCCGGCCCGCCGCCCCGGCCCGGCCTGGCCCTCCGCCGCCGCGCTTCAGGGATGCGGCGGGAGCGCGGGGGGCTGCAAGCCGAGCGGGAGAGGGAGCCCCAGTTCTCCGTGGCGGATGGTGGAGCTCTCCCGAGGTCTGAGGAGGAGAGTCAGGTGAAGAGGGAAGGTTTTTTTTTTTTTCCTTTAATTTTTTCTTTTTCAGAGCCGCTTGTTTCCTGCTTCTTTCAAAACCGAAATAGACAACAATGTGCGGGGTGGGGGGGACCCAAGAGGTGCTGTTTTGTTGTTGTTGTTGTTCACTTGTGGGGCCTTGTTGAGGGTCTTGTTATTTTTATCTTCGTACAACGGTGAACTTTTCCCATCTCCCATTCCCTTCATTTTTGCCCCTCTTTGCCTTGTGCTAAATGGGCTGCTCTTCTTTACCATCATCAGCTGCACCGTTTCCTTTTTTTCTTTTTAAACTGTGTTTTCTTTGAGTTGCAGTCTGAATATCCATTCAGCACTCTCCCCACTCTTTTCCTTTTCTCCCCATAACCGCTTAATTACACACCTCACACACACACACACACACACACTCACACACTCACGCTGAAACCTGGGGCCTCTTCGCTGGACTCTGCTACGCTGGGAAAGATTTTTTTTTAAGTCTTTCCCCTCTTTTTTTTGATGTCTGTGTGTGCTTGTGATTTAAACCGGATGCAGGGCATCAGTGATACTTGGGTTAGTAGTTATTGACAGTGCTTTATCCTTCATGTGGAGGTGGGAGGGGTAGTAGTGAGGTTCCATTTCACTTTCATGAACCTCCTTCCCCCACAGTGGAGTGTTAACAATTTTCATTGTGGTTATAAGACTTTGTGCGTGATAAACAGGGAAAGGACGTGAGGAAGCTTTGTGAGAACTCAGTTTACATTGTTATTTATGACAGTTATGGTACTTTAAAGAGTTTTTTTCTCTTCATCTTCTCTGTTCGTTTTTCTTTGAGAGTTGAAATTGAAGTCAAGTTGTTCATAAAGAATGTATGAAGCTTCTCAACTTGAAACGTGTGTATATTTCACTTTCTTTATGGTTGTTAAAATCTAGGCATATGTGTACTTAACATATTATTTATTTTTGGTTTTTGGACAATGCCATAAACCTGATGAGAAGAGAGAAGAAGAGAGAACTTTCTCCTTTTTTAAGTCTCTTTTTAAAAAAATCCATTTTTCTCTGTAGATTTGAATACTTAACACTTCTCAAGTAATAGAGCTCTTGGTTAGAGGGAACCCAGTTTTCCATATCCTGAGTTTGTTCATTTTTCAGCCTGTCGTTTAATTAATAGATTATCAGTAATGAGTTTTGATAATGAATGTGTGCTAAAACAAATAACTTATATTCGCACATATTGAAGTTTCCAATTTGGAATAAAATACTTATTTAAATAACCTTCTTCTAACTAATCATATATTGATTTACCTGACAGAGCAACCTGTGAATAATGTGATCGTATTAATTATTCTTGAGATTGTCAATGAGCAAGTTGATAATTGTAATGCTATTAAGGCTAATACTTTGTAAAATGAGAGTTGGGATTTTTAAAAAACTTAAAAAAAATCTTTCAATTCATTTCCTTGTGATTACTGTTTTAAATGCGGATGATATTTTGTTCTGAAAGAAGTCTTTCTCAGAGCACCCAAATTCCTTTATATTTATTCACCCCCTCTCCAACTTGAGTTTCATGCAAATCTCGAATACTAACTTGTATTTTTTTTCTGTTCAGATGAGTGTCATGCTTGAACACTTTTGGATGGTGAAGCTCCTGAGCCCTATAAACTCTCTCTGAAGTTAATAGGAATTTTGCTGTCTTGAAACAGTTTTAGACCTTATGACTTTTGCATAATAGGTTTTCAGCTGAGTAGATTATATGCTATAATGTTATGGTTTAATATTTTTATTTCATAGTGTCCAAGAACTTATTTGAGGCATTTCACTCATTTCACAGTTATCTCAGATTCAGTGATGTAAACTTCCATTCACAAGTTGATTTGAGAGCAGAACTTAAATTGAATTCTATTATCCATTTTTAAAAGCACATAGTATAGTATAAAGTTGCTGTTAGAGGTGCTTTGGGCTCACATATGTCAATATTATTCATATGGATTGAGAAAATAATAATTAGAAATAGTAGCAAATGACAAAATTTTAAGTTTAACACAAGGGTAAATACTTAGCGCTTCGTTTATTCTTTCTGTGATATTTTTCCTAGGAGGGACTATATTGTGTTTTGGTATTCTTCTGTGTTCTCAGTTTTAGACTAATAGAAATCTCTGAAAGTGAGTCACTACACTTTAAAACAAAAACTATTAAATAGGAGTCACTTGTAGCTTGTCTTTAGTAGCGGAATATCTGATTCATTTTATGCCATAATGCCTATCTCACTCTTTTTATATTGTTTTGCCTGTGAATTGCATTAACTGAGATAGGCATATTTTGTAGTACATTTTCATGTATGATATAGTAAATTAAAATGCATTCTTAAAATGCATCATTCCATAATGTTTTTATTATATGGGGTAATTATGCCTAATTTAAAAAATAGTATATCGTTCCTCCAGTGTTCAAATAGTTTTGTACTCCACTTTGATACTAAAAAGGTTTATAGTTTACAAGTTTAACTTACTTTAACCCTAAACAAACAGTTTTTTTTACCTTAAAGTTAATATGGTAAATTTTTTACCATTAAAAATTAGCAATTAAAAATGAGTGAATTATAAATCAAGATAGATTCAATGTATTATTTAAATGTTGTGTTACTTTTTGTTAACATGTTTCATTATTGTGGAGAAAGTTGATGTTGTGTGTGCTTTCCTGTAACTCCAACTGAAGAAATCAGTAGGTGGAGTATGATTTTTGCTTTTCAAATTTGAGAGAG